>NC_139991.1:66129046-66259892 GCF_964263955.1 Coregonus lavaretus
CTCTCACTGAGCTGTGTGCTGTGCAGTCTGTTGATATCTCCACAGAAGCTCCATGTCATTCCATCGTCACTGTGAGGTTGTACCCTCACCAAATAATTCATTAAGCTTGGCTTTCATGTGGTAGGGTTCGACAGATCTCCTCGCCACAGTAACAGAGTATCCAGGTCCGTATCCATGGGCCACCTTGCAAGCCACCCTGGATGGCCCAATCTCAGGTCAGCCAATTAGATTCTTAGCAAGCTAATCAGAGTTGCGTCAGTGGGGACTGAGGGGTTTGATGCCATAGTGCGTGGTGGCCGTCCGTCTGTCCGTCCGTCTGTCTGTCTTTCTGTCTGTCCCTCCGTAAGTCTGTCTGTCCTGCAGGCCCTCTGAGCAAGCCCATCTCTATCAGGAGATGAATTCTGTCAGACAATGATCAAATGTTGAGGATTATCCAGCCCCAATGGTTTCTTATTGATCTCTTCTTTCTTTATAAACCCCAACTTTTTCCTGTTCCTGGGAGAAAAGTGTGTTTGTTTGGTGGCGGAGTCTAGGTTGCTTCTTTGGGAATAAGAGATTGAGTGGGATCGATGTGTTGAAAGGTTATTTGGTTGAGTGGCAGACCGGTTGTTTTGTGGGCTATTGATTGGTGGGGTCAATAGCTAGATAGGGCTGAGGCGGTGTGCATTGTGTTGATCTATATGTACGGCAAGTCGCCAACACTCTCAAACATAAACATCAGTATATTGCCATTGATTTGGTCATTACGTATTGTCCCATGTAGGCAGGTGTTATATTCTCACCTTTACTCTTGTGCCTGGCAGGAGAAGCTACAGTAACATGTGTAGAATAACCTACCCAAATATTGTATATGTGACTGGATTCGAACCTAGGCTTTGTGTTAGCCTGCAGAGCTAAAGCCTAGGCATTGGCCATGGGAGCTAATGTAAGTCTTCAGGTCTCAGGCAAGTTTACTTATTACACTGAACCACCTCCATTTTACATCTGCCAATTATTTATTCTTCAAGGAGAAGAGAGTCACACCCTCTGCAGTAGACTGTGGTCCCTGTGCTCTGTGTGATGTGTACAGAAATACAGTGCCTTACTGCAGTCTGATTGTTCCCTCTCTTTGGCACTGAGTAACCCCTCTTGCTCATCCTTGTCTTAATCTAAACTCCTCCATCCTAACCAGTAACCTCCTCCATCCTAACCAGTAACATCCTCCATCCTAACTATGTAACCTCCTCCATCCCTAATCAGTAACCTCCTCCATCCCTAACCAGTAACCTCCTCCATCCCTAACCAGTAACCTCCTCCATCCTAACCAGTAACCTCCTCCATCCCTAAGCAGTAACCTCCTCCATCCCTAACCAGTAACCTCCTCCATCCTAACCAGTAACCTCCTCCATCCTAACCAGTAACCTCCTCCATCCCTAACCAGTAACCTCCTCCATCCCTAACCAGTAACCTCCTCCATCTCTAACCAGTATCCTCCTCCATCCCTAACCAGTAACCTCCTCCATCCCTAACCAGTAACCTCTTCCATCCCTAACCAGTAACCTCCCCCATCCCTAACCAGTAACCTCCCCATCTCTAACCAGTAACCTCCTCCATCCCTAACCAGTAACCTCTTCCATCCCTAACCAGTAACCTCCCCCATCCCTAACCAGTAACCTCCCCATCTCTAACCAGTAACCTCCTCCATCCCTAATCAGTAACCTCCTCCATCCCTAACCAGTAACCTCCTCCATCCCTAACCAGTAACCTCCTCCATCCTAACCAGTAACCTCCTCCATCCCTAAGCAGTAACCTCCTCCATCCCTAACCAGTAACCTCCTCCATCCTAACCAGTAACCTCCTCCATCCCTAACCAGTAACCTCCTCCATCCCTAACCAGTAACCTCCTCCATCCCTAACCAGTAACCTCCTCCATCTCTAACCAGTAACCTCCTCCATCCCTAACCAGTAACCTCCTCCATCCCTAACCAGTAACCTCTTCCATCCCTAACCAGTAACCTCCCCATCTCTAACCAGTAACCTCCTCCATCCCTAACCAGTAACCTCCCCATCTCTAACCAGTAACCTCCTCCATCCCTAACCAGTAACCTCCTCCATCCTAACCAGTAACCTCCTCCATCCCTAACCAGTACCTTCCCCCATCCCTAACCAGTAACCTCCTCCATCCAAACCAGTAACCACCTCCATCCCTAACCGGTAACCTTCCCCATTCCTAACCAGTAACCTCCTCCATCCCTAACCAGTAATCTCCCTCATCCCTAACCAGTAACCTCCTCCATCCCCAACCAGTAACCTCCTCCATCCCTAACCAGTAATCTCCTCCATCCCTAATCAGTAACCTCTTCCATCCCTAACCAGTAACATCCTCCATCCCTAACCAGTAACCTCCTCCATCCCTAACCAGTAACCTCCTCCATCTCTAACCAGTAACCTCCTCCATCCCTAACCAGTAACCTCCCCCATCCCTAACCAGTATCCTCCCCCATCCCTAACCAGTAACCTCCCCCATCCCTAACCAGTAACCTCCCCCATACCTAACCAGTAACCTCCCCGTCCCTAACCAGTAACCTCTTCCATCCCTAACCAGTAACCTCCTCCATCTCTAACCAGTAACCTCCTCCATCCCTAACCAGTAACCTCCTCCATCCCTAACCAGTAACCTCCTCCATCCCTAACCAGTAACCTCCCCCATCCCTAACCAGTATCCTCCCCCATCCCTAACCAGTAACCTCCCCCATCCCTAACCAGTAACCTCCCCCATCCCTAACCAGTAACCTCCCCCATACCTAACCAGTAACCTCCCCGTCTCTAACCAGTAACCTCCTCCATACCTAACCAGTAACCTCCCCCTATTCCTGATTCCTGTGGTGCACCAGCCTGTCTCTCCCTGGGAGCCTTGGGGGCCCAATGATAACAGAACCATACCCAGCCTAGCTCCCCCTCCTCTCCTCCTTTCCTCTTCACTCCTCCTCTCCTCCTCTCTGTGGATGTGAGTATACAGTCCTCCGGCATGTGAAACGTTGTATATGAATCAAGCATGGGACTGTGTTGTACATCAGCATGTGTGGGCAGTGGTGCCCCTCTCAAAACACCTCTGTGCATGTTTACATTTAAGTCATTTAGCAGACGCTCTTATCCAGAGCGACTTACAAATTGGTGCATTCAACTTAGGATAGCCAGTGGGACAACCACCCCTTTTTTTTATTTTTTAAAAATGTTTTATGGGGGGGGGGGGGGGGGGGGGTAGAAGGATTATTGTTATACTATTCCAGGTATTCCTTAAAGAGGTAGGGTTTCCTCCGGAAGGTGGTCAGTGACTCCGCTGATCTGGTGTCGTGGGGGAGCTTGTTCCACCATTGGGGTGCCAGAGCAGCGAATAGCTTTGACTGGGCTGAGCGGGAACTGTGCTTCCGTAGAGGTAGGGGGGCTAGCAGGCCAGAGGTGGATGAACGTAGTGCCCTCGTTTGGGTGTAGGGTCTGATCAGAGCCTGAAGGTAAGGAGGTGCCGTTCCCCTCACAGCTCCGTAGGCAAGCAATCATGGTTTTGTAGTAGATGCGAGCTTCAACTGGAAGCCAGTGGAGTGTGCGGAGGAGCGGAGTGACATGAGAGATCTGAACACCAGACGGGCTGCAGCGTTCTGGATAAGTTGTAGGGGTTTAATGGCACAGGCAGGGAGCCCAGCCAACAGCGAGTTGCAGTAATCCAGACGGGAGATGACAAGTGCCTGGATTAGGACCTGTGCCGCTTTCTGTGTAAGGTAGGGTCGTACTCTGCGAATGTTGTAGAGCATGAACCTGCAGGATCGGGTCACCGCTTTGATGTTAGCGGAGAACGACAGGGTGTTGTCCAGGTTACTGTGCACGTTTAATTTACTGGACGCATGCTCTGTCCTGTGTCACCCTTGAGAAGTGTGTAGGACAGGCTGCCATATGAGGGCACTCATGATTACTGCATATTAACATACGTGTGCAATCATCATCATATTAGCATAGTTTTAATCAAAGATTCCCCCTGTGTCATTTAATGACATTCAAATTATAGGGCTAGCGGGGTCTTGATTGTGTCTGTGACAGAGAGAGAAAGACAGAAATGGGGGAGAGAGAGAGACAGTGAGGTTTTTGATTTGGTGTTATTATAGTTTAACAGTGTTCTTTTTGTCTGAAAATGGGGATTGTGATAAGGTCAGACGTTGTGTGTTGTATGTTTTAGCTCATTAGGAAGTGAAATGTCCATTAGCAAGGAAATTACCTGCCAGCCTTCTCAGGCGGCCGCACACACACACACACACACAACACACACATTCACGTGCACACACACACACACACACAAGCACACAGACACAAGCATAATCACACTATAATTTCTCATACTCATAAACAACACAGGAGTACGGAGTAGGGAGACCTTACTGCCTTGCTGCCAGCCAGAGTAATGGCTCCAGGTAGGGAGGAGTAGGGAGACCTTACCATGGTATGTTTGTTACCTCATTAAATTACTCCTGAAGTCTTCCAGTCAGCGTGGAGGTAGGGGTGTCAGATTGGGAGAGAATGCACATACGGAGAAGGGGAGATAGAGATGAACAGAGGGAGAGGGGAGATAGAGATGAACAGAGGGAGATAGAGATGAACAGAGGGAGAGGGGAGATAGAGATGAACAGAGGGAGATAGAGATGAACAGAGGGAGAGGGGAGATAGAGATGAACAGAGGGAGATAGAGATGAACAGAGGGAGAGGGGAGATAGAGATGAACAGAGGGAGATAGAGATGAACAGAGGGAGAGGGGAGATAGAGATGAACAAAGGGAGAGGGGATATAGAGATGAACAGAGGGAGAGGGGAGATAGAGATGAACAGAGGGAGATAGAGATGAACAGAGGGAGAGGGGAGATAGAGATGAACAAAGGGAGAGGGGATATAGAGATGAACAGAGGGAGAGGGGAGATAGAGATGAACAGAGGGAGAGGGGAGATAGCGATGAACAGAGGGAGAGGGGAGATGCAAACAGGGAGAGCCAGAAGGAGGGAGAGACAGGAGAGCGAGACAGAAGGAGGAAGGGAGAGACAGAAGGAGGGAGATAGAGAAAGGTGGAGGGAGTTTAAGGCAGGGAAGCAGAGCTAGAGAGAAAGAAAGGCATGTGAGAACAAGATAGAGATGAATAAAAACAGAGGGAGGAGGTAGAGAGAACAAGAGACTAAAAGAGGAGGCACAGAGAGAAAGGGGGGTAGTGAAAGAGAGAGGGGGCATGAGTGAAGGAGACAGAGAGAGAGAGGGGTAGAGAGAGGAGAGGTGAGGGAGAGAGGGGTAGAAAGGGAGAGAGAAGGGTAGAGAGGGAGAGAGAGAGGGGTAGAAAGGGAGAGAGGGCGAGAGGGCTGTAGAGAGAGGAGTGGTGAGGGGTAAAGAGGGAGAGAGAGAAGGGTAGAGAGGGAGAGGGAGGAGTAGAGAGGGAGAGAGAGTGAGAGATGGGTACAGAGGGGGAGAGAGAGGAGTAGTGAGAGAGAGAGAGGGGTAGAGAGGGAGAGAGAGAGCGGTAGAGAGGGAGAGAGGGGTAGAGAGGGAGAGAGGGGGGTAAAGAGGGAGAGAGAGGGGGGAGGAGGGGGAATCAGACAGAGGCAGAGAGAGGAGGCAGTAGAAAGAAAGAGGTAGAGAGAAGAGGGGAAGGAGAAAGAGGTAGAGAGAGGAGTAGTGAGGGAGGGAGAGAGGGGGAGGAGGAGGGGGAAGGAGAATGAGGCAAAGAGAGGAGGGAGAAAGAGAAAGAGAGAGGTAGAGGGAGGAGTGGTAGCCCTGGGAGGGAGGTGTTCCACCCTGACAGCAGACAGGACAGAAGTGCTGAGTCAAACATTTAGAAATCACACAGACTGACTGGGGAGCTGCTAGCTAGAGATGCAACCACTCAGTCAGACAGTCAGACACACTGTAAAACACTGTTTATTACCCCCAGACCCGTACTGTGGCTAGTACCACACTTCACACACAATTCTATAACTACAACTAGAAACCAGGCTACATACAATTCAATAACTACACACCACACAACTAGAAACCAGGCTACATACAACTCAATAAAAATACACCACACAACTAGAAACCAGGCTACATACAACTCAATAACTATACACTTAGGAACCAGCCTGTGCCACTTTTAACAGACAACAACATGAAAGGCTTAATGAAGCCTTCATAAACCCTTTATAAGCTTTACATAGATGTTCAATATCAGCACACAGTACACATAGGAACCAGTTAGAGCTAACAACAGTTACAACTCATAACAGCTCACACACTACAAACAGGCTTCACTCATAGGCTGGTTGTAACTTCACTTAGAAAACTAAAAAAAGCAAATAGAATTAAACAGGGAGGAATCAAAGCTTTTTGTGTGTGTGTGTGTGTTCGTGTGCTTGTGTGTGTGTTTGTAGGCGCACACGTGTGTTTGTGTGTTTGTGTGTATGTGTGTGTGTGTGTGTGTGTGTGTACAGTGAGGGAAAAAAGTATTTGATCCCCTGCTAATTTTGTACGTTTGCCCACTGACAAAGAAATTATCAGTCTATAATTTTAATGGTAGGTGTATTTGAACAGTGAGAGACAGAATAACAACAACAAAAAATCCAGAAAAACGCATGTCAAAAATGTTATAAATTGATTTGCATTTTAATGAGGGAAATAAGTATTTGACCCCCTCTCAATCAGAAAGATTTCTGGCTCCCAGGTGTCTTTTATACAGGTAACGAGCTGAGATTAGGAGCACGGGAGGATCTTGTCAATGATCTCAAGGCAGCTGGGACCATAGCCACCAAGAAAACAATTGGTAACACACTATGCCGTGAAGGACTGAAATCCTGCAGGGCCCGCAAGGTCCCCCTGCTCAAGAAAGCACATATACAGGGCCGTCTGAAGTTTGCCAATGAACATCTGAATGATTCAGAGGAGAACTGGGTGAAAGTGTTGTGGTCAGATGAGACCAAAATCGAGCTCTTTGGCATCAACTCAACTCGCCGTGTTTGGAGGAGGAGGAATGCTGCCTATGACCCCAAGAACACCATCCCCACCGTCAAACATGGAGGTGGAAACATTATGCTTTGGGGGTGTTTTTCTGCTAAGGGGACAGGACAACTTCACCGCATCAAAGGGACGATGGACGGGGCCATGTACCGTCAAATCTTGGGTGAGAACCTCCTTCCCTCAGCCAGGGCATTGAAAATGGGTCGTGGATGGGTATTCCAGCATGACAATGACCCAAAACACACGGCCAAGGCAACAAAGGAGTGGCTCAAGAAGCAGCACATTAAGGTCCTGGAGTGGCCTAGCCAGTCTCCAGACCTTAATCCCATAGAAAATCTGTGGAGGGAGCTGAAGGTTCGAGTTGCCAAACGTCAGCCTCGAAACCTTAATGACTTGGAGAAGATCTGCAAAGAGGAGTGGGAGAAAATCCCTCCTGAGATGTGTGCAAAGCTGGTGCCCAACTACAAGAAACGTCTGACCTCTGTGATTGCCAACAAGGGTTTTGCCACCAAGTACTAAGTCATGTTTTGCAGAGGGGTCAAATACTTATTTCCCTCATTAAAATGCAAATCAATTTATAACATTTTTGACATGCGTTTTTCTGGATTTTTTGTTGTTGTTATTCTGTCTCTCACTGTTCAAATAAACCTACCATTAAAATTATTGACTGATCATGTCTTTGTCAGTGGGCAAACGGACAAAATCAGCAGGGGATCAAATACTTTTTTCCCTCACTGTACACATATACACTACATTACCAAAAGTATGTGTACACCTGCTCGTCGAACATCTCATTCCAAAATCATGGGCATTAATATGGAGTTGGTCCCCCCTATGCTGCTATAACAGCCTCCACTCTTCTGGGAAGGCTTTCCACTAAATGTTGGAACATTGCTGTGGGGACTTGCTTCCATTCATGCGATTAGGCCTGGCTTGCAGTCGGCGTTCCAATTAATCCCAAAGGTGTTTGATGGAGTTGAGGTCAGGGCTCTGTGCAGGCCAGTCAAGTTCTTCCACACCGATCTCGACAAACCATTTCTGTATGGACCTCGCTTTGTGCACGGGGGCATTGTCATGCTGAAACAGGAAAAGGCCTTCCCCAAACTGTTGGCACAAAGTTGGAAGCACAGAATCGTCTAGAATGTAATTGTATGCTGTAGCGTTAAGATTTCCCTTTTAAGGGGCCTATACCGAACCATGAAAAACTGCTCCAGACCATTATTCCTCCTCCACCAAACTTTACAGTTGGAACTATACATTGGGGCAGGTAGCGTTCTCCTGCCATCCGCCAAACCCAGATTTGTCCATTGGACCGCCAGATGGTGAAGCGTGATTCATCACTCCAGAGAACGCGTTTCCACTGCTCCAGAGTCCAATGGCGGCGAGCTTTACAGCACTCCAGCCAACGTTTGGCCATGGAAACCCATTTCATGAAGCTCCCGACGAACAGTTATTGTGCTGACGTTGCTTCCAGAGGCAGTTTGGAACTCGGTAGTGAGTGTTGCAACCTAGGACAGACGATTTTTACTCGCTACGCGCTTCAACACTCGGTGGTCACGTTCTGTGAGCTGTTGTTGCTCCTAGAATTTTCCACTTCACAATAACAGCACTTACGGTTGACCGGGGCAGCTCTAGCAGGGCAGAAATTTGACGAACTGACTTGCCATGTTGAAAGTCACTTTAGTAAGGCCATTCTACTATCAATGTTTGTCTATGGAGATTGCATGGCTGTGTGCTCGATTTTATACACCTGTCAGCAACAGGTGAGGCTGAAATAGCCAAATCCACTAATTTGAAGGGGTGCCCACATACTTTTGTATATATAGTGTATGTGTTTGTCATTTGTGTGTGTGGTAAAACCAGCATGGGTTTTCTGTGGTCTAAACAGGGAGACTGCAATGCAGCTATTTTTAGTGTGTGTTTGGTGCTGTCGATAGAGGAGGGGAAAGCCTGCAGCTCCCTTTCTCTCTCATCTCTCTCGTTCTTTTCCTCTCTTCCCCTCTTCCTCCCAACAGGGGGGCTGTGGGACCAAGATAAGTGCCCAGACTGCTCTCACCGAACACACAAACACGCACAAACACACACAGAAATACACACACAGCTCCCATCAGGCAGCGGGTCCCTCAAAGTGCATTGGGTTTATAGAATGGAAGTGTCACTGTGAAGATGTAAACGGTGAGGCTTATTTCCCTTTTGAATGCTCCTGCATATTATAGAGAAAACACTCACTTAATATGTCTTCTGCACAACATGAATATGGATCTATTCACTACATTTACATTGAGAGCAGTGGCTCATGTTATTGACTATTTTGAGGAATATAAGACGTATATTTTACTACATCTCAAATGACACCCTAATACCCCCATATAGTGCACTACTGTTCAAAAGTAGTGCACTATAGGGAACAGAGTGAGTGTGTCATTTAAGGGGTGCCCCTCGATGCCCTTACATGTTTAATTACTGAACGACAGGTTTAAAGAGCTCTGGTCTAAAGTAGTTCATCATAGTAGTGCACTACATGGGGAATAGGGTGTCATTTGATTTGAGATGTGACCTTCAATTAAATCAAACTCTCTTTTCTTATTGACAGGTTTAAACAGATCATCCCTAAATTGGACCCTCCTCCCCCGTCCTTCAACCGTAAGCGAGCCAGCCGAACTGTCTCTCCGGGGTTGGAGTTCAACCCGCTGACCACGCCCCTGACAACACAAGTAGACGGGAATGGTGGCGTTCCGAGCCGGAGCGAGAGCCTGTCCTTCCCAGACATCACACCATGCTCCCTCGCTTCTGGACTCTCTGGAGACTTCCACTCGCTCAGCAACGGAGGCGGCGAGAGCGGCTCGTGCGGCTCAGCTAGCGAGGATTCCGGCGTCCGCTCCGAGACTAAATCGCAGCTGTCGCCCCTCCACGACGAAGAGGACCCGTTTGGGGATAGGGGGACGTTCCTGACGGCCTCTAGCGGCTGTGGCAGCCCCCTTGTAGACATGAGGGGGGAAACTGCGCCCCTGTCATGCGTCACCGCCACCCCAGGCACACACGCGAACAGCTACGAGCACACGCTCCCCTTCTCCTCCCCCATCAATGACACCTGTCTGCACATCAGCTTCTCAGAAGATGAGTTGCTGGACAGCAGCCCTGAGGACTCCAGTGTCCCACAACGGAGCTAGGAAGACGGGCTGGGAGAGCTACAAGCCCTGGCTTCATTTGAGGCCTCTGGGGCTGGGGACTCCTAGCTGACTGACACTGATGCTGCAACAAACACCACACAATAAAATGACTGATACAGACTGTTATCAGAGCTTCTAAAGCTCTCTGAAATGCAATAGTGTTTGTAGGCCTCATTTGGTCCATATTCCTAAAATGTTGAGTAAACTGGATTTCAAGACTTTAGTTATTCTGTCCTTTCACAACACACAGATAACGCATGGCCTAAACATACTTCAACACATTCACTGAAAAGGAACATAAAATGATCTATTATTCTATAAATTATTGCCATATGGACAGATCCTAGTATTTTTATAGAGAATAATGATTTGATTTGTTATTAGTAAATAAGTAGAGAATTGAGAAGAATCATGTAGCAGAAGTCTTTCACTGCTAGAGTAGCGAATAATGTCAGCGGCAAGTTAGTAGTCAACATGCTTTTAATGTATTTTTATTACATACGCTCAACTGATTTACAGGGTTTTCAACATCACCCAAGCATTATTGAAATGGAAGTGACATAGGAACGTTGTGGGAACATTGTGGGAACGTTGGATGTGAAGTGCTGTGGCGTTGAGAACGGCTGCCCTCTCTCAGGCATCAGACTATGAAGAGAAGAAAGGAACAAGGAAGTGATAGACCAGGAAGAGAAGTGGTGATGGAACTGTGTTTGTGTGTGTTTGGTCACTCACACTCATACTCACAGTGTGGTACTTTGATTATGTGTGTTTACACATTATGTTTGGTTTTAGAATGTTGTACACCACTCCTATAGCCTTCAGACCACACAGTTTAAAAAGTAGAAAAGATAGATTTTTCTGGGACATTTCAATAATGATGGATTCATCTGTACAGCAATAAGAGCCAACATTGATTAGTTGAATCTTGGTTTTAGGGCTAGAAGAGCCAACGTGATTGGCTGAATGTTGGTTTTAGGGCTAGTAAACAGCTCTGATCTGAAAAGCTGGCCAATGGCCTGACAAGCAGTGAAACCTAACAGATGGTTCCAAGTGGAATGGTGTTATTACATGAATGGTGAGGAATGAAGGGTTTAATGGCACCCCTGAATGGCAAAAGAAAGAGAGGAAAAAGTGTTATAACAGGGTAATAACAGGGTTGGGTCAGTAATTCTCTATAAACATGGTCTCACGGTGAGAAACATGGCGATTGTCTCATCTCCATACTTACACAGGCTATCTGGATGACAACAACAACAGATATATGTTATGTGCATGACTAGTCTAGGGGTTTATTCCTGGTCAGGTCACATGGTCAAGAACAACTCCTGCCCTTATTTGAGAGTGAGATCATGAGATTGAGTTAAACTGACTACTTCAAATTAATTTAACATTAGTACCTATTCTAAATGTGGGCTTATTCTGGATGGCAGGTTGAGGTGATGACGAGTTGGTTAAGGAGAGATATGATTGGACGACACAGTGCAGGTGTCGACTGGTGATTGGCTAGAAGGAGTCGGAGGAGCTGAAGAGAGGGCGGCTTTTCTTTATAACACTTTGAAGGAGAGAAAAACACAGCAATAATAAACAAACGAGTGAATGAATTAATAAAAGACTAGTTGAACAACTGCTGTATTCACCTGGTGTTCTTTTTCTTGAAGAACTAGTTCGTCATTAAAAATAGAGTTTATTTTGTCTCTTAGATTCTCAAGTACACATATATAGCGTCCCAAATGGCACTCCATTACCTATATAGTGCACTACTTTTCATCAGGGCCCATGGGGCTCTGGTCAAAAGTAGTGCACTATGTAGGGAATGGAGTGCCATTTAGTGGTCATAAATTAAGTTTATATATACAGTATAAAGAGAGGAGCAGTCATGGAGACAGGACTTTCAGAAAGGAACTGAGGGACAAGCAGAGACACATAGAAAGAGGGCATTAGACAGTCATTTTTAGAGAATAACAATGTATGACATTAGTTTCACATAAATTACGTACATTAAAATATGTATAATGCATGGTATAGAGAGAGGAGCAGTCATTAAGCTGTTGTATTTTCATACAGGAAAATAGCATTGACACGCACACGCAAAACAAAGGTACTCATAAGTAAAGGATGGTTGATATTTGAAGCAGCCTCTTCCCCCTGACATTTGAAATTCTGAAAATTAACTTGTCTTTTCGTGTGTCATTTTACCCATGGTTTGATTCACAGAAGAGCATCCTCATGATTTCTAATTCCTCTGAGTCGTGATGTACCTTCATGATGTACCTTGAGATACAGCCACTGAACGTTGTGATGTACCTTCATGATGTACCTTGAGATACAGCCACTGAACGTTGTGATGTACCTTCATGATGTACCTTGAGATACAGCCACTGAACGTTGTGATGTACCTTCATGATGTACCTTGAGATACAGCCACTGAACGTTGTGATGTACCTTCGTGATGTACCTTGAGATACAGCCACTGAACGTTGTGATGTACCTTCATGATGTACCTTGAGATACAGCCACTGAATGAATAGCTTACCTGTGGGGGAAAAGAGACATTTGGACAACTATTTAGGCAAAGGTTTGAATGTACTCACTTAGTGCTTCCCCAAGGCTTCAGGGCCTCAAGAAACATACTACCACTGATGAACAGGCCTACCATACATCGCATGTACGGAGGAATACATATATTTGAAATATACAGTGAGGGAAAAAAGTATTTGATCCCCTGCTGATTTTGTACGTTTGCCCACTGACAAAGAAATGATCAGTCTATAATTTTAATGGTAGGTTTATTTGAACAGTGAGAGACAGAATAACAACAAAAAAATCCAGAAAAACGCATGTCAAAAATTTTATAAATTGATTTGCATTTTAATGAGGGAAATAAGTATTTGACCCCTCTGCAAAACATGACTTAGTACTTGGTGGCAAAACCCTTGTTGGCAATCACAGAGGTCAGACGTTTCTTGTAGTTGGCCACCAGGTTTGCACACATCTCAGGAGGGATTTTGTCCCACTCCTCTTTGCAGATCTTCTCCAAGTCATTAAGGTTTCGAGGCTGACGTTTGGCAACTCGAACCTTCAGCTCCCTCCACAGATTTTCTATGGGATTAAGGTCTGGAGACTGGCTAGGCCACTCCAGGACCTTAATGTGCTTCTTCTTGATCCACTCCTTTGTTGCCTTGGCCGTGTGTTTTGGGTCATTGTCATGCTGGAATACCCATCCACGACCCATTTTCAATGCCCTGGCTGAGGGAAGGAGGTTCTCACCCAAGATCTGACGGTACATGGCCCCGTCCATCGTCCTTTTGATGCAGTGAAGTTGTCCTGTCCCCTTAGCAGAAAAACACCCCCAAAGCATAATGTTTCCACCTCCATGTTTGACGGTGGGGATGGTGTTCTTGGGGTCATAGGCAGCATTCCTCCTCCTCCAAACACGGCGAGTTGAGTTGATGCCAAAGAGCTCCATTTTGTTCTCATCTGACCACAACACTTTCACCCAGTTCTCCTCTGAATCATTCAGATGTTCATTGGCAAACTTCAGACGGGCATGTGTATGTGCTTTCTTGAGCAGGGGGACCTTGCGGCCGCTGCAGGATTTCAGTCCTTCACGGCGTAGTGTGTTACCAATTGTTTTCTTGGTGACTATGGTCCCAGCTGCCTTGAGATCATTGACAAGATCCTCCCGTGTAGTTCTGGGCTGATTCCTCACCGTTCTCATGATCATTGCAACTCCACGAGGTGAGATCTTGCATGGAGCCCCAGGCAGAGGGAGATTTACATTTATTTTGTGTTTCTTTTATTTGCGAATAATCGCAGCAACTGTTGTCACCTTCTCACCAAGCTGCTTGGCGATGGTCTTGTAGCCCATTCCAGCCTTGTGTAGGTCTAAAATCTTGTCCCTGACATCCTTGGAGAGCTCTTTGGTCTTGGCCATGGTGGAGAGTTTGAAATCTGATTGATTGATTGCTTCTGTGGACAGGTGTCTTTTATACAGGTAACAAGCTGAGATTAGGAGCACTCCCTTTATGAGTGTGCTCTAATCTCAGCTCGTTACCTGTATAAAAGACACCTGGGAGACAGAAATCTGTCTGATTGAGAGGGGGTCAAATACTTATTTCCCTCATTAAAATGCAAATCAATTTATAACATTTTTTACATGCGTTTTTCTGGATGTTTTTGTTGTTATTCTGTCTCTAACTGTTCAAATAAACCTACCATTAAAATTATAGACTGATCATTTCTTTGTCAGTGGGCAAACGTACAAAATCAGCAGGGGATCAAATACTTTTTTCCCTCACTGTAAGTTATTGTAAGTCAATTTTGTTGGTTCTTTACTGTACTGTCAACTATATTATGCGATTGCTCTGTAAATACAGAGCACAGCCATGCACATAATCATACCCGGAACTAAATTTGCTTGCTATTGTGAAAACATTCTGATGTGGTCTACAGTCGTGGTCAAAGGTTTTGAGAATGACACAAATACTAATTTTCACAAAGTCTGCTGCCTCAGTTTTGATGATGGCAATTTGCATATACTCCAGAATGTCATGAAGGGTGATCAGATGAATTGCAATTAATTGCAAAGTCCCTCTTTGCCATGAAAATGAACTTAATCGCAAAAAAACATTTCCACTGCATTTCAGCCCTGCCACAAAACGACCAGCTGCCATCATGTTAGTGATTCTCTCGTTAACACAGGTGAGAGTGTTGACGAGGACAAGGCTGGAGATCACTCTGTCATGCTGATTGAGTTAGAATAACAGACTGGAAGCTTTAAAAGGAGGGTGGTGCTTGAAATCATTGTTCTTCCTCTGTTAACCATGGTTACCTGCAAGGAAACACGTGCCGTCATCATTGCTTTGCACAAAAAGGGCTTCACAGGCAAGGATATTGCTGCTAGTAAGATTGCACCTAAATCAACCATTTATCCGATCATCAAGAACTTCAAGGAGAGAGGTTCAATTGTTGTGAAGAAGGCGTCAGGGCGCCCAAGAAAGTCCAGCAAGCGCCAGGACCGTCTCCTAAAGTTGATTCAGCTGCGGGATCGGGGCACCACCAGTGCAGAGCTTGCTCAGGAATGGCAGCAGGCAGATGTGAGTGCATCTGCACGCACAGTGAGGCGAAGACTTTTGGAGGATGGCCTGGTGTCAAGAAGGGCAGCAAAGAAGCCACTTCTCTCCAGGAAAAACATCAGGGACAGACTGATATTCTGCTAAATGTACAGGGATTGGACTGCTGAGGACTGGGGTAAAGTCATTTTCTCTGATGAATCTCCTTTCCGATTGTTTGGGTCATCCGGAAAACACCTTGTCCGGAGAAGACAAGGTGAGCGCTACCATCAGTCCTGTGTCATGCCAACAGTAAAGCATCCTGAGACCATTCATGTGTGGGGTTGCTTCTCAGCCAAGTGAGTGGGCTCACTCACAATTTTGCCTAAGAACACAGCCATGAATAAAGAATGGTACCAACACATCCTCCGAGAGCAACTTCTCCCAACCATCCAAGAACAACTTGCCATAAGGCAAAAGTGATAACTAAGTGGCTCGGGGAACAAAACATAGACATTTTGGGTCCATGGCCAGGAAACTCCCCAGACCTTAATCCCATTGAGAACTTGTGGTTGATCCTCAAGAGACGGGTGGACAAACAAAAACCCACAAATTCTGACAAACTCCAAACATTGATTATGCAAGAATGGGCTGCCATCAGTCAGGATGTGGCCCAGAAGTTAATTGACAGCATGCCAGGGCGGATTGCTGAGGTCTTGAAAAAGAAGGGTCAACACTGCAAATATTGACTCTGCATAAACGTAATGTAATTGTCAATAAAAAGCCTTTGACACTTATGGAATGCTTGTAATTATACTTCAGTATACCATAGTAACATCTGACATAAATATCTCATAACACTGAACCAGCGAACTTTGTGAAGACCAATACTTGTGTCATTCTCAAAACTTTTGACCACGACTGTATAGTGTATGCACAATTCACATACTGATTGTCAATGGTGAGAGGGCCTCGAGAAACAGACAACCACCAATGTCAAGGAATATTTCATAATGGCAGTGCTGAGGAAAAAAGATATTAGAACAAGTACTCAGACAGAGGTTTTTAATGTAGTTCCAGGCTTCACTCAAGCACAAGCCTCCTTCCAGGCTCCAGGTTTCCTCCAGACGTGACGCTTGGCATTCAGGCTAAAGAGTTCAATCTTGGTTTCATCAGACCAGAGAATCTTGTTTCTCATGGTCTGTGAGTCTTTAGGTGCCTATTGGCAAACTCCAAGCGGGCTGTCATGTGCCTTTTACTGAGGAGTGGCTTCAGTCTGGCCACTCTACCATAAAGGCCTGATTGGTGGAGTACTGCAGAGATGGTTGTCCTTCTGAAAGGTTCTCCCATCTCCACAGAGGAACTCTACAGCTCTGTCAGAGCGACCATCGGGTTCTTGGTCACCTCCCTGACGAAGGCCCTTCTCCCCCGATTGCTCAGTTTGGCTGGACAGCCAGCTCTATGAAGAGTCTTGGTGGTTCCAAACTTCTTCCATTTAAGAATGATGGAGGCCACTGTGTTCTTGGGGATCTTCAATGCTGCAGACATTTTTTGGTACCCTTCCCCAGATCTGTGCCTCAACACAATCCTGTCTCGGCACTCTATGGACATTACCTTCAACCTCATGGCTTGTTTTTTTGCTCTGACATGCACTGTCAACTGTGGGACCTTATATAGACAGGTGTGTGCCTTTCCAAATCATGTCTAATCAATTGAGTTTACCACAGGTAGCCTCCTATCAAGTTGTAAAAACATCTCAAGGATGATCAATGGAGCAGGATGCACCTGAGCTCAATTTCAATCTCAAGTCTCATAGCAAAGGGTCTGAATATGTAAATAAGGTATTTCTGTTTTCTATTTTTAATAAATGTGCAAAAATTTAGAAAAAACTGTTTTCGCTTTGTCATTATGGGATATTGTGTGTAGATTGCTGAGGAATATGATTTATTTAATCAATTTTAGAATAAGGTTGTAACGTAACAAAATGTTTGAAAAAGTCAAGGGGTCTGAATACTTTCCGAAGGCACTGTATAAGCAGTGGCGTAGCACGCAACCCCGCAGCCGAAATACCCCTGTATAGGTTATAAACGGTATATCGCCCAAGCCTAACTCTGTTCTCTCTCATCTCCCTCTGTCTTTCTCGCTTAACTCCCTCTCTCTCTCCCCTCTCTTTCTCTCTCTCTCTCTCTCTCTCTCTCTCTCTCTCTCTCTCTCTCTCTCGCTCTCTCGCTCTCTCGCTCTCTCTCTCTCTCTCTCTCTCTCTCCCACTCTCTCTCTCCCACTCTCTCTCTCCCACTCTCTCTCTCCCACTCTCTCTCTCTCATCCCTTTTCCCCTCTCTCTCTGATGTATTTTCTCCCTTATAGTTGTCTGATTGGTTGGGAAAGGGAATGGAAAGGTAAAGGGGGATACCTAGTCAGTTGTACAACTGAATGCATTCAACTGAAATGTGTCTTCTGCATTTAACCCAACCCAACAGGCATCAGCAGCCTGTTCTCTCTCTCTGTCTGTAACTGCTAGAGACTTTGAAGAGTGTTACTCTCTCTCTATCTCTCTCTCTCGCTCTCTGTATCTCTCTCTCTCTATCTCTCTCTCTCTCGCTCTCTGTATCTCTCTCTCTCTCTCTCTCGCTCTCTCTCTCTCTCTGTCTCTCGCTCTCTGTCTCTATCTGTCTCTCTCTCTCTGTCTCTCTTGCTCTGTCTCTTTCTTTCTTTCTCTCTCTCTCTCTGTCTCTCTTGCTCTGTCTCTTTCTCTCTCTCTCAATTTCAATTCAATTCAATTTAAGGGCTTTATTGGCATGGGAAACGTGTGTTAACATTGCCAAAGCAAGTGAAGTAGATAGTAAACAAAAGTGAAATAAACAATAAATATTAACAGTAAACATTACACTCAGAAGTTTCAAAAGAATAAAGACATTTCAAATGTCATATTATGTATATATACAGTGTTGTAACAATGTGCAAATAGTTAAAGTACAAATGGGAAAATAAATAAACATAAATATGGGTTGTATTTACAATGGTGTTTTTTCTTCACTGGTTGCCCTTTTCTTGTGGCAACAGGTCACAAATCTTGCAGCTGTGATGGCACACTGTGGTTTTTCACCCAGTAGATAAGGGAGTTTATCAAAATTGGGTTTGTTTTCGAATTCTTTGTGGATCGCTGTAATCTGAGGGAAATATGTGTCTCTAATATGGTCATACATTTGGCAGGAGGTTAGGAAGTGCAGCTCAGTTTCCACCTCATTTTGTGGGCAGTGTGCACATAGCCTGTCTTCTCTTGAGAGCCAGGTCTGCCTACGGCGGCCTTTCTCAATAGCAAGGCTATGCTCACTGAGTCTGTACATAGTCAAAGCTTTCCTTAAGTTTGGGTCAGTCACAGTGGTCAGGTATTCTGCCACTGTGTACTCTCTGTTTAGGGCCAAATAGCATTCTAGTTTGCTCTGTTTATTTGTTTGTTCTTTCCAATGTGTCAAGTAATTCTCTTTTTGTTTTCTCATGATTTGGTTGGGTCTAATTGTGTTGTTGTTGTTGTTGTTGTCCTGGGGCTGTGTGGGGTCTGTTTGTGTTTGTGAACAGAGCCCCAGGACAAGCTTACTTAGGGGACTCTTCTCCAAGTTCATCTCTCTGTAGGTGATGGCTTTTTTATGGAAGGTTTGGGAATCGCTTCCTTTTAAGTGGTTATAGAATTTAACGGCTCTTTTCTGGATTTTGATAATTAGCGGGTATTGGCCTAATTCTGCTCTGCATGCATTATTTGGTGTTTTACGTTGTACACGGAGGATGTTTTTGCAGAATTCTGCATGCAGAGTCTCAATTTGGTGTTTGTCCCATTTTGTGAATTCTTGGTTGGTGAGCGGACCCCAGACCTCAGAACCATAAAGGGCAATGGGTTCTATAACTGATTCAAGTATTTTTAGCCAGATCCTAATTGGTATGTCAAATTTTATGTTCCTTTTGATGGCATAGAAGGCCCTTCTTGCCTTGTCTCTCAGATCGTTCACAGCTTTGTGGAAGTTACCTGTGGCGCTGATGTTTAGGCCGAGGTATGTATAGTTTTTTGTGTGCTCTAGGGCAACGGTGTCTAGATGGTATTTGTATTTGTGGTCCTGGCAACTGGACCTTTTTTGGAACACCATTATTTTTGTCTTACTGAGATTTACTGTCAGGGCCCAGGTCTGACAGAATCTGTGCAGAAGATCTAGGTGCTGCTGTAGGCCCTCCTTGGTTGGTGACAGAAGCACCAGATCATCAGCAAACAGAAGACATTTGACTTCAGATTCTAGTAGGGTGAGGCCGGGTGCTGCAGACTGTTCTAGTGCCCTCGCCAATTCGTTGATATATATGTTGAAGAGGGTGGGGCTTAAACTGCATCCCTGTCTCACCCCACGGCCCTGTGGAAAGAAATGTGTGTGTTTTTTGCCAATTTTAACCGCACACTTGTTGCTTGTGTACATGGATTTTATAATGTCGTATGTTTTTCCCCCAACCCCACTTTCCATCAATTTGTATAGCAGACCCTCATGCCAAATTGAGTCAAAAGCTTTTTTGAAGTCAACAAAGCATGAGAAGACTTTGCCTTTGTTTTGGTTTGTTTGTTTGTCAATTAGGGTGTGCAGGGTGAATACGTGGTCTGTCGTACGGTAATTTGGTAAAAAGCCAATTTGACATTTGCTCAGTACATTGTTTTCACTGAGGAAATGAACTAGTCTGCTGTTAATGATAATGCAGAGGATTTTCCCAAGGTTGCTGTTGACGCATATCCCACGGTAGTTATTGGGGTCAAATTTGTCTCCACTTTTGTGGATTGGGGTGATCAGTCCTTGGTTCCAAATATTGGGGAAGATGCCAGAGCTAAGGATGATGTTAAAGAGTTTAAGTATAGCTAATTGAAATTTGTGGTCTGTATATTTTATCATTTCATTGAGGATACCATCAACACCACAGGACTTTTTGGGTTGGAGGGTTTGTATTTTGTCCTGTAGTTCATTCAATGTAATTGGAGAATCCAGTGGGTTCTGGTAGTCTTTAATAGTTGATTCTAAGATTTGCATTTGATCATGTATATTTTTTTGCTGTTTGTTCTCTGTTATAGGGCCAAAAAGGTTGGAGAAGTGGTTTACCCATACATCTCCGTTTTGGATAGATAGCTCTTCGTGTTGTTGTTTGTTTAGTGTTTTCCAATTTTCCCAGAAGTGGTTAGAGTCTATGGATTCTTCAATTACATTGAGCTGATTTCTGACATGCTGTTCCTTCTTTTTCCGTAGTGTATTTCTGTATTGTTTTAGTGATTCACCATAGTGAAGGCGTAGGCTCAGGTTTTCTGGGTCTCTATGTTTTTGGTTGGATAGGTTTCTCAATTTCTTTCTTAGGTTTTTGCATTCTTCATCAAACCATTTATCACTGTTATTACTTTTCTTTGGTTTTCTGTTAGAGATTTTTAGATTTGATAGGGAAGCTGAGAGGTCAAATATACTGTTTAGGTTTTCTACTGCCAAGTTTACACCTTCACTATTACAGTGGAACGTTTTGTCCAGGAAGTTGTCTAGAATGGATTGAATTTGTTGTTTCCTAATTGTTTTTTGGTAGGTTTCAACACTACTTTCCTTCCATCTATAGCATTTCTTAATATTATTCAGTTCCTTTGGCTTTGATGCCTCATGATTGAGTATTGCTCTGTTCAAGTAGACTGTGATTTTGCTGTGGTCTGATAGGGGTGTCAGTGGGCTGACTGTGAATGCTCTGAGAGACTCTGGGTTGAGGTCAGTGATAAAGTAGTCTACAGTACTACTGCCAAGAGATGAGCTATAGGTGTACCTACCATAGGAGTCCCCTCGAAGCCTACCATTGACTATGTACATACCCAGTGTGCGACAGAGCTGCAGGAGTCGTGACCCGTTTTTGTTGGTTATGTTGTCGTAGTTGTGCCTAGGGGGGCATATGGGGGAGGGAATGCTGTCACCTCCAGGTAGGTGTTTGTCCCCCTGTGTGCTGAGGGTGTCAGGTTCTTGTCCAGTTCTGGCATTTAGGTCACCACAGACTAGTACATGTCCCTGGGTCTGGAAATGATTGATTTCCCCCTCCAGGATGGAGAAACTGTCTTCATTAAAGTATGGGGATTCTAGTGGGGGGATATAGGTAGCACACAGGAGGACATTTTTCTCAGTTGAGATAATTTCCTTTTGAATTTCTAACCAAATGTAAAATGTTCCTGTTTTGATTAATTTAATAGAGTGAGTTAGGTCTGCTCTATACCAAATTAGCATACCCCCTGAGTCCCTTCCCTGTTTCACACCTGGTAGTTTGGTGGATGGGACTACCAGCTCTCTGTAACCTAGAGGGCAACCAGTGGGTCCGTCTCCTCTATACCATGTTTCTTGTAGGATGACAATGTCTGTATTTCCGATTTCTTTGGTGAAGTCCAGATTCCTGCTCTTTAGGCCAAAGGCAGATGACCTCAGGCCTTGGATATTCCAGGATGAAATAGTGAAGGCTTTGTGTTCCATAAAGTGTCTAATGTTGTTGGTTGTGTGGTTTGGCCTCAGGCCAGTAATTGTGAGCAGAGCCTGCTGAGCATCTGGTACATGCCATTGGCTTGGGCTAGTGTAAGAGTGGGTGTTGGGCCTGTTTGCCTGCTCACGGCCTGGGCGTATGTGTGACTTTAATGTTGAGGCCCTCTTTGTGGGAGTGGGGGGCTTGGCGTGGGTAGGAGGGGCATAGGTCTGATCTGAGGGGGCCTAAATGGGGTGTGGGCATGGTTGACTTGGGGGGGAGTTAATTGGTGGGGGTGGGGGTGTAGATGTGGTTGATGGTGCTGTGGTCTGGATGTAGGTCCTCTCTGCGGGGGTCCTCTATGTGTAGGTCCTGGGGGGGGTCCCGCAGGTCTGGGAGAGTGTCTCGCTGGTCTGGGCGGGGTGTCTGTTGATCTGTTGCTCCTGTGTGAGGTGTTGGGTCTGCGGTTGAGGGCGATATCCTTTAGGGTCCGGGCGAAGGTGGGCACTGCTGCCTTGTATAGGTGGACCTGGTCATAAAGGCTGTTCACGTCCAGGGTGGAGTGGTGGGCCAGGAAGACATTTGGTTTTGATGCACAGTCACGGGAAATACTTGCGTTTACCCGCTGTATGGTAGCAGGGTGGAAGTCTTTTCGTGGTAACAGGGTTGAGATAACCACTTGTGCGTTGGGGAAAGTAGAAGAAGCTTTTTCTATCACTCCCTTGAGTGATGTGGCCACCCTTTCCTGCTGTGTTCTCAGGTCGTTTGTGCCTGTGTGTATTATTATGTGGCTGGGTGATCCTAGTCGGTCCTCAGACAGAAGGTCTAGGGCGCGCTGGGTGTTTGGACACCAGAGTTTAGACACTGTGTGTTTTGGAAAAAGTTTATTTTCTTGTATGTATTTCCCGTTTGAGTCCATAAGGAGTACAATCTGTGGCTTGTGTGTGTCCTCAGTGGGTGTGGGGGGGTCATCATGAGGGCTATCAGGGTGTCTGACTGGGGGGTTGCTCAGAGGGGTTGGGGTCCCCAGGGCTTGGGGTTCTTCATTTGTTTGTCTGGGTGTGATGTCGAGGCTATGGTCAGGGTCTAGGGTGTACTCTTCTGCTGCGGTGTCGAGACTTTGGCCAGGATCTGAGGTGGGCTGTTCTCTAATGGGTTGTTCAATGTCACCCGTCATCGTTCTCACCTTCTCCTCCAGCACTCTGATCCTCTCCTCTAGTGCTCTGTTCTTCTCCTGCTCCTGCTCTTTCTCCTGTTGATGTTGTCTCACCACAGTCCAGAGTGCAGACATGTCTCTCTCTACCTGCAGCTCTCCAGGTCTAGTTAAGGGGGTGTTGTTGTGCTGGACTGTTGTCTGGGTCTGTGCTGACTGGAGTGTGTTCACCTGCTGTTCCAGCTCCACCTGCCTTACCTCCAGCTGGGTGAATTTATCCTTCATTTCAATGAGGGAGTAGTACTCTGTGCTGGGAAGTTGACTTTCTGCTTGGGGTTGCTCTGTGGGGTTATTTAATGAAGAGGTCTGGTCTGACCCGCTCGGGGTGGGGGTTTCTTTCTCAAGGGAGAGCTTCTCCTGCTGAGCTATTTCTTTGATTAGGTGAAAGTCCAGCTGGAACTGTTTGGTGTTGCCTTGAACCAAAACGGTTCCAGATTTATAGAGATTAATATTAGACGACTCAGAGTCCTCGTTGTCCAGTATCCTGAGTTTCCACCCGTCGCTAACACCCCCCCTCTTAACAGAGGGGTAGTGTGCTAGTATAGCACTGTGCCATGCCAGGGGATGGTCTGTGTGGAAGATAAGGTTGCTTATGTTCCCATTTTTATACAAATCAGCAAAAAGTGTCTCGTGCTTCCCCAAAAGAAGTTTCAATTTGTACTCTTTTCGTGTCTTGTCGTTTTTTACATTCAGAGGGTACTGTATTTTAATGACCTCTGAACAGTGGGGGGGTGCTTCTAAGGCCTCTCCATTTAGTTGGGGTAGACTGTACGACTCTCCTGCCATTGTTGGGCTCAAGGGCTTTGACACCTCTCACTTCACACGTCAGTGCTAATTGAAATTGTATCTCTTTGTAGCAAGTTTAAGCTTGGTAGCCTAAGCATTCAGTCCTTATAAAATAAAATATATAATTGTAATGTATTTTTCTTCTTGGTTTTCTCTCTCTCTCTCTCTCTCTCTCTCTCTCTCAATTCAATTCAAGTGGCTTTATTGGCATGGGAAACATATGTTTACATTAGTGAAATAAACATATGTTTATTACGCTCACATAAGTTCCAAAAGAATAAAGACATTTCAAATGTCATTTTATGTCTATATACAGTGTTGTATTGATGTGCAAATAGTTAAAGTACAAAAGGGAAAATAAATAAATATGGGTTGTATTTACAATGGTGTTTGTTCTTCACTGGTTGCCCTTTTCTTGTGGCAACAGGTCACAAATCTTGCTGCTGTGATGGCACACTGTGGTATTTCACCCAACAGATATGGGAGTTTATCAAAATTGGATTTGTTTTGGAATTCTTTGTGGGTCTGTGTAATCTGAGGGAATATGTGTCTCTAATATGGGCTCCCGAGTGCCGCAGCGGTCTAAGGCACTGCATCTCAGTGCTTGAGGCATTACTACAGACCCCCTGGTTCGATTCCAGGCTGTATCACAACTGGCCGTGATTGGGAGTCCTATAGGGCGGCGCACAATTGGCCCAGTGTCGTCCGGATTTGGCCGGTGTAGGCCGTCATTGTAAATAAGAATTTGTTCTTAACTGACTTGCCTAGTTAAATATACATTTGGCAGGAGGTTAGGAAGTGCAGCTCAGTTTCCACCTCATTTTGTGGGCAGTGTGCACATAGCCTGTCTTCTCTTGAGAGCCAGGTCTGCCTACGGCGACCTTTCTCAATAGCAAGGCTATGCTCACTGAGTCTGTACATAGTCAAAGCTTTCCTTAATTTTGGTTCAGTCAGAGTGGTCAGGTATTCTGCCACTGTGTACTCTCTGTTTAGGGCTAAATAGCATTCTAGTTTGCTCTGTTTTTTTGTTAATTCTTTCCAATATGTCAAGTAATTCTCTTTTTCTTTTCTCATGATTTGGTTTGGTCTAATAATCTCTCTCTCACTTCATTTAAATGTAAATTCAAAAGGCTTTATTGGCATGGGAAACGGGTTTACATTGCCAAAGCAAGTGGAATAGACAATAAAAAAAGGGAAATTAACAGTAAAGATTACACTCACAAATGTTATATTATTGGCTATGTACAGTGTTGTAACAATGTGCAAATAGTTGAAGGATGAAAGGTAAAATAAATAAACAGATAAATATAGGTTGTATTTACAATGTTGTTTGTGCTCCACTGGTTGCCCTTTTCTTGTGGCAACAGGTCACAAATATTTCTGGTGGCACACTGTAGTATTTCACCGAATAGATATGGTAGTTTATAAACATTGGATTTATTTTTCTTTGTGGGTCTGTGTAACTTGAGTGAAATATGTGTCGCTATTATGGTCATACATTTGGCAGGAGGTTAGGAAGTGCAGCTCGGTTTCCAACTCATTTTGTGGGCAGTGGGCACATAGCCTGTCTTCTCTTGATAGCCAGGTCTTCCGATGGAAGCCTTTCTCAATAGCACGGCTATGCTCACTGAGTCTGTACATAGTCAAAGCTTTCCTTAAATTTGGGTCAGTCACAGTGTTTGTTATGGAAGGTTTGAGAATCGCTTCTTTTTAGGTAGTTGTAGAATTCAATTGCTATTTTCTGGATTTTGATCATTAGCGGGAATCATCCTAATTCTGCTCTGCATGCATTATTCTCTCTTTCTCCTTCCCTAATCACTCTCTCCTTCCCTCTCTCTATGGTGTCTCTGAAGGTTAGTCATTATTTCTCCTCTCCTGTCACACATCAGACTGGCCTGCCTCCACAGAGTGCTCCCCCCTGCTGGTTGGCTGTGTCAGGGAGGAAGCTGTGATTGACAGGGCTAATCTATAGGTGATAGGCTGCTTAATCATCCACTCAGCTGGACAGAATCATGAAGTTGGGGGGGACCAGGGGGTTTGAAGCCTTCAAGTTGGGAATTCCCCTCTACTAACAACCCCAATGAGCTCTCAGGGGTATACAGGAAGTTTGGAGGATCCAGTGATGCCCCTATTGTGTGTGTGTGTGTGCGTAAGTGCGCGTGCCGAGACAGAGAAATCCCCTTCCATGTAATAAATACTGCTGGACGTGTGCCAGGCTTAGGAGAACACAACCACTCCTTCCCTCTCTCTCTAGAGGAAGCCTCCCTCCATCAGAGTATGTTAAATACCTGACATCATCTGAGTTTGGCTCAATCTGATACACACAGAGACACCTGCATACACTCTTTCACGCACATGCACGCAGGCACGCACACACACCTTTAAAGCTTATATCCTACGGTGTCCTTCTTAGATCTGTCCAACACTATGTGTCTACATACCTTTGGCTCAGTTTAATACCAAGACATTGAGCGTTGCAGACCACAGTCAGAGCCTCCATCATTACGGACTGTGAAACGTCAATAGTGTTTACCCCATGGACCAGGCTAATGCTGGGCAAGCTGTAATGATCACAGACAGTGGAGACAGAGGTCACCCCATTCTCTGTTTTATGGAAATATCCACTGGAGGATTAACAATAGATGTTTACCACTACCTTTCTTGATTACATTTTAATGTAATGGGCTTACATAAAGGTTTTATAAGACATTTGTTTACAAGTCGTTGGTCGTTTACAATGGCCACTACATTCAGGTTTATAGATGATGTCAGCAGGTTGTCTCTTCTTACTCTGCTGTTGTCTGAATGGCAGAATGTTTGTGACGCTAATAAAAGTGTTATAGCATCTTTACAAAATCAAAAATAGATATACTATAAACTCTTATAGGGTGTATTACTATTTAGATGTAGTATGAAAATGTATGCACTCACTAAACTGTAAGTCGCTCTGGATAAGAGCGTCTGCTAAAATGACTAAAATGTAAAACATTTAAATATTTCAAGTTTCTCCTAAACTTTTGGAAAACATCCCTGTATTTATTCCACTGTGGTTTTTCCCCTATGGAAACAAAATGTTGAAAATACATCTTTCAACCACTTTTACTCACTGGGATATGTATTCTCATTCCCTGTTCCCACTGCTGCAGTAAGAATGTAAACAGACACTTCAGTGTTCCTCTTCCCTGTTTCTCCAGAGCAGTCTTTTCTCACTATCTCATGGCTTTATTAGGAAGCCAGACGGTGAAGAGAAGTAAACCAGGAGGGACCTGTGTTATGAGAAGACTGTCACACAGCTTGCGTCCCAAATGGCACCCTATTCCCTGTATAGTGCACTACTTTTGACCATAGCCCATAGTGCTCTGGACAAAAGTAGTACACTACATAGGGAATAGGGTGCCATTTGGGGTACGTAAGACAGATGCAGCTGGGAATGGGAGCAGAGGAGGAACTGTGATGAGACTAACAGCACCCATTGCCCAATAGGAGCTCGCAAAGTGATATTGAGGAAATGGGTTTGTCCAATGGGGGTCTAATGAAAGGTTAGTAAGAGCTCGTCCTCTCTTTTCTTTCTATTATAGATCTCTCAATATCTCTCCCTTGCTCTGTGTCTGAGGCAAGGACATGGACACAGACAAGGACACGCACACACACACACACACACACACACACACACACACACACACACACACACACACACACACACACACACACACACACACACACACACACCCCTTTAAAGCCTACATCCTACTGTGTCCTTCTTAGATCTGTCCAACACTATGTGTCTACATACCTTTGGCTCAGTTTAATACCAAGACATTGAGCGTTGCAGACCACAGTCAGAGCCTCCTTCATTACGGACTGTGAAACGTCAATAGTGTTTACCCCATGGACCAGGCTAATGCTGGGCGAGCTGTAGTGATCACAGAGGTGTTCTGGGATAAAGAAGCATGAATGAATCCAATAGATCATTCTGTGTAGACAGACAGTGGAGACAGAAGTCACTCCATACCCCATACTCTGTCTTATGGAAATATCCACTGGAGGATTAATGAAAATGTGTTTACAGCTACCTTTTACATTTACATTTTTAGATTTTCTTATCCAGAGCGACTTACAAATTGGTGCATTCACCTTATGATAGCCAGTGGGACAACCACTTTACAATATTTTTTTATTTTTTTGGGGGTGGGGTAAGGGGGGGGTAGAAGGATTACTTTATCCTATCCCAGGTATTCCTTAAAGAGGTGGGGTTTCAAGTGTCTCCGGAAGGTGGTGAGTGACTCCGCTGTCCTGGCGTCATGATGGGAGCTTGTTCCACCATTGGGGTGCCAGAGCAGCGAACAGTTTTGACTGGGCTGATCGGGAACTGTGCTTCCGCAGAGGTAGGGGAGGAAGTAGGCCAGAGGTGGATGAACGTAGTGCCCTCGTTTGGGTGTAGGGACTGATCAGAGCCTGAAGGTACGGAGGTGCCGTTCCCCTCACAGCTCCGTAGGCAAGCACCATGGTCTTGTAGCAGATGCGAGCTTCAACTGGAAGCCAGTGGAGTGTGCGGAGGAGAAGGGTGACGTGAGAGAACTTGGGAAGGTTGAACACCAGACGGGCTGCGGCATTCTGGATGAGTTGTAGGGGTTTAATGGCACAGGCAGGGAGCCCAGCCAACAGCGAGTTGCAGTAATCCAGACGGGAGATGACAAGTGCCTGGATTAGGACCTGTGCCGCTTCCTGTGTAAGGCAGGGTCGTACTCTCCGAATGTTGTAGAGCATGAACCTACAGGATCGGGTCACCGCCTTGATGTTAGCGGAGAACGACAGGGTGTTGTCCAGGGTCACCCCAAGGCTCTTCGCACTCTGGGAGGAGGACACAACGGAGTTGTCAACCGTGATGGCGAGATCATGGAACGGGCAGTCCTTCCCCGGGAGGAAGAGCAGCTCCGTCTTGCCGAGGTTCAGCTTGAGGTGGTGATCCGTCATCCACACTGATATGTCTGCCAGACATGCAGAGATGCGATTCGCCACCTGGTTATCAGAAGGGGGAAAGGAGAAGATTAATTGTGTGTCGTCTGCGTAGCAATGATAGGAAAGGCCATGTGAGGATATGACAGAGCCAAGTGACTTGGTGTATAGCGAGAATAGGAGAGGGCCTAGAACTGAGCCCTGGGGGACACCAGTGGTGAGAGCACATGGTGCGGAGACAGATTCTCGCCACGCCACCTGGTAGGAGCGACCTGTCAGGTAGGATGCAATCCAAGAGTGAGCCGCGCCGGAGATGCCCAACTCGGAGAGGGTGTGACACAGAGAAGAGCAGTCTCAGTTGAATGACCAGTCTTGAAACCTGACTGGTTAGGATCAAGAAGGTCATTCTGAGAGAGATAGCAAGAGAGTTGGCTAAAGACGGCACGCTCAAGAGTTTTGGAGAGAAAAGAAAGAAGGGATACTGGTCTGTAGTTGTTGACATCGGAGGGATCGAGTGTAGGTTTTTTGAGAAGGGGTGCAACTCTCGCTCTCTTGAAGACGGAAGGGACAGGATGAGTGGTCAAGGATGAGTTGATGAGCGAGGTGAGGTAAGGGAGAAGGTCTCCAGAAATGGTCTGGAGAAGAGAGGATGGGATAGGGTCAAACGGGCAGGTTGTTGGGTGGCCAGCCATCACAAGTCGCAAGATTTCATCTGGAGAAAGAGGGGAGAAAGAAGTCAAAGCATAGGGTAGGGCAGTGTGAGCAGTACCAGCGGTGTCATTTGACTTAACAAACGAGGATCGGATGTCGTCAACCTTCTTTTCAAAATGGTTGACGAAGTCATCCACAGAGAGGGAGGAGGGGGGGGGGGGGGGGGGGGTGGAGGATTCAGCAGGGAGGAGAAGGTGGCAAAGAGCTTCCTAGGGTTAGAGGCAGATGCTTGGAATTTAGAGTGGTAGAAAGTGGCTTTAGCAGCAGAAACAGAGGAAGAAAATGTAGAGAGGAGTGAAAAGATGCCAGGTCCGCAGGGAGTCTAGTTTTCCTCCATTTCCGCTCGGCTGCCCGGAGCCCTGTTCTGTGAGCTCGCAATGAGTCATCAAGCCACGGAGCAGGAGGGGAGGACCGAGCCGGCCGGGAGGATAGGGGACATAGAGAGTCAAAGGATGCAGAAAGGGAGGAGAGGAGGGTTGAGGAGGCAGAATCAGGAGATTGGAGGGAGAAGGATTGAGCAGAGGGAAGAGATGATAGGATGGAAGAGGAGAGAGTAGCGGGAGAGAGAGAGCGAAGGTTGTGACGGCGCATTACCATCTGAGTAGGGGCAGAGTGAGTAGTGTTGGAGGGGAGCGAGAGAGAAAAGAATACAGAGTAGTGGTCGGAGACTTGGAGGGGAGTTGCAGTGAGATTAGTAGAAGAACAGCATCTAGTAAAGATGAGGTCAAGCGTATTGCCTGCCTTGTGAGTAGGGGGGGGCGGTGAGAGGGTGAGGTCAAAAGAGGAGAGGAGTGGAAAGAAGGAGGCAGAGAGAAATGAGTCAAAGGTAGACGTAGGGAGGTTAAAGTCACCCAGAACTGTGAGGGGTGAGCCATCCTCAGGAAAGGAACTTATCAAGGCGTCAAGCTCATTGATGAACTCTCCAAGGGAACCTGGAGGGCGATAAATGACAAGGATGTTAAGCTTGAATGGGCTAGTGACTGTGACAGCATGGAATTCAAATGAGGAGATAGACAGATGGGTCAGGGGAGAAAGAGAGAATGTCCACTTGGGAGAGATGAGGATTCCTGTGCCACCACCCCGCTGACCAGATGCTCTCGGGTATGCGAGAACACATGGTCAGACGAGGAGAGAGCAGTAGGAGTAGCAGTGTTTTCTGTGGTAATCCATGTTTCCGTCAGCGCCAAGAAGTTGAGGGACTGGAGGGTAGCATAGGCTGAGATGAACTCTGCCTTGTTGGCCACAGAACGGCAGTTCCAGAGGCTGCTGGAGACCTGGAACTCCACGTGGGTCGTGCGTGCAGGGACCACCAGGTTATAGTGGCAGCAGCCACGCGGTGTGAGGCGTTTGTATGGCCTGTGCGGAGAGGAGAGAACAGGGATAGACAGACACATAGTTGACAGGCTACAGAAAATGGCTACAATAATGCAAAGGAGATCGGAATGAAATGAACTAAACATCTGGGAAAGTGAGAGAGCGGGGCCTCCCTCACTTACGTTTCACTGAAACACCCAAATATAACTCTCCCAACTTCCACCTCAGAAACTATAATTGTTGTAAACTACAGCGGTTCAATGTTTTCTAGGAATAGACTAACTTAGTTTATTCAGCTAGCTAACTTGGTACAATATTCTTCCGTGAAAACCGTCCAGGGCACCGAATCCTATGACACCACAGCCAACTAGCATGCCAGCCTCCAACAACACGGTTTAGCACCAATACCTTTCTTGATTACGTTTAGTGTAATGGGCTTACATAAAGGTTTTATAAGACATTTGTTTACCAGTCGTTGGTCGTTTACAATGGCCACTACATTCAGGTTTATAGATGATGCCAGCAGGTTGTCTCTTCTTACTCTGCTGTTGTCTGAATGGCAGAATGTTTGTGATGCTAATAAAAGTGTTATAGCATCTTTACAAAATCACAAATAGATATACTATAAACTCTTATAGGCCGTTTGCACTAAAACTTGCCACTATTTAGATTTCAAGTTTCTCCTAAACCTTTGGAAGAAATCCCTGTATTTATTCCACTGTGTTTTTTCCCGAAACAAAATGTTAAAAATACGTATTTTTGGTTGAAAATACATCTTTCCACCAGTTTTGCTCACTGGGTTGTGTATTCTCATTCCCTGTTCCCACTGCTGCAGTAAGAATGTAAACAGACATGCAAGTCCCTGTTTCTCCAGAGCAGTCTTCACTCACTATCTCATGGCTTTATTAGGAAGCCAGACGGCGAGGAGAAGTAAACCATACAGTCTGTTTCCCAAATAGCAGCCTATTCCCTATATAGTGCACTACTTTTGACCATAGCCCATAGTGCTCTGGTCAAAAGTAGTGCACTACATAGGGAATAGGATGCCATTTGGGACACAGATGTAAGAGGAGGGACCGTGGAGACTAACAGCACCCATTACCTAATGGGAGCTTGCAAAGTGATATTGAGGAAATGGGTTTGTCCAATGGGGGTCTAAGGAAATGTTAGTAAGAGCTCGTCCCCTTTGATTCTCCAGAGGAACATTTAGAAAATGACAACACATCTGCGGCTCTACGACAAACATCTGTTCCTTTTCCATTGATGACATTCAGAGCGGCTAGCTTTTCTCTCTCTCTTCCCTTTTGGGCTTTCTCTTTTCTTTCTATTATAGATCTCTCAATATCTCTCTCTTGCTCTGTGTCTGAGGCAAGGACATGGACACAGACAAGGACATGCACACGCGCTTGTTTTGATTCGGTTTTCAATGGCATTTGTCATCCTTTCAAGCTAATCTCGTTCTACCTCACATAATACAAGGTTTAGATAGGTCAGAAGAATGGGGTTGGCTCAGCCAATTCTGTCTGCATGTAGTACTTCAGCACCAGAGACTCAGGTTGCGTCCGAAATGGCACTCTATACCCTTTATAGTGCATTACATTTGACTAGGGCCCATAGCGCTCTGGTCAAAAGTAGTGCACTATGTAGGGAATTGTGTGCCATTTCAGACGCAGCCTCAATGAGAGGGAGGTTGTCTGCATGTCTGGGGCGAGGCCCTGGAGGAGACACAGTAACCGAGGGGTTAAAAACAATTTCCTCTCCACATGTCTCTCTAGAGGTTAAGTGGAGGAGAAGTGATACTCGTGGCGGCCTGCTGCCGACCGAAGACGCCCACAACGTTTGCAGAGCAAACCCAAAAGGTTAATGAGAATCAAAGGCGCATAACTCTGGATTTCATATTGAAAGGTAATAGAACTTGGCAAACAGATCCAGACGAGACAAATACAACTTGGCAACCCGTTATCATAAAGTTACTGGCAAGTATAAATAAACATGAGAAAAAAGGGAGAACAAAATCAAATAAAAAGGTATGAGAAAAAAGGTATGAGAAAGTTACTTATCTGTTATTTTTCACTCAAATAGTCTTACGTTAGTAGTTAATTAATTCATGATTAATAAGACCAATGGTGGGAAAAGTACCCAATTGTCATAAGTAAAGATACCTTAATAGAAAATGACAAATTTCTTATATTAAGCAAACCAGACGGCACCATTTTATTTTTTATATTTTTTTTTTGGGGGGGGGGGGATAGCCAGGGACACGCTCCAACACTCAGACATCATTTACAAATGACGCATGTGTTTAGTGAGTCCGCCAGATCAGAGGCAGTAGGGATGACCAGGGATGTTCTCTTGATAAGTGTGTGAATTAGACAATTTTCTGTCCTGCTAAGCATTCACAATGAAACAAGTACTTTTGGGTGTCAGGGAAAATGTATGGAGTAAAATGTACATAATTTTCTTTAGGAATGCAGTGAAGTAAAAGTAAAAGTTGTCAAAAATATAAATAGTAAAGTAAAGTACAGATACCCCAAAAAACTACTTAAGTAGTACTTTAAAGTATTTTTACTTAAGTACTTTACACCACTGAATAAGACCAACAGTCAACAGAAACAAATACATTGCCTTGTAACCAGCAAGGTTTCATGGTTCCTTGAGATGTGTATAGGCTGTGGGCTCCGCCCCAGTCAGTACCTAGACACACCCATTGTCACTTCCTGGGCTGCATTCAGTAAGAAAAAAAGTAATACACCATTAATTTAAACGGAAACGGTGCTGTACTGAACGACCAATTGAAAAACAGGGAGGGGTTGGGTTGTGGGTTCAAAATGTACCATTGCACTTTAAATACGTCACTCATTGCTTCAAGCCACAGCCCGCCACACCGACCAAACGGAGCAAACGTACCATAAAGTCTGTTCATGAACGTACAAGAATGTTTTGGGGAAACGTGTTTTTCTGTACCAACTGTTCCATACCGTAGCAAACGTTCAATCGAACTAAACGCACCCCTGGGGTGTATTCATTATGCCGGTTCTGTTGCACAATGTTTTGTCTATTATAAAACATTTTGCAACAGAAAACGTTTACTCCAAACGCTCTTCAACGTGACCTAAAAGCTGTTGGGTTATTAAACAGAAGTTGTAGTTCATTTTAATTGTATGGTTTTCACACGTTCCCATTCCAATCTAAATAGTCTGCGAAGTGTTTAGCACAATCTGTACATCTATAAATTATTGATTATTCCGTGCTCTAAAGTGGAGTGAAGTCCACGGGGTTCCTTCCAACTTCATTCAGCCGCTTATTCTTTTTGAAGACAGACACGACTGAACTACAACTTCCGCTTAAGAGCAAAATGGAACTCAACAGTGTTTGGAGTAAACGGTTTGCAACAGAATCAACGTAATGAATACACCCCTGGTGGGTGTGGCAGTAAGGGGAGAAGCCATCTTGACTTCTTCCATTTTTGTAGATACAAATATTTGTTAACTAGGATGCTGTTTATAGTTTAGTTTTCTCACTCCATGCAAGTGAGAACTTTCTCAAAACGTTTCCTTTGTGTGAACTATTGACTTCCAAGAAGTGTGAAAGGTTTTTTCTAAGGCCTTATGTATTTGGGGGTATTTTTGTGGACTATTTTACTTTAGATTATTACACAGACTAACAACTGAGCTGGATTAATTGGAGTTTTGCTTAGTTTTTGGAATTCTTACTGGATTCAGAGTGAGCCGGTACATTTGAGTTGACTTTGAGGAATTTTGGTTGATTCTGGATGCCAGCTGATTTGTTTGTGAATACAGATCATTCTTTACATGACATTCATGCCCTCCCTTGTATTTCTATTAGATAACTGACTGTTTAGTGCTAACTAAACATTCCCTGGTGAAGCTAAGCAATTATATTTCCTATGGTTTAATCTGAAACCCAACCCAGACACTGTTCATCACAGAGCATCACAGACAATTAGCCCAGCCTCACCAATAGTAGTCAGGGGCCACTTACTATCAGTCTGGCCCTTACTATCAGTCTGGCCCTTACTATCAGTCTGTCCCTTACTATCAGTCTGGCCCTTACTATCAGTCTGTCCCTTACTATCAGTCTGTCCCTTACTATCAGTCTGTCCCTTACTATCAGTCTGTCCCTTACTATGAGTCTGGCCCTTACTATCAGTCTGTCCCTTACTATGAGTCTGGCCCTTACTATCAGTCTGTCCCTTACTATCAGTCTGGCCCTTACTATCAGTCTGTCCCTTACTATGAGTCTGGTCCTTACTATCAGTCTGTCCCTTACTATGAATCTGGCCCTTACTATCAGTCTGGCCCTTACTATCAGTCTGGCCCTTACTATCAGTCTGGCCCTTACTATGAATCTGGCCCTTACTATCAGTCTATTCCTAGGCTTTCTTCTAGTAGTGAACCTGAGAGTTGAGTCAGTCTGGACCCAGGCCCATAATGGGCCCACCTATGCTGTTTTAAATGGGCCGTGCAGCTCTGCACAATAACAGGACGACAGACCCAATTAATCACGCTCCGTATGCTCAGTCTTCCAAATACTGACACACACTCACACACACACACTCGCACGCACACATGCACACACGCACACACGCACGCACACACGCACACACACACACACACACACACACACACACACTTGTGCGCACACACGCACACACACACATACCCACACATACACAAACACACACACACAGCCAAAGGAGTTCCATCTATCATAGTCCACTATCTCCAAACACACACACACACACACACACACACACACACACATACACACAGCCAAAGGAGCTCCGTTCATCCATCTTTTAGTTATTCAAAAATGTAGTTAGCTTGCTCAAGCTACAGGGCTGTTCTACACGCAGTCTAATTCAAAGGCCACATTTCAATTCAAAGTGTCTTGGAGAAAGATAGTGTGAGAAGAGGACCTACTTTAGGATTAGGAAAATGACTTAAAATGTGTTTTCTGTTGCAGCAGAAAACACACAGAGGCGGGTATTTTAAGTACATTACAAATGTAGTTTGAACAGTGAGAATTGCAACAGGGTGAGGCTGTTTTTGACACCCAAGCTACTGCGATGTATCAGTCTCATTTTTAGTTTTCGTTGACTGAATATGGTGTGCGGTACAGCGAGTGAAAAGTGCAGAGTTTATTTTGCTGTCATTGTGTGTACGCTAAGGTAAACATAATTTTGTTGAAAGCAAAATATCCTGAAGTGCTCTCCTGAATGGGATAATTGATGGGATGGTAGAGAAAGTATGGAATATGGAATTACAGCATAATATTTTCTCTGGCAGCATACCGTGGTTTCACTGACCACTCTGTGTCCTGCAGCCTTTCTATCTATTTTCACCAGGAACTTACCAAGAAAAAGAGAGAATCAAAAAAAAGAAAAAAAAAATACTTATCCATGTTATAGAAGAGTTATAGGAGAGGTAAAGGTCAGGGTTCTAAGTGGTGTGTGCGGTCCAAGGCTTAAGGCTACAAATACACACACACACACACACACACACACACACACACACACACACACTGAATATCTACAGTACTCTACTGTGTCATGGTAGTCTCTTATAGGCTCTTAGCCTAAGCACATTCTGTAAAAGAGAAATATACCTATTTTTCCTTAATAGTTTATTTTCCGTCTGTGTTTTCACGACCCTTTGACCTTGACTGCAGAATAGTCATAAGACAGTCATGTTTACATTTACATTTTAGTAATCTAGCAGACGCTCTTATCCAGAGCGACTTACAGTTAGTGAGTGCCTACATTTTCATACTGGCCCCCCGTGGGAATCGAACCCACAAACCTCTACCAACTGAGCTACACAGGGCCATGGTAAGGCTTGGCACAGAGGAGTAGAGTTTCTGAATCTCTTTATGAACCCATGAGCGACCGATAACTCATCAAACCATCCATCTTGAGCTCCATTAAGTAGGTTGTCTCCTGTTGTCAGTAGATCAGTGGTGTGTTGCCCTCTAGTGGCTGGAGGACCACAGCACCCTTACAATCTGCTTCCATGGATCACAGTGCAGTGAGGGTCAACGAGGAAAAAAGGGACACGCTATGGGTTCATTGTGTTCCAACAGTTCCATTTTTGTTTATGATGTGGTCATATGTAGCTGTTTCCCCGGTTACCAGAGAAACACGGTGAAGACAGTGGAAAAATAACAAGAAAAAAGCAAAAACAGCCAGTCAATGGCTAACATAAATGTACAGTAGAATAAGGCTCAGAGTTAGAGTTAGAGGTCTGATGCAGCAAACCCACAGTCATTGTACCAGTTCTTCCTACGCAGTCAAAAAGACGTCCACCTTCATCAAGTCTCGTCAAGCATAGTCCGAACTCCATTACACTTTCAACACTGTTAGACTTCTTGGCTGGAGGGAGTTGCAGCCAGCACTGGCGTCACAGTGAGAGAAACAGCAGAAAAGTTACATAAAAATGTGTGTAACTGCGTTTAAAAACAACATGGAGTCTATGGGAGAGGAGGAAGGTCTCCTCCGACAGCCCCAGACCTCCTCACGTCTAAAAGACTGGTAAAAGTGCAGACACACCAGTCTCCCATCCTCTATGCTGTTGACTTTTGTCTAGTCTAAGTAAGTTTGATATCCACCATAATCTCAGGTGCGCTTCCAACTGTAGGTGTTCCCAAAAATCTGCAGTGACGCCTCCAAACGTTCCCTCTAATTTGCAAACATGAACATAGTGAAAATTCTGTACAACTTCTGGCGTGCGTTTACTGTGAACACTGAGGCTGTAACCACTTTAAGTTACAGTTATAGCAGTGCCTATTGGCTACTTAGCTAATTCAAGCCTGCCCCAAAATACAACACTGCCCCATACAGAAAAAAAGCTCTTTACCTGACTTGCTTTTCAACGATGGCTAGAAATGCACACATTTGTGCTCTTATAGGAAGCAACCACTCCCCAATTGCTGACTAGAAATTAGCTATAACTGGGCTAATAACTCACTAACTAACAAATAATATGAACAAATGTACACACCTGGCTACATGCAGCTCTTGCTTTGATCTCAAAACAAGCGCATCTACTTGCGACCACATGCCTTAAGCACAGTCCAGTTCAAAGTAAATTGCACAGATCCATATATGGCAATGGTCTATTTGCATATAGGGATACTGCAGCTCTGATTGGTTATGGCGCACCGGTCTGTGTAGACTATGGGCCTGAGTCATGCCTATCAATGCAATAGAATCCTACTCCAATGCGCTCTGCCAACAAGAAAATCTCTTGTATAGTTTGTTTTGTTTTGCACTGAAAGTGGCTAATATTGCATTGATTCGAACACAATTCGCACAGTAGAGGGAAACGTTAATAGTGTTAACTAAAGGGGAAAACTGTAGAAAGTTGAGTGAAGTTCAATCTCATGCTTCTCTGCGCGGGCTGATATTTCTTCTGCGAGGCAGTCCGGGGGAGCTGCGCGCAGCTTAGAGGGAACATTGCTCATGGGTGAGTTCAGTGATATGTACAGCCTCCTGATGGAGGAAAGAAATTCACTCTTTCTCTCTCTATCTCTCTCTCTATCTTTTCCTCTCGTTCTCTCACCCTCTGTATGTGTGTGATTAATCGCTGGGATTGGTCAAGACTAAAAGGGTTAAGAAAACAGACTTTGGCTACGTCCCACATGGTACCCTAGTCCGTATGTAGTGCACTACTTTTGACCAGAGCCCTGTGGGCCCTGATCAAAAGTTTACTTTACACAGTTATGTATTTATTTATTTTACCTTTATTTAACTAGGCAAGTCAGTTAAGAACAAATTATTATTTGTACCTACCGTACATGCAGACCTCCCCAAAGCACATACACACTCATCACAGACACACACCCACCTAGACAGCATATATTTCATAGTAACACACACACACACACACACACACACACACGCAACAGCATCAGTTCAGTTGACTGCCTGTAGGTGGAGGTTGTGGTGTTGGGTCTACAGTTGATTGCCTGTAGGTGGAGCTTGTGGTGTTGGCAACAAATAGGCTTCACATTCAGTAGGACAGGGTAAAACTCTGAACTTCTCGTACCACATTTTAAACCACATTTTAAACCACACAAAAACAAACAAGATAATGTATAATCCCAATCCATTGTGGGTGAACATACAATACAGAAGGCCATTGTGTGTTGAGAGTATGCAGATTTATGCTTTTAAATTCAGGCAAGCAGCAATTATAATACGCTCACTCGGTCGTATTGTAAATGTGCTACACAGTTTCGTTCTTCACTCCCTGCAGCACAGAGCTACAGAAATATACATTTCTGCTAGCCTTAGGGCATGAAAATTATAGGCTAACATAACCTACAGTACAGGCGTATGATCTTAATTTGACCTATATTGTCACAGCAAAACAATCCTGCAGCAACAGGATTTTAACGTTTTGACCATGATGTTACTTGATCGTGGTTAGGCTATTCACCAGCTAAAAGTATGCTACATGAAAAGTAGAATACTGTTAATATACTGTAACTGTGTGTTAGTGTGGGTTTTCAGTTAATTTATGTAAATCACGAAGCTCATCTGCATTTCCTGCGCGGGAAAATTCTCAGCAATAAAAGAGTGATCAAATTAAGATAATACATCTGCATGTCACCAGGTAAACATGCCAAACCATCTAGCTAACATTTAACAGCTTACTGAAAGGAAGTACTGTCATAGAATGAGAGTTGCAGCGGAATGCAATCTTTGATACTGAGAGTTGTATTCATATTTTATAGTGAGTAAGTGTTTCAGTGTTTAGTCCCCAGGACTATAGGAAGAGATACCCGTCTCCTTCTATTAGAGCTCATATCTCCACTCAATGGAGGGGTGTGTGTGTGTACGTGTTTAACTATACTTGTGGGGACGAGAAGTCCCCACAAGAATAGTAAACCAATCATTTTTTTACCAACTGGGGACATTTTGTCAAATGCTAATTCTGCGGTAATGGAATTACATTTCGACTCTCTTTTTGCCAAACAAAAACCATTAATTTCCAAGTTTAACAAACCATACAACTTTATGCACAAGGAATACTTTTAACAAATTTAGTGGAAGAACTGTGCAGAATTACAGTAAAATCTTCCTCAGGTTTTTTTCCCAAAAACTATTTTAAATATCTGCTCCAAAGATGTCTGCAGAAAGAATGGGGTGTCAGCTATGATATGACACCTTGAGTTTGAAAAAATCTCTTGGTTATTGAACTACAGTAAGTGAAGTGGATTTACACCCGGTAACGGAATTACGGTAATGGAATTACATCATGGGTCCCTGATCTGTACTACACAGAAATCCATAATTATGGATATGAATGTCATTCTCCTCATGTTTTACAAGTTTGGACATCACAGCACAGTCGAGTACAGTGCAGTACAATACAGCAGAGCACAGCAGAGTAGAGTAGAGTAGACCATAGTTCTGTACAGTAGAGTACAGTACAATATACTGTACTGTACTCAACTTTTCTTTATTGTACTGTGCTCTACTCACTATACTGTACTCAGTACTGTACTGTATTTTACTGTATTGTACTGTACTCTACTGTGCTCTACTCACTGTACTGTACTATTCAAACTGTTGAAACATATGTCTATGATAGGTTCACATTTGGTCCAGTCCGTCTTTGGATGTTAACATCAAGGCCAAGGTGGAATGACCAAATTTCAACTACTTTTCAACATCCTTGGACATCCGGTGTCGGTCGGTGCTCAGTGGGTGAGGATGCTGGTTAAATCAAATGAAAAGAGAGGGGGCTCATGGGTAGGTATCAGTAAGAGCTGGGAGAGGTGACATTAACTGGAGAGAGAGAGAGAAAGGCAGAGAAAGAGAGAGAGAGGGGGAGGGGTTGCCCAGACTTTTAACATTCTTGGTTTGACCACCAGACAACAGAAAGATAAATAGAACAGTTATAGTGCCTTCAGAAAGTTTTCATACCCCTTGACGTATTAAAATTTGGTACACTACTTTTGACCAGGACCCATAGAGTGCACTACATAGGGAATAGGGTGTCATTTGGGATTCAACCTTAGTGTAGAGGTTATGCTGTTAGTGTGGAAGTAATTGTTTTGGCTGGGGTTTTCTATAACATTTGGCCACATTTCAGAGTGGTGGATCGTCGCCATGTGGGATCAGGTTTGAGAGTATAATTAAAGCACTGTGCTTAGAAATGCAGACTTAATAGCTTTGTGTGTGTGCGTGTTTGCATTTGTGCGTGTATGTGTGTGCGAAGTGCGTGCGTGTGTGTGTGTGTGTGTGTGTGTGGGTGTGTGTGCAACGCGCACGCATGTGTAACAATATCATACTGTATAATGGAAAACATTAATATTTACAGATAAGTGGAAACTTAGGAATGAAAAGAAATATGACTGATCACTTTAATCGCTTAAAAAAGAAGTTGATTGTGAAAGTCAATTTGACTGTTATTTCAGACATCCTTTATGTTTTATTGCTTTCTGTTTGTTTTTATCATTTTATAGTGTTACTGTAGTGTTGCGATTTTAAATGCACTTTATATCAAGTTTTATTCAATATGATTTGATACATTTGAAATAACTGCATTTGTACTCTCATGATTTGTCACTTGTCAGCCGTTGTCACCTATCCCATCAAAATTAATTAGCATAATCTGTATGCTTCATATCAATATTCTATCCTATTTCCTTTACCTGGATGTAATTAAGGTAAATCCGCTTCCTCTCCAGTCACCTAGATCTGTGAAAGACTCAATTACTTTCATGAATCAGATTATAGAGTGGGTATTTCCATGTAAAAGGACCCATGAGCACCAACATGTGAAGTTTCTAGGAGCATATCAAATTTGGTGTCAAATGAAAGCTAATAGTCTATATTTTGGGGAAGGCATAGATACAGTGGTTTGCGAAAGTATTCACCCCCCTTGGCATTTTTCCTATTTTGTTGCCTTACAACCTGGAATTTAAATGGATTTTTGGGGGGTTTGTATAATTTGATTTACACAACACGCCTACCACTTTGAAGATGAAAAATATGTTTTATTGTTAAACAAACAATATGTAAAAATAAGCTTGTCTATATAAGCTTCATACATCTAGCCACTGGGATTTTTTCCCATTCTTCAAGGCAAAACTGCTCCAGCTCCTTCAAGTTGGATGGGTTCCACTGGTGTACAGCAATATTTAAGTCATACCACAGATTCTCAATTGGATTGAGGTCTGGGCTTTGACTAGGCCATTCCAAGACATTTAAATGTTTCTCCTTAAACCACTTGAGTGTTGCTTTAGCAGTATGCTTAGGGTCATTGTCCTGCTGGAAGGTGAACAACCGTCCCAGTCTCAAATCTCTGGAAGACTGAAACAGGTTTCCCTCAATAATTTCCCTGTATTTAGCGCCATCCATCGTTCCTTCAATTCTGACCAGTTTCCCAGTCCCTGCTGATGAAAAACATCCCCACAGCATGATGCTGCCACCACCATGCTTCACTGTGGGGATGGTTTTCTCGGGGTGATGAGAGGTGTTGGGTTTGCGCCAGACATAGCGTTTTCCTTGATGGTCGAAAAGCTCAATTTTAGTCTCAACTGACCAGAGTACCTTCTTCCATATGTTTGGGGAGTCTCCCACATGCATTTTGGTGAACACCAAACGTGTTTGCTTATTTTTTTCTTTAAGCAATGGCTTTTTTCCAGCCACTCTTCCGTAAAGCCCAGCTCTGTGGAGTGTATGGCTTAAAGTGGTCCTATGGACAGATACTCCAATCACCGCTGTGGAGCTTTGCAGCTCCTTCAGGGTTATCTTTGGTCTCTTTGTTGCCTCTCAGATTAATACCCTCCTTGCCAGGTCCGTGAGTTTTGGTGGGCGGCCCTCTCTTGGCAGGTTTGTTGTGGTGCCATATTCTTTCCATTTTTTAAATAATGGATTTAATGGTGCTCCATGGGATGTTCAAAGTTTCTGATATTTGTTTATAACCCAACCCTGATCTGTACTTCTCCACAACTTTGTCGCCAGAAGGCCAACGCTGACCGCCACCACAGTGAGGCCCCGGTCTTTGTACCAGGTGATCAGGTCTGGCTCTCGACCCAGAATCTGCCCCTCCGCCTGCCCTGCCGGAAGCTGATCCCACAGTTTGTGGGGCCGTTTAAAGTCCTGAGGGAAATAAACGAGGTTACTTATAGGCTATTACTCCCTCCAGATTATCGTATTAACCCCTCGTTCCATGTGTCTCTCAGGCCGGTGGTGGCTGGTCCGCTCCAGGAGTCTGAGGTGCGGGAGGTCCCTCCGCCCCCCCGGCGTACTCCGTCCGTTCCATCCTGGATTCGAGGCGTCGGGTGGGTGGCCTTCAGTACCTCGTGGATTGGCAGGGGTACGGTCCGGAGGAGCGGTGCTGGGTCCCGGTGAGGGATATTCTTGATCCCTCCCTGTTGCAGGATTTCCACCGTCGCCATCCGGCTCACCCTGCTCCGCGTCCTCCTGGTTGTCCCCGAGGCCGGTGTCGGCGTTCTGCTGGAGCTGCGTGTCAAGGTGGTGGTACTGTCACGACTCCCTCCGAAGCTGCCTCCTCTCCTTGTTCGGGCAGGCTTCAACGTTCGTCGTCACCAACCTTCTAGCCACTGCCACTCCTCATCTCATCATTCCATTTGTTTTGTTTTGTTTATTACACACACTTGGTTCATATCCCGTCATCAGTACCTGTATAAGTGTTCCCTCTGCCCCCTTGTCTTTGTGTGTGATTGTATATTGTGAGATTGATGAAGCTCGGTGGAGCTCCTTGTATTTTGTATCACCGGGTTATTTTCCCTGTGTGCCTTCTTGGTTTCGGTGTACCTGTTTTGCGCACTCGACTGTTTTGACGCTTTATTGCGTAACTCTGTATTCCGGAATAAATCCTGTTATTTACCCTCCTGCGCCTGACTCCTTCAAATCACCACATCACACATGCATAGATAATAAACAGCGAGTAGCAGCAGTGTAAAAACAAAGGGGGGGGGGGATGTAAATAGTCCGGGTGGACCTAGACTTGGCGCTCCGGTACCTCTTGCTGTGCGATAGCAGAAAGTACAGTCTATGACTTGGGTGACTGGAGTCTTTGACAATTTTTTGGGCCTTCCACCTGGGGGCGGCCTGTCAGGGAGTCCAGGATCCAGTTGCAGAGGGAGGTGTTTAGTCCCAGGGTCATTAGCTTGGTGATGAGCTTTGTGGGCACTATGGTGTTGAACACTGAGCTGTAGTCAATGAACAGCATTCTCACATAGGTGTTCCTTTTGTCCAGGTGGGAAAGGGCAGTGTGGAGTGCGATGGAGATTGCTTCATCTGTGGATCTGTTGGGCGGTATGCGAATTGGAGTGGGTCTAGGGTTTCCAGGATGACGGTGTTGATGTGAGCCATGACCAGCCTTTCAAAGCACTTCATGGCTACAGATGTGAGTGCTACGGGGCGGTAGTCATTTAGGCAGGTTACCTTCGCTTTCTTGGGCACAGGGACTAAGGTGGTCTGCTTGAAACATGTAGGTATTACAGACTCGGTCAGGGAGAGATTGAAAATATCAGTGAAGAGACCTTTGTAGTCCATAATAGTTTGCAAGCCCTGCCACATCCAACGAGCGTCAGAGCCGGTGTAGTAGGATTCAATCTTAGTCCTGTATTGATGCTTGCCTGTTTGATGGTTCGTCTGAGGGCATAGCGGGATTTCTTATAAGCGTCCGGATTAGTGTCCCGCTCCTTGAAAGCGGCAGCTCTTGCCTTTAGCTCAGTGCGGATGTTGCCTGTAATACATGGCTTCTGGTTGGGATATGTACGTACGGTCACTGTGGGGATGATTTTGTTGACACACTTATTGATGAACTTGCCAATTAGTTGTAATGTTTTTACTAATAACAATTTTGTTTATGAATTATTAAGTGATTAAAACACATTACTCAAAAGACTGAGGGAGATTTTACTTTCATTTCTGTTACCAAACTTAGCATCTGCACTGTTCCTCAAGTAAATGTGTTTTAGTACAATTCTCAGTGGCAATTCTTAAAAGTAGACTTCTGCATATAGGTGTATGGTTTGTTAAACTTTGCAATCAATGGTTTTTGTTTGGCATACATTTTAAAGTCAAAAAGTGAGTCTCGGCGTCACTCTGTTACCATGGAATTGCCCAGTGACAAATTGATTAGAGCATCGTGCAGCTGCTCTCCCCTCCTGACTGACACACACACTCACACAGAGGCAGGCAGGTACGCAGGCACACACACACACCACACAGCGTATTCATTTGCTCTGATATATTTTCATCTCTTTATTTCCTATCCATGGAGGAGGCATGGCTACAGCATGATCTGTTCCTCTGCCTCCTTTTATTCCAGATGACATTCAGAGCCACACAGGAACATTCATTTGCCCCCCAGAACTCTATCATATCATGATAACGATATCCCAATATTCCCCTGCAACACTGATAAGGCCCCAATGCATCACTATCACTAGCTCATCAGTCTACGTTTTGATTCCAACCTTTTCATGACCTTGAGGTAATTTGCAGCAGTATCACTCCCTCTCTCTCTCTTTCCCTGTTTATTCTTTCTCTCTCCACTGTCTTTCTCACATACTCACACACACATGCATGCACACACACACACACCTGTTTCTGCTTCCCTGGTGGCTGTGCGTTAGATTACAGTCTAATAGAGACGGCTGTAATAGTAGAGGAGAACATGAAGACTTCATCCGTTTATTTACTCACAGCACCAGCTACCTCAACTGAGCAGCTGTAAGAGAGCATCTTTAGTGGCATTTGACTCGCTGATTAATGAGATATGAGGAAGACATTTGACTGGCTGATTAATGATATATGAGGAAGACATTTGACTGGCTGATTAATGAGATATGAGGAAGACATTTGACTGGCTGATTAATGAGATATGAGGAAGACATTTGACTGTCTGATTAATGATATATGAGGAAGACATTTGACTTGCTGATTAATGAGATATGAGGAAGACATTTGACTGGCTGATTAATGAGATATGAGAAAGACATTTGACTGGCTGATTAATGATATACGAGGAACACATTTGTCATGTGGCAGTAAACACAGAAAGGTCCACAGTGCTATAAACAACTAAATTAGGTTTCTCTGCCAGACAGATAGAAACCAGCTTCTGACCTTTATGTTCAATAATTAGCATGGGAATAAATAGATAGAAGGGAAGGAAATTCAAAAACAACTATTCAAAATAGGATTGTTTGTTATTAATATTCCTGAAGAGGGCACGACAACACCTTTTTCCCCTCAGGAGACTGTAAAGATTTGGCATGGGTCCCCAGACACTCAAAACGTTCTACAGCTGCACCATCGAGAGCATCCTGACCGGTTACATCACCGCCTGGTATGGCAACTGCTCGGCATCCGACCATAAGGCGCTACAGAGGGTAGTGCATACGTCCCAGTACATCACTGGGGCCAAGCTTTCTGCCATCCAGGACCTATATACTAGGCGGTGTCAGAGGAAGGCCCAAAGAATTGTCAAAGAATCCAGTCACCCAAGTCATAGACTGTTCTCTCTGCTACCGCATGGCAAGCGGTACCGGAGCGCCAAGTCTAGGTCCAAAAGGCTCGTTAACAGCTTCTACCCCCAAGCTATAAGACTGCTGAACAATTAATCAAATGGCAACCTGGACTATTTACATTGACCCCTCCCCCTTTGTTTTTACACTGCTGCTACTCGCTGTTTATTATCTATGCATAGTTACTTTACCCCTACCTACATGTACAAATTACATTGACTAACCTGTTCCCCCGCACATTGACTCGGTACCGGTACCCCCTGTATATAGCCTCGTTATTGTTATGTAATTTTATTGTGTTACTTTTTATTGTATTTTTTGACTTTATTTTATTTACTAAATATTTTCTTAACTCTATTTCTTGAACTGCCTTGTTGGTTAAGGGCTTGTAAGTAAGCATTTCACTGTAAGGTCTACACCTGTTGTATTCGGCGCATGTGACAAATAAAATCAGATTTGATTTGAATCGAGTTCAAAGCAGGAGGACTTTTCTGAGTTGAAAAGATAATAGATCAAATCCCTGTTGTTGGTCTATCTGTGTCTGTCCACTTTCTCAACATCACTATCTTTTCGTCTCTCTCCCTCTTTCCCGCTCCCCCCACACACACACACAAACACACAGGTTCTGCGGCACAGCCCCGTAGTTTTGTGCTGACGTGAGAATGTCCATTTGTGTTTCAGTCATCTCCTCCTCTGAGCATTGTAATTCCATCATGCTTCGATCCAGCCTGCCACCCAGCGTGAATCACACTCAGTCGAATAGTGAGACAGAGAGAGAGAGAGAGAGAGAGAGCCTGAGAGAGCAACAGGCTGAGGTTATCAAAGCGTGAACACTCCACTTCGTCTGCTGTGTTTGTGGGTGGCAGGAGGGAAAGTGTGTGTGTGTGCATGTGTTTGTGTGTGTGTGTGTAAGGGTGTGGGTGTGTTTAACTTTCAGTAAGGTCAAGCACTTTGTGATTAGCCCTACAAACTCAGTCCGTTTCTCTGAAATGAGCAGCAGTGAGAGCAGCCTGCACTTCCTCTCAGACACAGTGTGTGTGCGTATGTGCGTGTCTATGTGCGTTTGTGTGTGAACGCACAGTCTTCCAACTTAGTAGCTGCCAAACCAATGACTATGCTATTCAATTCCAAAACACAGATTAGCATTTCCTGTCTCTATCACTGTCTATGAAAAACCAATCAGAGTGACGTATGAGTCATCAGGTAGAGAAGTTATTATGATCCATCAGACACTTAATTCTGAGATTTCATGAATAACTTCAGACTGAGCGACATCACACACACACAGATGCACATGTATGCAGGCACACATGCATGCACGTACACACTCACTCGCGTACGCACGCACACGCACACACACACACACACACACACACACTCGCACACTTCAACAGAAAGTACAGATTATTGAGACTCAGGGAATGTGATGATGTAAAACAAGACAAGGTTTAGCAAATCAATAATACAATACAATATGTCACTCTGGTATTGGGGGATAAAGCCTATATAGGATTAGAAATATTGTCCTGGGTGTTTATGCAGAGCCATACATATAATACTGTTGGGAGGGAAGCGGCTGGTCTCTTACTGTAAATTGATTTGCTCATTAGAATAAGTGTCACGGCTGAGTCACCAACTAACCTTGTTAAATAGCTTTGCCTTCTTCTGAACAATGTTTTATAATCACAAAATGAGCGAGAGAGAGAGAGAGAGAGAAAGAGAGCATTAACCTTATTTTTTATGAAACTAGAATGGGATTTCCCTTTCATCATCAGACATCAGAGTCCTGCTGCAACCTAATGTTATGATCTGCTGCAACCTAATGTTATGATCTGCTGCAACCTAATGTTATGATCTGCTGCAACCTAATGTTATGATCTGCTGCAACCTAATGTTATGATCTGCTGCAACCTAATGTTATGATCTGCTCTTGCCTCTCTAAATGTTTGTAGGCCTGTATAGTTCACTAAGTATTATCTCTGCAATAGACAGGCCTCTTGTCTTTTTGGATAATCAGATGTCTAACAAAAGTCCGTCCTCCATCCTCTCTCCTCCTTGACCCGGAAACCGATAAATGGTCGAGTGGTCGAGGAGAGTGTCCTCCCCTCCTCGATAGCCACCTTTCATCGTGGATAGTCATGTGTATCCTGCCTGAGTCCTTTGCTGAAGAGTTGTTTTCTCGAAGGACAAAATCATGCAAACATTTAAAAACAATACACTACTTATCCCTTTATCTATAAAATGTATTGGACAACTAGCTACATTTGTTTTATTATATTTATTTTGGAATTTCACCCTGAAGGCGTAATTTGTGCGAGTGGAGAGGAGTCTCATTTCATACAAGCACATTTTCGTCCACATTCCTTCTCCTGGCCGCCTCTCCTGGATTACCTTTGACCTTTTTCAAATGGAGGGAAGAGAGGATGGAGGAGAGAGGACGGAGGAGAGTGGACGGAGGAGTTGAGCTAATCCAGAGAAGAGGAGAGGGAAAGGAAAGGAAATATGGGTGCAAGAGGATGACAGGATGGAAATTGGACAAAGTAAAAGGAGAAAAATGAGAGAGAGAGAGAGAGAGAGGGAGAAGAGGAGTGAAGCGAGATAGAGTGAGAGGAGGGACTGTGTCCAGAAATAAGTGTTACTGCACCAGATTGCAGAAAGACCATCAGAGCCTGTCGCCATGGATAGGGCTGTTGCGGTGACTGTATTACAGCAATGCTGGCAGTCATGAGTCATGTCCGCAGTAAAATTCCACATGACCATTAAGTCATGGTAATACCCTGTTATGCACTCTGGACATGCTTTGGTAGTACCCAATTTGCAACGACCAATCAGGTCCTATGGCCTGGTACTCAGGGCTCTATTGGCCCTCTAACCACGCTGACTTCAATGCAAATGCAATCGAAAATCACATCAAATACTTAACATCAAAACAGTATCATGCTTTTAAAACACCTCACTGTGATGATCAGAAGTTCAACAGCAGGTTGAGTGTAAAGCATGATCATTGTAAATGTTTCAAAGCCTAACACAACAAAATGGACAGCTTTCTAAGGTGATGATTAATTCAAAACACCCACATGCATATTAAGGCTTATATACGCATAGGCTTATGAGCCCAAGGCCGAAACAATAAACCTGAATTAAAATTATGATTGTGCGGTTATACAATACATAGTCTACCGCCTGTGCTTAATTCGAGCCGGATCCTGCCAGAACAGGATCCGGCACCTCTCCGTTTTGGACTGTTTTGTTCCAGAACCTATTTGGCCGGATCCAGTACCTCTCTGTGGCATGAAAAATAATGTTCACTTTTTGCAATGTACAAATTCTAATAAAAGCAGTCAAAAGTTCATTCGAGTTACCTCTTCATTAATTCTCCTGCCTCCACAAAATTTTTTGAAAAAGTAGATTTTCAGCCAGGGCCTAATATTCGAAGAGTTGATTTGGGTTTGGCTGGACCGGGTTTATGGTTTGCACAACATTGTAACCTATGTTTGAGACCAACGCGTGGCTGTGTGAGAAGCGCGCCAGTATCTCTCACATAACTAGAATGAGATTCACTTTCTTTGATCTCTCTCCCTCTCTGCTCTGATAGACATGAGCCTGCAACTCTCATCTCTCCAGCGTTGCACTTCATCATTTATTTCCTTATAGAATCATAGTGAAGGGTTCTGAAGGAACTGCAGCACCCCTGATTAATTTAAATACATTTGCCAAAGTTATGGAAGTACTACTGTCTGTTCAGAAATAAATGTAATTATTCAAAATACTACACGAGAAGGCCTATAATTTAACCACAGACAATCAATAACTTCTTATTTTTAAATAGCCTTGCTGTGGATTGTAGCCCAATAACAAGGAATAGCCTACGGTCGGGAACACGCGGCAAATCTGTCAGTAAAAAAACAGCACGCAGACAAAACAGGCCTTTCGCAATATTTCAAATACAATCGAGGGAAAAAACAGGTTGGAAAGCAAATGGCTCCTGCTGAAAAGAGAAGACTCTATGCTGTAGGCTACCAAAATATTTGATCAACTTCCAAATATTGCTTTACAAAAGAGAGAGAGAGAGATGCATCGGCCATCACCAGCTAGTGAGCTGCGCATCATTGGGTGAGTCAGTGAAACTGGAAAGCATTTTTAGGACTACAATATGTGTCTCCACATACCTAGGCCTAGGCTATTGATGGATTCAAGACAAGGTTGTTTTTATTGATTTCAGATTCTCAGTTTGTCAGTGTCAAATTAGCCTGCCATTTCGATCATTTGTGCAGTATTAAAAAATATTTTTAAAAGTCTCCAGTCATGTAAAATGATGTAGAATTGCATGAAATGCATTTATTAAAGGCCAACATGTTCCCTGACCTTAGCCTACTAAAAATGTTCCCCATGTGTGCAACTTCTGTAAGTGCCTCTACTCTACTGCTCTATGCCACTAAACAAATGCAATAATATGCATGCGATGCTTTATTATAAAGGTGATTTTTTTTCTCATGCATTCCGGTACCTCAGAACTCCCCAGGTCACCACCCTCTGGGTTCACTTTTTATTCCAGCCTCCCGATTTACAAATTCAGCACTGCCTACCGCATATTACACATGGCAGAAAAACATACAACAAAATTATCTGTTTGCCCCTGTTCCTGCCCATTTGATAAGGGGCCATTCTAAAACGAAACTAATTTTACATATTAGTAAAGAAAATATTAAATTGAGAATAGTCTGATGGGTGAAAATATGAATTACTTGATGAGAGAACAACTGTGCAGCCTGAGGCAAGGAACAGAGAACAAGCTTTTTTTGCTACTTTCTCAAATCATCCACAGCCTGTAGTCGCATCATGCAGCCCTTATAAACTCAGCAAAATAATGAACGTCCTCTCACTGTCAACTGGGTTTATTTTCAGCAAACTTAACATGTGCAAATATTTGTATGAACATAAGATTTAACAACTGAGACAAACTGAACAAGTTCCACAGACATGTGACTAACAGAAATTGAATAATGTGTCCCTGAACAAAGGGGTGGGGGGGGGGGGGGTCAAAATCAAAAGTAACAGTCAGTATCTGGTGTGGCCACCAGATGCATTAAGTACTGCAGTGCATCTCCTCCTCATGGACTGCACCAGATTTGCCAGTTCTTGCTGTGAGATGTTACCCCACTCTTCCACCAAGGCACCTGCAAGTTCCCGGACATTTCTGGGGGGAATGGCCCTAGCCCTCACCGTCCGATCCAACAGGTCCCAGACGTGCTCAATGGGATTGAGATCCAGGCTCTTCGCTGGCCATGGCAGAACACTGACATTCCTGTCTTGCAGGAAATCACGCACAGAGCGAGCAGTATGGCTGGTGGCATTGTCATGCTGGAGGGTCATGTCAGGATGAGCCTGCAGGAAGGGTACCACATGAGGGAGGAGGATGTCTTCCCTGTAATGCACAGCGTTGTGATTGCCTGCAATGACAAGCTCAGTCCAATGATGCTGTGACATACCGCCCCAGACCATGGCGGACCCTCCACCTCCAAATCGATCCCGCTCCAGAGTACAGGCCTTGGTGTAACGCTCATTCCTTCGACGATAAACGCGAATCCGACCATCACCCTGGTGAGACAAAACGGCGACTCGTCACTTTTTGCCAGTCCTGTCTGGTCCAGCGACAGTGGGTTTGTGCCCATAGGCGACGTTGTTGCCGGTGATGTTTGGTGAGGGCCTGCCTTACAACAGGCCTACAAGCCCTCAGTCCAGCCTCTATTGCGGACAGTCTGAGCACTGATGGAGGGATTGTGCGTTCCTGGAGTAACTCGGGCAGTTGTTGTTGCCACCTGAGCAGGTGTTGTTACACGTGGTCTGCCACTGCGAGGACGATCAGCTGTCCGTCCTGTCTCCCTGTAGCGCTGTCTTAGGCGTTTCACAGTACGGACATTGCAATTTATTGCCCTGGCCACATCTGCAGTCCTCATGCCTCCTTGCAGCATGCCTAAGGCAAGTTCACACAGATGAGCAGGGACCCTGGGGATCTTTCTTTTGGTATATTTCAGAGTCAGTAGAAAGGCCTCTTTAGTGTCCTAAGTTTTCGTAACTGTGACCTTAATTGCCTACCATCTGTAAGCTGTTAGTGTCTTAACGACCGTTCCACAGGTGCACTTTCATTAATTGTTAATGATTCATTGAACAAGCATGGGAAACAGTGTTTAAACCCTTTACAATGAAGATCTGTGAAGTTATTTGGATTTTGATGAATTATCTTTGAAAGACAGGGTCCTGAAAAAGGGACGTTTCTGTTTTTTGCTGAGTTTATATTTAGATTTCTGAGACATTCTAAGGTTTGTATCATTCACAACTAAAGTTGGCAAATAACTCTGAATCTAGCATATAGGACCTGTTTCAGATTATCACTTTTACGCTCAATTTAGCCACTTTATATGCACACAGTCTGGAATGGGAAAAATATCCTTTCTATTTTCAATTATATTCTTCTTACTATAAAATCATATAATATAAAATAATGGCATGGAACTTATAAGCATATCTTGTCAGCTAAACGAACAAGCCCACAGCCTATGGCATGGTGCACAGCCAGATAGCATACAGCAGGCTAACTCATATTCTGTTCTTCTGAAATACAATTTTTCTTCATATCATAATGTTTCTTTAGTCTTTAGACCTTCCTAAAATAAATAATGGATTTATTGTGATGGTGTATATTCAATTGATTTATTAGACTTTTAAAATGTAGATGTTGCAAAAGCCCGCATCAAAGGCTTGTATGCATCTTGTATGCATGGAGGCCTGCATATACTAAACATGTTTATCGTTAATTAATGGTCAATTACCATGAGACCGGATAATAACCGGCTGACAACATTTCATGACCGCCAAAGCCCTAGCCATGGACACCGCTTTCTCATCCATCCATCAGCCGTTTGTCTGTCCATCCGTCCATCTACCCTCTTACCCATCTACAATATATATACACAAAAGTATGTGGACACCCCTTCAAATTAGTGGATTCGGATATTTCAACCACACCTGTTGCTGACAGGTATATAAAATTGAGCACACAGCCATGCAATTGCCACAGACAAACATTGGCAGTAAAATGGCATTACTGAAGAGCTCAGTGACTTTCAACATGGCACCTTCATAAGATGCCACCTTTCCAACAGTTTGTTGGAAAGGTCAGTTTGTTAAATTTCTGCCCTGCTAGAGCTGCCCTGGTCAACTGTAAGTGCTGTTATTGTGAAGTGGAAATGTCTAGGAGCAACAACAGCTCAGCCATGAAGTGGTAGGCTACACAAGCTCACAGAACGGGACCGCAGAGTGCTGAAGATTCATCACTCCAGAGTACGCGTTTCCACTGCTCCAGAGTCCAATGGCGGCGAGCTTTACACCACTCCAACCGACGCTTGGCATTGCGCCTTGTGATCTTAGGCTTGTGTGTGGCTGCTCGGCGATGGAAACCCATTTCATGAAGCTCCCGACGAACAGTTATTGTGCTGACGTTGCTTCCAGAGACAGTTTGGAACTCGGTAGGGGGTGTTGCCATGCGCTTCAGCACTTGGTGGTCCCGTTCTGTGAGCTTGTGTGGCCTACCACTTTGCGGCTGAGCTGTTGTTGTTCCTAGACATTTCCACTTCACAATAATAGCACTTACAGTTGACCGAGGCAGCTCTAGCTGGGCAGAAATCTGACGAACTGACTTGTTGGAAAGGTGGCATCCTATGACAGTGCCACGTTGAAAGTGACTGAGTTCTTCAGTAAGGCCATTCTACTGACATTGTTTGTCCATGGAGATTGCATGGCTGTGTGCTTGATTTTATACACCTGTCAGCAACGGGTGTGGCTGAAATAGCCGAATCCACTAATTTGAAGGGGTGTCCACATACTTTTATATATACAGTGAGGGAAAAAAGTATTTGATCCCCTGCTGATTTTGTACGTTTGCCCACCGACAAAGAAATTATCAGTCTATACTTTTAATGGTAGGTTTATTTGAACAGTGAGAGACAGAATAACAACAAAAAAATCCAGAAAAACACATTTCAAAAATGTTATAAATTGATTTGCATTTTAATGAGGGAAATAAGTATTTGACCCCTCTGCAAAACATGGCTTAGTACTTGGTGGCAAATGAAGCCCCTTATTTAGGGGCTTCATAGCAAAGGGGGTGAATACATATGCACGCACCACTTTTCCGTTATTTATTTTTTATAATTTTTTGAAACAAGTTCTTTTTTTCATTTCACTTCACCAATTTGGACTATTTTGTGTATGTCCATTACATGAAATCCAAATAAAAATCAATTTAAACTACAGGTTGTAATGCAACAAAATAGGAAAAACGCCAAGGAGGATTAATACTTTTGCAAGGCACTGTACGCCTTTACTTTTTCCACATTTGTTGTGTTACAGCCTGAATTTAAAATGGATAAAATGTAGATGTGTCACTGGCCTATACACAATACCCCATAATGTCAAAGTGGAATTATGTTTTTAGGAATGTTTACAAAATAGTAAAAAATGTAAAGCTGAAATGTCTTGAGTCAATAAGTATTCAACTCCTTTGTTATGGCAAGCCTAAATAAGGTCAGGAGTAAAGAATTGCTTACAAGTCACATAAGGTGCTCTGTGTGCAATAATAGTGTTTAACATGATTTTTTTAATGACTACCTCATCTCTGTACGCCACACATACAATTATCTATGAGGTCCCTAAGTCGAGCAGTGAATTTCAAACACGGATTCAACCACAAAGACCAGGGAGGTTTTCCAATGCCTAGCAAAGAAGGGAACCTATTGGGAAAAAAAGAAGCTGATATTGAATATCCCTTTGAGCATGGTTTAATTAATGATTACACATTGGATTGTGTATCAACACCCAGTCACTACAAAGATACGGGTTGAAAAGTAATAAAGGGGAATATATATATAAAAAAATAAAAATAAACATGGGGGATTGGAAGTGATGCAGACAATTACATTGATAGAAGATACAATCTATCTGCAATATTAAGCTGATCCATTCCCCCCCCCAAAAAAAAGAAAATATATCAATACATGTTCTAAAAACATGTTCTTACATTGTAATTATGGGGTATTGTGTGTAGATGGGTGAGATTCTTTATAAAAAAATGTATCCATTTTGAATTCAGGCTGTAACACAGGGGTGTCATACCCATTCCACAGAGGGCCAAGTTTGCAGGTTTTTGTTTTTTTCTTTCAATTATGAACTAGACAACCAGGTAAAGGGAGTTCCTTACTAATTAGTGACCTTAATTCAATAATTAAGTACAAGGGTGGAGCCAAAACCTGCAGACACTCGGCCCTCCGTGGAATATGTTTGACACGTGTGCTGTAACAAAACAAAATGTGGAATAAGTCAAGGGGTATTAATACTTTCTGAAGGCACTGTATATGCCTGACATGGGACGAGAGATTAGATAATCCGGTAACACTCATATTTAGAAACATTTAAGTTATTTTCCTGTAACAATTGCTTGTTTTCCGTTTCGTTTGATAAAAAAACAAGTCCTTATAGTAGGCTACCTTTAACCTACGATAACGAAATCTGGTTCAACAGCAATGTGTCAGGTGTCTTTCCTATCTTGGCCATGCATTAGCCAAGGAGCCTATCCATAAAAGGTTTCTAAATGGTCTACTCATGAGGCTTTTGCCGACAGGCTTTAGCATTATTCACATAGGCCTACCTGCAGTGCATACTCCATTCGGTCAGCCTGGTCTCAGAGTAGACGTAACATAGTAAAAGTACATCCGGGACACTCAAATTAGGATGATATGTTACGGTTGGCACGGTTATATAAGACAGAAGGTTACTTAAGGCAAAAATGAAAGTAGGGTGGTCGGTCGGGGTGGATGGGTGGGTGGGCGTATAACGAGAACGTCTAGCAACCCAAAGGTTGCGTGATTGAATCTCATCACAGAAAACTTTAGCATTTTAGCTAATTAGGAACTTTACAACTACGTACTACTTTTTAGCTACTTTGCAACTACTTAGCATGTTAGCTAACCTAAACCTAGCTAACGTTAGCCACCTAGGTAACGTTAGCCACAAAAATATTTACGTATTGCAATTTGTAACATATTGTACGAATTGCAATTTGTAACATATCTACCGAATTGTAATTCATAAAATATCATACGAAATGGGTAATGGACATCCACAAATTAATACATACCATTGAAAACGTAGCATATCATACTAATTTCAGGGTCCTGGATTTAAATGTACTATGTTACATCTACCCCTGAGTCCAGGTTGCAGCAGCTTGTATCCATCCCCATTTCCAAAGAACACCTCTTGTCTGGTTACCAATGACTCACTCATCCAAACATAGGCTATAAAAATGTTTGTCCTATAATGCCATATCAACGGTAGTAGGCCTAGGCTACCCCATTCATAGACGCGAAATGCGTGTAATTGCTGTACATTAACATGCAACGCTTGCAGTACATATCTTTCATATCAGCTATAAATATTTTTCAAAAAACAGTTCAATTACTACACACCTTTATAGGGTTAGTGTTCCCACACGGCCATCTCTCCATGTTACATTGTTTGTTTACGGAAGCCAAATGGAAGACATAGGCGGCAACAAGTGCTTATTAGCTATCTAGCGTGATCCAAACACCTGTGTGTAAGCATAACTTGGGAGGAAGTGTAGTTCGTCAACTGGAGGCACATACAGCTGTGGATCTGTAACGAAGATACAGGAAGCAGGTGCAGTCGGTGAGTTTAATAAGAACAAACATAGCGTGGATCCAGGACCATGAGTAGCAACTGAACATAACACAGAAACAATACTGCCTGATGGGTGACAACAACAGAGTGCTAAATAAAGGGGGAGTAATCAGGGAAGTGATGAAGTCCAGGTGAGCCTAATGATGAGGCTTAGGTGTGCGTAATGAAGGTTGCCAGCTATGCATAATGTTGGGTTGCCAGGACCGGTGGTTAGTAGACCGGCGACGTCGAGGGAGGGAGAAGACGTGACAGGATCTTATTTGAAAGATTCTTTCTCGCTTATATAAAAGATAAGGGGCATATCAGCATATGTTTCGAAAACCGGGTTGAAAGCTATGATTATTGACTTTTCTAAACATTAAAACACAACAAAATGTCAGAATTGTAGTTCACATGCACTCTAAAAATTAGGGGTTCAACAAGGGTTATTCTAAGATCCTCAAATTTCTTTGAAGAACCTTAGGGTTCTTGGCACTGAAAATGCCCTCCAAAAGGTTATTCCAAGAACCCCATAGACGGTAGGGTTAATCGAGGAACCTCCTTAGTTGGTGGGGGTTCTTGCAGGAACCTAACTGCCCAACTGAAACATTTGAATTTGAAAGGACAACAGGTGCAGGCACTTAACTGAAAAAAAATGTAAAGATCTCCTCAATTTAAGGTAAGGTTTGTCCCTTGTATGATCTAAGTTGATATTGTTTTATGACGGTACCATCTATCTTATCATATTTGTGCAACTCTTTCTAAAACAGAAAATGGACACAATTCAATGGATATCAATCAACAAAGAGGTAAGAATATGTCGGCTATAAGAATATGTTGAAGGCTAGCTGTATTGGGTGCAGATGACTGAACTGCTCACTTTTGTGTCTGTACGTATACAGACGAGGCATGCAAAGATAAGTCAATTGGTATTGGTATATTACGTAGATCACATTTACCATCCTCCTTCCTTACCTCGTCAATTAATATCCCATAGGCCTCTACATTATGGGCAAGGTATGTGTATGAAAACCATTATCCAAACTGTTTTTTGTTATTCACATTCACCACAAAAACCAAGGTAAGAATACTGTCGTGTGCATGTTTTGTTAATCAGCTGTATAATTACTATTATGGAGAACATCAACACATTTAACATCAACACGCCTGTCACGATCGTTAAGAGACAGGAGTCGGACCAAGGTGCAGCATGAAAAGCGTACATGCTTATTAACTCAATAAACATACAACGTAACATGAAGTCCTCAGGCTATACACATACAAGCCTAAACGGAACAAGATCCCACAATACAACGTAGGAAATAGGCTCCCTAAGTATGATCCCCAATCAGAGACAACGAGCGACAGCTGCCTCTGATTGGGAATCATACCCGGCCAAACATAGACATAGAACAACTAGAACCTAAACATAGATATACATAACATAGAACTACAATAGACATTCACACCCTAACTCAACAAACAAGAGTTCCATAGGTCAGGGCGTGACAACGCCAGAGGATATACCCATTGGACTTTGGGAGTTCTGCTGGGAGTTTACCTCATATTTCGATTTTTTAATTCTGCTTTGCCACTAAAATCCTAATAAACACTGAGAACTAAAATATTGTGTTATTGTTATGCGTATTATTAGTAATAATAATAACGGGAGGGGGGTAGTTCAAAAATCAACCCCAAAAGGTTTTTCAAAAGGTTCTTCGAGGATCCATTGAAAGGGGTTCTTTGAAGAACTTATAGCGGTTCCCCCAAAGTTTCAATTTGAAGAACCCTTAAAGGATACTCCAGGAACCTTTTATTTTTTAGAGTGTGGAGCCAAATGTGGGCGAAGGTAACCAATGACAACCCTACATATGGAGAAGGGTGCAACTCAATATTAGGAAGGTGTTCCTATTGTGTTGTACACTCAGTGTATCTTGCTTATTGAGAATGTGCCTCACACAACACATTTTACGGGAGCCTATTATTTCTTATTTGAGAAGTGCAATGCGTAAAGGCCTATAGCCTAGTCATTGAAGCCAATTACAACAATATTGACTGTCCACACTCCAAACATATTGAGCACACTGGATGTTAATGTTTTACTGTTGCTATCACTCGTTACTGTAGCCTATGCTATTTAATAAACTGAAGTATCAAATTATCAATCCACAATGGACTAGGACGAATATTCCTGCAAAAATATATGTATATATATATATATTCCGTGCCCCCAGCTGAATTGGAGTTGATGACAACGCAAAGACCGTCAATAACCTACAGAACTTGAGACAGGCATGCAGTATAAAGCCGTGAAACGCTTTGATTGGCCAGTGAGTGGCCAAGCCCTCATTACACCTACCTATAAATTCATCAAATCCCAGGCCTTTCGCACTAACGTCAGCTATTAACGCCAGCGCTTAGATTTACCATTGTGCTATGTTTGTTAAAATAGAGGCCAAATTCTTCCTCACTAACCACTTTTCCATCCACAGTTTCTTTGGGAGTAAAGTCATACCATATATAGAAAAATGTATCACAAAAGCTGTGATGGAAACAAGTAGTTTCGGTACAATTTTATAAATGCCGACAAATAATTTGTTTGTTTGACATATGGTGTGATCTTTTTGTGTCTGTAAAATTTATTATGCGCGAATGTTGCCTTTATGTGCAAATATTGATATACTAACCATCATATTGAAGTACATTTTGAGTCCTTTCACTACGATTGGGGAAACCATGTTTATTAGGCTACAGATTAAATAAATGATGATGAACTTCACAGGTTGGTGAAAGTGCACGGTGATGAGCTTGATGCTGCTTTCCATTAAATATTGAGGGTTTTATTCTGGTGACATGATGATCGATGCTTGACTGCCGTTTGACAAATACAAATATTCTCGCTATTATCCATAATAATCTAATCATGTAGACTAGACAACCTGCACAGCCTACCCACATTGTATCTGCAAGCTGTTGGCTAGAGCGCAGGTGCAAAGACCGGAGTAGGCACATTTGCTATTTAAAGCAACAGTTTGACGTAACTATCCGTAGAGTTGAAAATGCGATGGAAACACATTGGACTTTTTCCCACGGGGGGGGCAGTATGAAAACAAAAAAAAATTATGCACTCGCTAACTGTAAATCGCTCTGGATAAGAGCGTCTGCTAAATGACTAAAATGTAAATTTTTATTCGGTACATGGAAACGTAAGAGAAAAAGTAAATTTTACCTCTTCACGCACCGATTTTTATCCGCAAAATGTCAATTTGGTGGGAACATATGCATGGTGGGAAAGTGCGTATATTTTCTTTATGCAGATTATAGAATATTTCTGTTACTTTGGCCTGTACAATTAATCTCCTGCGCAATAAACACAAACAAATCATCCTTCTTCACGATTAGTGTTTAGGATCTCTCAACTGACTGACATCCACAGACTGTTGGGCATCCACTGCCATAGTTTCATAATCTCTACTCGCTGCTTCGACAGTTTTCACTGCTTCTGCGTGAGACCTTCTCGACAGCACTGATCCTTCCGACTTTGACCTCCTTCACCCTAACAGGGCACTCAGGGAACTCTGGAACGTGATTCCCATCACAATTGCAACACTGTGCATCCTCAGACATGTGGCCAAACTTTTTACGTTTATGACATTGAAGTGGCTTTTGTAGATAAGCTAGCACCATATATCTCATACATCCCAGCTTTATATGGCCCAGGAGAAATTCTTCATCAAACATAAAAAACACAAAAAGGCTTTCCTCCTTCTTTCTATTCACAGTGTGGGTTAAGCGATGTGAATAAACTATTCCTGGCACCATAGCCATGGGAAGTAGGGGTGCTGAGGGTGCTGCAGCACCCCATGAAAAATCAGAATTAAAAATAATAATAATAATCTCTCTCTCTCCAGTTATCACTCTCTCCAGTCCCAGTGTATCTTCAGACTTACCCAGCATCATTGTCCGACCTCTTCAGTACTTTGGAGATGCATGTGAGGAAGTCTGTGTCTGAGCTGAGAGAGAAAGTAGAAGAACTTAAAGGAGAATGGACCAAGATCTCCACTACAGTTGGTTTGAAATACTAACACCAAAATACTAAAACTCTTAACTTTCTTAACTTTTGTATGGACTATATTATTTACATGTGTTACGCCTGCTCGCAAACCAGATTTCCCTTTGGGGATAATGACGTTTGATTGATTAACTGTACTAATGAAAGGTCCTACAGCCATCACTTTATACATGTATAATATGGTATGATGATAACATTCCCTCTCTCTGTGAATGTGTTTGTGGGTCTGAAGTGAACATGGTGGATGTTTTACTACCTCCAGAGCCCAAGACCAGAGAACAGTTCTTACAACAATTGTTTCATTACAAAACCGGAGAGCAACATCTGCCTCCCTTGATAAAACATTTATAAAATTATAGCCAATCAGCATTGAGCTAAACTGAGCGAGCTCAGCTGTGAATGGTCCTGGTGCACCAAAAAAAAGTGTCAAGGGAAGCCAGTTTGTATTTGGCTTCAGACCAATCACATCCCAAGCCAAACTTCAAACGTGGTTTGTTGCATCTCGTTGTGTTATTGTCCTCCGGTGGCTAGCTAGCTAGCTAAAATCGTCCCTTTTCCTAAATTAGCCATGGATGGAGATAGGGATTTGGACTTGTGGTTTTACTTAATTCTCCATACTGGCCAATGATTATAACAGCGAATTCTGATCAAACCATTAATTCATACACTGTGCCCCTGGCCTGAGAGGATAGAATTTCAACAGCTAGATGTAGTATGCTAATGCTAATTATCTGGTGTCTGGTTGCAAGGAAGTTAGGTCAGCGAGCAAGTATTTTAGCCAGGTAGCCTAGGACAAGAAAAACTAAAAGTGTGTACTGTATGACAAAGTCATAGTCCGTTTCGTCAAACATGAAAGAGCATGATGGCATTGGCATTTCTCTACAAGTAGGTTGAGTCAGCATGTTTTTCTACTTGCACGCGCACACAGACAGACAGACAGACAGACAGACTCAGACACACACACACAGTTAAATAGATAGACACACACACACATTCTCTCTCTCCCTCTCTCTCCTCCCTCCCTCTCTTTAACACCACCCTCTAGTAGAACCAGGAAGTCCATGCCACAAACTCTCTTCTGAGAAATTAAACTGATCTGAGTCTCTCTGTCGTCTGTCTGTGTGAGTGTGAACAACAACAGTTCAAATGACTCAGCAGGGAGTTCTGCTGGACCAGGACCAGTTCTGTTGTTCTGTCTGTCTGGATCTACTGAAGGAGCCGGTGGTTATTCCTTGTGGACACAGTTACTGTAGAAGCTGTATTGAGGGCTACTGGGATCAGGATGATCAGGGCATCTACAGCTGTCCTCAGTGCAAGCAGACCTTCACTCCGAGGCCTACTCTGAGGAAAAATAACATGTTGGCTGAGGTGGTGGAGAAACTGAAGAAGACAGGACTCCAGGCTGCTCCCCCTGCTCTGTGCTATGCTGGACCTGGAGATGTGGCGGGTGACGTCTGTACTGGGACCAGAAAGCAGAAAGCCCTCATGTCCTGTCTGGTGTCTTACTGCGAGACTCACCTCCAACCTCACTATGAATCTCCTGGTTTCAAGAAGCACACATTGGTTAAAGCCACCACACAACTACAGGAGAAGATCTGCTCTCATCATGACAAACTGCTGGAGGTTTACTGTCGTACCGATCAACAGTGTATCTGTTATCAGTGTGTGATGGATGAACATAAAGGCCATGATACAGTGTCAGCTGCAGCAGAGAGGACTGAGAAACAGGTTAGACCAGAACAACTGGTCCAAATCTATGGCCATTTTCTAAAGTTAAACACCATTATCATTCTGAATGCCCTTTTATTAGGTCGAAGTTCAGTCTCTCTGATACATGTCGTGTACTGTAAAAACTATAATAATTAAATCAACTGTGTGCTGTGGTGACTAGTGAACTATTGGACACATAAAACTTAATAGCTCAATGAAGAGTGTTTCTCCACAGTCAGCTGGGGATGAGTCAGCAGAAGGTCCAGCAGAGAGAGAAGATGCTGAAGGAGCGCCAACAGGCTGTGGAGTCTCTCAAGGTGAGTATTATTATTGACCAGAGGAGATGCACCATTTCACGTCCCTCAGAGAGAGAGAGAGAGAGAGAGAGAGAGAGAGAGACCAGTCCTACTGTAGGGAACAGGCTGTCTGGGTTCCAAGTTAGAGAGGAAATAGACTGATTAACCTGGAGCCTACTCTTCTGTCTGTCCTGACAGCGCTCTGCAAAGGCAGCAGTGGAGGACAGTGAGAGGATCTTTACTGAGCTGATCCACACCATGGAGAGAAGGCGCTCTGAGGTGAAGGAGCTGATCAGAACCCAGGAGAAGGCTGAAGTGAGTTGAGCTGAAGGACTCTTTGGAGCAACTTGAGCAGGAGATAGCTGAGCTGAGGATGATAGGCGCTAAGCTGGAGCAGCTCTCACACACAGAGGATCACATCCATTTCCCTCAGGTAACTATACTGACTTGTTATATGCTGCAGTAATAAAATGTAATAACTTAAGTTCCTGGTTGTCCCCCCCCCCCCCGTTTACCGTAGTAGATAGTAAACAAAAGTGAAATAAACAATAAATATTAACAGTAAACATTACATTACATGTCATATTATGTATATATACAGTGTTGTAACAATGTGCAAATACTGTAGTTAAAGTACAAATGGGAAAATAAATAAATATAAGTATGGGTTGTATTTACAATGGTGTTTGTTCTTCACTGGTTGCCCTTTTCTTGTGGCAACAGGTTACAAATCTTGCGCCTGTGATGGCACACTGTGTTTTTTCACCCAGTAGATAAGGGAGTTTATCAAAATTGGGTTTGTTTTTGAATTCTTTGTGGATCGCTGTAATCTGAGGGAAATATGTGTCTCTAATATGGTCATACATTTGGCAGGAGGTTAGGAATTGCAGCTCAGTTTCCACCTCATTTTGTGGGCAGTTTGCACATAGCCTGTCTTCTCTTGAGAGCCAGGTCTGCCTACGGCGGCCTTTCTCAATAGCAAGGCTATACTCACTGAGTCTGTACATAGTCAAAGCTTTCCTTAAGTTTGGGTCAGTCACAGTGGTCAGGTATTCTGCCACTGTGTACTCTCTGTTTAGGACCAAATAGCATTCTAGTTTGCTCAGTTTTTTGTTTGTTCTTTCCAATGTGTCAAGTAATTCTCTTTTTGTGGATGACTTCGTCAACCATTTTGAAAAGAAGGTTGACGACATCCGATCCTCGTTTGTTAAGTCAAATGACACTGCTGGTCCTGCTCACACTGCCCTACCCTATGCTTTGACTTATTTCTCCCCTCTCTCTCCAGATGAAATCTTGCGACTTGTGACGGCCAGCCGCCCAACAACCTGCCCGCTTGACCCTATCCCCTCCTCTCTTCTCCAGACCATTTCCGGAGACCTTCTCCCTTACCTCACCTCGCTCATCAACTCATCCTTGACCGCTGGCTATGTCCCATCCGTCTTCAAGAGAGCGAGAGTTGCACCCCTTCTCAAAAAACCTACACTCGATCCCTCCGATGTCAACAACTACAGACCAGTATCCCTTCTTTCTTTTCTCTCCAAAACTCTTGAGCGTGCCGTCTTTAGCCAACTCCTCTCTTGCTATCTCTCTCAGAATTACCTTCTTGATCCAAACCAGTCAGGTTTCAAGACTGGTCATTCAACTGAGACTGCTCTTCTCTGTGTCATGGAGGCTCTCTGCACTGCTAAAGCTAACTCTCTCTCCTCTGCTCTTGTCCTTCTAGACCTGTCTGCTGCCTTTGATACTGTGAACCATCAGATCCTCCTCTCCACCCTCTCCGAGTTGGGCATCTCCGGCGCGGCTCACTCTTGGATTGCGTCCTACCTGACAGGTCGCTCCTACCAAGTGGCGTGGCGAGAATCTGTCTCCGCACCACGTGCTCTCACCACTGGTGTCCCCCAGGGCTCAGTTCTAGGCCCTCTCCTATTCTCGCTATACACCAAGTCACTTGGCTCTGTCATATCCTCACATGGCCTCTCCTATCATTGCTACGCAGACGACACACAACTAATCTTCTCCTTTCCCCCTTCTGATAACCAGGTGGCGAATCGCATCTCTGCATGTCTTGCAGACATATCAGTGTGGATGACGGATCACCACCTCAAGCTGAACCTCGGCAAGACGGAGCTGCTCTTCCTCCCGGGGAAGGACTGCCCGTTCCATGATCTCACCATCACGGTTGACCCTGGACAACACCCTGTCGTTCTCCGCTAACATCAAGGCGGTGACCCGATCCTGTAGGTTCATGTTCTACATCATTCGGAGAGTACGACCCTGCCTTACACAGGAAGCGGCACAGGTCCTAATCCAGGCACTTGCCATCTCCCGTCTGGATTACTGCAACTCGCTGTTGGCTGGGCTGCCTGCCTGTGCCATTAAACCCCTACAAATCATCCAGAATGCCGCAGCCCGTCTGGTGTTCAACCTTCCCAAGTTCTCTCACGTCACCCCGCTCCTCCGCACACTCCACTGGTTTCCAGTTGAAGCTCGCATCTGCTACAAGACCATGGTGCTTGCCTACGGAGCTGTGAGGGGAACGGCACCTCCGTACCTTCAGGGTCTGATCAGTCCCTACACCCAAACAAGGGCATTGCATTCATCCACCTCTGGCCTGCTGGCCCCGCTACCTCTGCGGAAGCACAGTTCCCACTCAGCCCAGTCAAAACTGTTCGCTCCTCTGGCACCCCAATGGTGGAACAAGCTCCCTCACGGCGCCAGGACAGCGGAGTCACTCACCACCTTCCGGAGACACTTGAAACCCCACCTCTTTAAGGAATACCTGGGATAGGATAAAGTAATCCTTCTACCCCCCCTTACCCCACCCCAAAGAAAGAAAAAAAACATTGTAAAATGGTTTTCCCACTGGCTATAAGGTGAATGCACCAATTTGTAAGTCGCTCTGGATAAGAGCGTCTGCTAAATGACGTAAATGTAAATGTTTGTTTTCTCATGATTTGGTTGGGTCTCATTGTGTTGTTGTTGTCTTGGGGCTCTGTGGGGTCTGTTTTTGTTTGTGAACAGAGCCCCAGGACCAGCTTACTTAGGGGACTCTTCTCCATGTTCATCTCTCTGTAGGTGATGGCTATGTTATGGAAGGTTTGGGAATCGCTTCCTTTTAAGTGGTTATAGAATTTAACGGCTCTTTCCTGGATTTTGATAATTAGTGGGTATTGGCCTAATTCTGCACTGCATGCATTATTTGCTGTTTTACGTTGTACACGGAGGATGTTTTTGCAGAATTCTGCATGCAGAGTCTCAATTTGGTGTTTGTCCCATTTTGTGAATTATTGGTTGGTGACCGGACCCCAGACCTCACAACCATAAAGGGCAATGGGTTCTATAACTGATTTTTAGCCAGATCCTAATTGGTATGTCACATTTTATGTTCCTTTTGATGGCATAGAAGGCCCTTCTTGCCTTGTCTCTCAGATCGTTCACAGCTTTGTGGAAGTTACCTGTGGCGCTGATATTTAGGCCGAGGTATGTATAGTTTTTTGTGTTCTCTAGGGCAATGGTGTCTAGATGGAATTTGTATTTGTGGTCCTGGCAACTGGACCTTTTTTGGAACACCACTATTTTTGTCTTACTGAGATTTACTGTCAGGGTCCAGGTCTGACAGTATCTGTGCAGAAGATCTAAGTGCTGCTGTAGGCCCTCCTTGGTTGGTGACAGAAGCACCAGATCATCAGCAAACAGTAGACATTTGACTTCAGATTCTAGTAGGGTGAGGCCGGGTGCTGCAGACTGTTCTAGTGCCCTCGCCAATTCGTTGATATATATGTTGAAGAGGGTGGGGCTTAAACTGCTTCCCTGTCTCACCCCACAGCCCTGTGGAAAGAAATGTGTGTGTTTTTTGCCAATTTTAACCGCACACTTGTTGTTTGTATACATGGATTTTATAATGTCGTATGTTTTTCCCCCAACCCCACTTTCCATCAATTTGTATAGCAGACCCTCATGCCAAATTGAATCAAAAGCTTTTTTGAAATCAACAAAGCATGAGAAGACTTTGTCTTTGTTTTGGTTTGTTTGTTTGTCAATTAGGGTGTGCAGGGTGAATATGTGGTCTGTCGTATGGTAATTTGGTAAAAAGCCAATTTGACATTTGCTCAGTACATTGTTTTCACTGATGATATGAACTAGTCTGCTGTTAATGATAATGCAGAGGATTTTCCCAAGGTTGCTGTTGATGCATGACTGTAAGTCGCTTTGGATAAAAGCGTCTGCTAAATGGCATATTATTTATTATTTATGCATATCCCACGGTAGTTATTGGGGTCAAATTTGTCTCCACTTTTGTGGATTGGGGTGATCAGTCCTTGGTTCCAAATATTGGGGAAGATGCCAGAGCTAAGGATGATATTAAAGAGTTTAAGTATAGCTAATTGAAATTTGTGGTCTGTATATTTTATCATTTCATTGAGGATACCATCAACACCACAGGCCTTTTTGGGTTGGAGGGTTTGTATTTTGTCCTGTAGTTCATTCAATGTAATTGGAGAATCCAGTGGGTTCTGGTAGTCTATCTCTCTCTCTGTCTCTGTCTCTGTCTCTCAATTCAATTCAATTTAAGGGCTTTATTGGTATGGGAAACATATGTTTACACTTCCAAAGCAAGTGAAATAAACAATCAAAAATGTCCAGTAAACATTACACACAAAAGTTCCAAAGGAATAGAGACATTTCAAATGTCATATTATGGCTATAGACAGTGTTGTAACGATGTGAAAAATAGTTAAACGATAAAAGGGAAAATAAATCAACATAAATATGGGTTTTATTTACAATGGTGTTTGTTCATCACTGGTTGCCCTTTTCTTGTGGAAACAGGTCACACATCTTGCTGCTTTGATGGCACACTGATATTTAACCCAATAGATAATGGAGTTGATCAAAATTGGATTTGTTTTGGAATTCTTTGTGGATCTGTGTAATCTGAGGTAAATATGTGTATCTAATTTGGTCATACATTGGCAGGAGGTTAGGAAATGCAGCTCAGTTTCCACCTCATTTTGTGGGCATTGTGCACATAGCCTGTCTTCTCTTGAGAGCCAGGTCTGCCCACGGCGGCCTCTCTCAATAGCAAGGGTATGCTCACTGAATCTGTACATAGTCAAAGCTTTCCTTAATTTTGGGTCAGTCACAGGGGTCAGGTGTTCTGCCGCTGTGTACACTCATTCATGTTGAGGCCCTCTTTGCGGGAGTGGGGGGCATGGGGTGGGAAGGAAGGGCATAGGTCTGATTTGAGGGGGCCTATAGGGGGTGTGGGCATGGTTGGTTTGGAGGGGTATTGATTGGTTGGGGTGGGGGTGTGGATGTGGCTGGTGGTGCTATGGTCTAGATGTAGGTCATGTCGGCGTGGGTCCTCTAGGTGTAGGTCCGGGGTGTCTCGCTGGTCTGGGCGAGGTGTCCATTGATCTGTTGCTCCTGTGTGAGGTTTTGGGGCTACGATTGAGGGCGATGTCCTTTAGGGTCCTGGCGAAGGTGGGCACTGCTGCCAGGTGGACCTGGTCGTAAAGGCCAGGGTGGAGTGGTGGGCCAGGTAAACATTTGGTTTTGAGGCACAGTAATGGGAAATACTTGCGTTTACCCGCTGTATGGTAGCAGGGTGGAAGTGTTTACATGGTAGCAGGGTGGAGATAACCACTTGTGCTTTGAGGAAAGTAGAAGAAGCTTTTTCAATCACTCCCTTGAGTGCTGTGGCCACCCTTTCCTGCTGTGCTCTCAGGTCGTTTGTGCCTGTGTGTATTATTATATGGCTGGGTGACCCTAGTTGGTCCTCAGACAGAAGGTCTATGGCGTGCTGGGTTTGTGGACACCAGAGTTTAGACACTGTGTGTTTGGGAAAAGTTTATTTTCTTGTATATATTTTCCCGTTTGAGTCCATAAGGAGTACAATCTGTGGCTTATGTGTGTCCTCAGTGGGTGTGGGGGGTTGTCAGGAGGGCTATCAGGGGGTCTGACGGGGGGGGTGCTAGAAGGGGGTGGGGTCCCTTGGGCTTGGGGTTCTTCATTTATCTGTCCTGCTGTGATGTTGAGGCTATGGTCAGGGTCTGGGGTGGACTGTTCTGCTGTGGTGTCGAGACATTGGTCAGGATCTGAGGTGAACTGTTCTGCTGGCTTCTCTGCAGGGGTGGCCAGCTCTCTCATGGGTTGTTCTCTGTCACACGTCATCTTTCTCACCTTCTCCTCCAGCACTCTCACATTCTCCTCTAGTTCTCTCATCTTCTCCTGCCGCTGGGCCTCATTCTTCTGCTCCTGCTCTTTCTCCTGTTGGTTGTCTCACCACAGTCCAGAGTGCAGACATGTCTCTCTCCCCCTCCAGCTCTCCATGTCTGGTTGAGGGGGTGTTGTTGTGCTGGACTGTTGTCTGGGTCTGTGCTGACTGGAGTGTGTTCACCTGCTGTTCCAGCTCCACCTGCCTTACCTCCAGCTGGGTGAATTTATCCTACATTTCAGTGAGGGAGTAGTGCTCTGTGCTGGGAGGTTGACTTTCCGCTTGGGGTTGCTCGGCTGTGGGTTGTTTAAGGAAGAAGTCTGGTCTGACTCGCTCGTGGTGGGGGAGTCTTCATGAAGAGAGATTCTCCTGCTGCGCTCCCTCTTTTGATTCTGTGTAAGTCCAGCTGAAACTGTTTGGGGTTGCCCTGTACCAATACTGTTCCAGACTTGTACAGGTTGACATTGGCTGACTCAGGGTCCTCGTTGTCTAGTATCCTGAGTTTCCACCCATCGCTAACATCCCCCCTCTTAACAGAGGGTTATTGTGTTAACATAGCACTGCACCATGCTAGGGGATGGTCTGTGTGGAAGATTAAGTTGCTTACGTTCCCATTTTTGTAGCAGTCAGCAAAAAGTGTCTCTGGATTGTCCAGAGTGCTGAAGCATGCAGCGGGTAAAAATCGCCTGTCGGTTGCAACACTCACTACCGAGTTCCAAACTGCCTCTGGAAGCAACGTCAGCACAATAACTGTTCGTCAGGAGGTTCATGAAATGGGTTTCCATGGCCGAGCAGCCGCATACAAACCTAAAATCACCATGCGCAATGCCAAGCGTCGGCTGGAGTGGTGTAAAGTTTGCCGCCATTGGACTCTGGAGCAGTGGAAACGCGTTCTCTTGAGTGATGAATCACGCTTCACCATCTGGCAGTCCGACGGACAAATCTAGGTTTCGCGGATGCCAGGAGAACGCTACCTGCCCCAATGTATAGTACCAACTGTAAAGTTTGGTGGAGGAAATTAAGGGTATGGGGCTGTTTTTCGTGGTTCAAGCTAGGCCCCTTAGTTCCAGTGAAGGGAAATCTTAACGCTACAGCATACAATTACATTCTAGACGATTCTGTGCTTCCAACTTTGTGGCAACAGTTTGGGGAAGGCCCTTTCCTGTTTCAGCAGGACAATGCCCCTGTGCACAAAGCGAGGTCCATACAGAAATGGTTTGTCGAGATCGGTGTGGAAGAACTTGACTGGCCTGCACAGAGCCCTGACCTCAACCCCATCGAACACCTTTGGGATGAATTGGAACGCTGACTGCAAGCCAGGCCTAATCACCCAACATCAGTGCCCGACCTCACTAATGCTCTTGTGGCTGAATGGAAGCAAGTCCCCGCAGCAATGTTCCAACATCTAGTGGAAAGCCTTCCCAGAAGAATGGAGGCTGTTATAGCAGCAAAGGGGGACCAACTCCATATTAATGCCCATGATTTTGGAATGAGATGTTCGACGAGCAGGTGTCCACACACTTTTGGTCATGCAGTGTATGTTGATAAGAAGTTATTCATAAATAAAATATTATCATAAGATACCAGAAAAGCAAACTCAGGCCCACGTGTTGACACGAAAAATATAATATCTTTATTGAATGAATAAATTCTAAAATAACAGAATATTATATAAAAATAAATCAGTCCTTTACTTAGTCCCAAAGAGATCCCCACCAGACCAGGAGGCATTTTCACCTCATCTCTTCATAAGTTACTACTAAAGCATATACAACATTTTATTTTATATAATATAATAATAGTATAATAATATTACATTTTACATTACATTTTAGTCATTTAGCAGACACTCTTATTCAGAGCGACTTACAGTTAGTGAGTGCATACATATTTCATACTTGCCCCCCGTGGGAATCGAACCCACAACCGTGCCGTTGCAAGCACCATGCTCTACCAACTGAGCTACACGGGAGGCTAATAATATAATAGTATAATAATAATATAATAGTATAATCATATAATAATATAACAGTATAATAGTATAATAATATAATAATATAACAGTATAATAGTATAATAGTATAATAATATAATAAAATAATAATATAATAATATAATAGTATAATCATAAAATAATAGTATAATAATATAACAGTAATAGTATAATAATATAATAGTATAATAATATAATAATATAATAGTATAATCATATAATGCTCTGGATAAGAGCGTCTGCTAAATGACGTAAATGTAAACATGTAAATATAATAATATAACAGTATAATAGTATAATATATAATAGTATAATAATATAATAGTATAATAATATAACAGTATAATCATATAATAATATAACAGTATAATAGTATAATAATATAATAGTATAATAGTATAATAATATAATAGTATAATAATAAATAGTCATTTCTCATCAAGTAATGTCCTAACAGTTTGTTTACATTTGGCACAGGAGGTGGAAGAGAGGGAGGAGAAGGGAGGAGGAAAGAGAGGGAGGTGAGTGGTCAAGAGGAGAGAAGAAATAAGAGGATTTAGAGCGGATGAGTGGGGAGATTAAAGGAAGGAGGGTGAAATGACAAAGGTTCATTGTGTTTATGTTTAGCTTCTGATTCCAGTGAAGGAGAAATAGATTTGTGTTTGCCATATAAACATTACCTTAACACTCCAGGTGCTAGGCTTAGATTGAGTTTAAAGGGCTTAGGCAATGAATCGTTGAACAATGTACTGAGATTGATTGTGGGCCTACAGTGAGGGAAAAAAATATTTGATCCCCTGCTGATTTTGTACATTTGCCCACTGACAAAGACATGATCAGTCTATAACAGAATAACAACAACAAAAATCCAGAAAAACGCATGTCAAAAATGTTATAAATTGATTTGCATTTTAATGAGGGAAATAAGTATTTGACCCCTCTGCAAAACATGACTTAGTACTTGGTGGCAAAACCCTTGTTGGCAATTAGAGGTCAGACGTTTCTTGTAGTTGGCCACCAGGTTTGCACACATCTCAGGAGGGATTTTGTTCCACTCCTCTTTACAGATCTTCTCCAAGTCATTAAGGTTTCGAGGCTGACGTTTGGCAACTCGAACCTTCAGCTCCCTCCACATATTTTCTATGGGATTAAGGTCTGGAGACTGGCTAGGCCACTCCGGGACCTTAATGTGCTTCTTCTTGAGCCATTCCTTTGTTGCCTTGGCCGTGTGTTTTGGGTCATTGTCATGCTGGAATACCCATCCACGACCCATTTTCAATGCCCTGGCTGAGGGAAGGAGGTTCTCACCCAAGATTTGACGGTACATGGCCCCGTCCATCGTCCCTTTGATGCGGTGAAGTTGTCCTGTCCCCTTAGCAGAAAAACACCCCCAAAGCATAATGTTTCCACCTCCATGTTTGACGGTGGGGATGGTGTTCTTGGGGTCATAGGCAGCATTCCTCCTCCTCCAAACACGGCGAGTTGAGTTGATGCCAAAGAGCTCGATTTTGGTCTCATCATTCAGATGTTCATTGGCAAACTTCAGACGGCCCTGTATATGTGCTTTCTTGAGCAGGGGGACCTTGCGGGCACTGCAGGATTTCAGTCCTTCACGGCGTAGTGTGTTACCAATTGTTTTCTTGGTGACTATGGTCCCAGCTGCCTTGAGATCATTGACAAGATCCTCCCGTGGGCTGATTCCTCACTGTTCTCATGATCATTGCAACTCCACGAGGTGAGATCTTGCATGGAGCCCCAGGTCGAGGGAGATTGACAGTTATTTTGTGTTTCTTCCATTTGCGAATAATCGCACCAACTGTTGTCACCTTCTCACCAAGCTGCTTGGCGATGGTCTTGTAGCCCATTCCAGCCTTGTGTAGGTCTACAATCTTGTCCCTGACATCCTTGGAGAGCTCTTTGGTCTTGGCCATGGTGGAGAGTTTGGAATCTGATTGATTGATTGCTTCTGTGGACAGGTGTCTTTTATACAGGTAACAAACTGAGATTAGGAGCACTCCCTTTAAGAGTGTGCTCCTAATCTCAGCTCGTTACCTGTATAAAAGACACCTGGGAGCCAGAAATCTTTCTGATTGAGAGGGGGTCAAATACTTATTTCCCTCATTAAAATGCAAATCAATTTATAACATTTTTGACTTGCGTTTTTCTGGATTTTTTTTATTGTTATTCTCTCACTGTTCAAATAAACCTACCATTAAAATTATAGACTGATCATTTCTTTGTCAGTGGGCAAACATACTTTTTTCCCACACTGTATCGAAATGCTTTTGTTTCTAGCTCCAACAGTGCAGTAGTATCTAACAATTCACCACAATACACAGCATTATTAGCTCAGTTTATTTAGTAAATATTTTCTTAACTCTATTTCTTGAACTGCATTGTTGGTTAAGGGCTTGTAAGTAAGCATTTCACGGTAAGGTAACCTGTTGTATTCGGCGCATGTGACAAATAAAATTCGATTTGATTTGATTTATACAATGGGTGGGTCTAATCCTGGATGGTGATTGGTTAAAACCACATTCCAGCCGATGTCAAAAGCAGAGTTTTAAGATCCCACGGCAAACAACCACAGACAGGCCAAAGTACAATCAAAGGTTCTTCATTATAAATTCAGCTTTTACAACGATGGCAATACCCAGTATCGCTACAGCCCAATTAGAACATATTAAAGGGCTAGGATTTAAATTAAAATGAGGGTTATATGCTAACTATGAGCACCGGGGCAAACTAACACAGCAGTTGATTTACTCATGGAGCAGTGGCCAATGTTTGTTTAGCTCTTTCCGAGCAGGGTTTGGTCGTTCGGCTCTACCAGAGCAGGGTTCATTCGTTTGGCTCTTCCTCCCCAGCATGGTCCGGAAGTCGATGGCTGTAGTTGCGGGGTACACAAAACATACAATTAGAGCATGCACTGGCCAACAATTGGAGTCACATTCAGACGCTGGAAATAAGCACTTTCCTTTTCTAGTGCTATAGAGAGTGTTGTATGAACTGAGCTCTTGGTAGCCTGGCTCGGTTGTCGGTCGCTACTTGCTGGCCGTCTCTCGCTCTGCGCCAGGCCTGCTGGGTTGTAGCGTTGGGTGTAGCCTCTCACAGTTGCGTTGGCGTGTCCCCCGTGTCTGCAGTCGTGGGGGACACAAACCATACAATTAGAGCATGTACTGGCCAACAAGTGGAGTCACACTCACATTCAAAACAAGCACTTACCTTTAGTGGTACTATAGAGAGCCTTGTGATTTGTGTGTTTTTCCACAGCAGGCGGAGAGGAGCAGCGAGCAGCAGCAAGGAGGTTGACATCCGTTGGTCGAGAGGTCCCCGGTCCGAATGGCGCGCTGAAGGTAAGTTCCTTTTAACTCTAAGTCTGGGGCATGTTTAGCAATTAGTTTGGGGAGGGAGGAGGTAATAGGGAATTGGTAGAAGCTTTCTCAAGTGTCACCTTAGTCCATGCCAATCTGTGGAATCACAGCACACCATAGAAGCAAGCAAAATAGTCCATGTGATTCAATTCACTCATAAATATGCATGATATCAAATAATAAGACATACTGATGCGTAATTTAAAAATAATGGATGTCTAGTTTAGTATGAGTCAGTGTCACTTGTGACATCTATTCCACAAGTTACCAATGGCTAATGCGTAATGTTTTTACCTGTATAATGCAATAACTGCAATATCTGTCCTGCTTGTCTGCTGCTTCTATCACATACCTCTCATCTCCCTTTCCTCTTACATCTCCCCTCTTCCGCCCCCTCTAAGATAGACATTTAATCCCAGCTCAACCCTGTACAATATCTCTCTCTCTCTCTCTCTCTCTCTCTCTCTCTCTCTCTCTCTCTCTCTCTCTCTCTGATAGACATCTCATCTCAGATGTTTCGTCCCATCTCAACCCTGTGATATCCCTGTCTCACAGTTCATTGTGTGTGTATTCACCTCTCCTCTTCAACAGTATTATCATGCTGGCTATGATGACTCACTCTCTCTCTAATAGCCGTGTGTGCGTGTGTAATGGCCTCTTACATCTAGAGGAGGAAGAAGGATCATCACTCACCACATGGACAGACAGAGGGATAGAGGGACAGTAGGACATGACCTACACCGGCTCAACTGACTCAGTCCTCTCATGTGTGCTCAGTATGCCTCATCGAAAACTTTTTTTGTCAAAAGTTAGTTGTTGTTTTGCACAACATCACAGAGCTTTACAGGAATGGTAGAACTTGGCTACCCCATGTTATTATAGCACAGTGGTATTTGACACATAAGAACATACACTATGGGCCTAGTTCATTATTATAGACACACACACACACACACACAGTTTTGTACAGCTAACCTTGTGGGGACACACAATTCAGTCCCATTCAAAATACTATTTTCCCTAACTCCTAAACCTAAACCTAACCCGTACACTTAGCCTAACCCTAACCTTAACCCTAACCCCCCTAGAAATAATATTTGACCTGGTCCCCACAAGAATAGTTAAACACGTCCACACACACACACACACACACACACACACACACACACACACACACACACACACACACACACACACACACACAAAGGGAAAACCTGTGAATCCAGCTGGTTAATTACTGGATGTGGTCTCAGTGGGTCTGATTCCCCAGAGATGACTAGCTAGCTGAGAGAAACCACTCAGAGCACCACAACTCTACATATGTCTCTCTCTCTCTCTTTCTCTCTGTCTCTCTGCGTCTCTGCGTCTCTGTCTCTCTGCATCTCTGTCTCTCTGCCTTTCTGCATCTCTGCCTTTCTGCATCTCTGTCTCTCTGTCTCACTGTTTCTGTGTCTCATTGTTTCTCTGTTTCTCTGCATCTCTGTCTCTCTGTCTCACTGTTTCTCTGTCTCACTGTTTCTCTGCATCTCTGTCTCTCTGTCTCACTGTTTCTCTGTCTCACTGTTTCTCTGCATCTCTGTCTCTGTCTCACTGTTTCTCTGTCTCACTGTTTCTCTGTCACCATGTCTCTCTGTCTCACTGGTACTCTGTCTCACTGTTTCTCTGTCTCTCTGTCTCACTGTTTCTGTGTCTCATTGTTTCTGTGTCTCACTGTTTCTCTGCATCTCTGTCTCTCTGTCTCACTGTTTCTCTGTCTCACTGTTTCTCTGTCACCATGTCTCTCTGCATCTCTGTCTCTGTCTCACTGTTTCTGTGTCTCACTGTTTCTCTGTCTCACTGTTTCTCTGCATCTCTGTCTCTCTGTCTCACTGTTTCTCTGTCACCATGTCTCTCTGTCTCTCTGTCTCACTGTTTCTCTGTCTCACTGTTTCTCTGTCTCACTGTTTCTCTGTCACCATGTCTCTGTCTCTCTGTCTCACTGTTTCTCTGTCTCTCTGTGTCTCTGCCTCTCTATCTCTCTGTCTCTGCCTCTCTGCCTCTCTGTCTCTCTGCATCTCTATCTCTCTGCCTCTCTGCACCTCTGTCTCTCTGCATCTCTGTCTCTCTGTCTCACTGTTTCTCTGTCTCTCTGTCTCTCTGTCTCTCTGCATCTCTATCTCTGTTTCTCTGTCTCACTGTGTCTCTGTGTCTCTGCATCTCTATCTCTCTGCCTCTCTGCACCTCTGTCTCTCTGCATCTCTGTCTCTCTGTCTCACTGTTTCTCTATCTCTGTCTCCCTAGTCTCTCTGCATCTCTTTCTCTCTGCCTCTCTGCCTCTCTGCCTCTCTGTCTCACTGTCTCACTGCCTCTCTGTGTCTCTGTCTCTCTGTCTCTCTGTCTCACTGTCTCACTGTCTCTCTCTCTCTGCGTCTCTGTCGCTCTGTCTCTCTGCATCTCTGTCTCGCTGTCTCACTGTTTCTCTGTCTCTCTGTCTCTCTGTCTCTCTGCATCTCTATCTCTGTTTCTCTGTCTCACTGCGTCTCTGTGTCTCTGTCTCTCTGTCTCTCTGCATCTCTGTCTCTCTGTCTCTCTGTCTCTCTGCATCTCTGTCTCTCTGTCTCACAGTTTCTCTGTCTCACTGTTTCTCTCTTTCTCTGCATCTCTGTCTCACTGTTTCTCTATCTCTCTGCCTCTCTGTCTCTCTGCCTCTCTGTCTCTATGTCTCTCTGTCTCTCTGCATCTCTATCTCTCTGTGTCTCTGTCTCTCTGTCTCACTGTTTCTCTGTCTCACTGTTTCTGTCACCCTGTCTCTCTGCATCTCTGTCTCTCTGTCTCTCTGTCTCACTGTTTCTCTGTCTCTCTGTATCTCTGTTTCTCTGTCTCTCTGTCTCTCTGTCTCTGCATCTCTGTCTCACTGTCTCTCTGTCTCTCTGTCTCTCTGTCTCTCTGCATCTATGTCTCTCTGTCTCTCTGTCTCTCTGCATCTCTGTCTCTCTGTCTCACAGTTTCTCTGTCTCTGTCTCTCTGCATCTCTGTCTCTCTGTCTCTCTGTCTCACTGTTTCTCTGTATCTCTGTATCTCTGTTTCTCTGTCTCTCTGTCTCTCTGTCTCTGCATCTCTGTCTCACTGTCTCTCTGTCTCTCTGTCTCTCTGTCTCTCTGCATCTATGTCTCTCTGTCTCTCTGTCTCTCTGCATCTCTGTCTCTCTGTCTCACAGTTTCTCTGTCTCACTGTTTCTCTCTTTCTCTGCATCTCTGTCTCACTGTTTCTCTATCTCTCTGCCTCTCTGTCTCTATGTCTCTCTGCATCTCTATCTCTCTGTGTCTCTGTCTCTCTGTCTCACTGTTTCTCTGTCTCACTGTTTCTCTGTCACCCTGTCTCTCTGCATCTCTGTCTCTCTGTCTCACTGTTTCTCTGTCTCTGTCTCTCTGCATCTCTGTCTCACTGTTTCTCTGTCTCTCTGTCTCTGTCTCTGCATCTCTGTCTCACTGTTTCTCTGTCTCTCTGCATCTCTGTCTCACTGTCTCTCTGTCTCACTGTTTCTCTGTCTCTCTGTCCTGCCTCTCTGTCTCTCTGCCTCTCTGTCTTTCTGCATCTCTATCTCTCTGTCTCTCTGCGTCTCTGTTTCTCTGTCTCTGTGTCTCTGACTCTCTGTCTCTCTGTTTCTCTGTTTCTCTGTCTCTCTGTCTCTCTGTCTCTCTCTCTCTGCGTCTCTGTCGCTCTGTCTCACTGTTTCTCTGTCTCACTGTTTCTCTGTCACCCTGCCTCTCTGCATCTCTGCATCTCTGTCTCACTGTTTCTCTGCATCTCTGTCTCACTGTTTCTCTGTCTCTCTGTTTATCTGTCTCTCTGTCTCTCTGTTTCTCTGTCTCTTTCTCTCTGCCTCTCTGCCTCTCTGTGTCTCTGTCTCTCTGTCTCACTGTTTCTCTGTCATCCTGTCTCTCTGCATCTCTGTCTCACTGTTTCTGCATCTCTGTCTCACTGTTTCTCTGTCTCACTGTCTCACTGTCTCACTGCATCACTGTCTCTCTGTCTGTCTGTCTCTCTGTCTCTCTGCCTCACTGTTTCTCTGTCTGTCTCTCTGTCTCTCTGCCACTCTGCATCTCTCTGTCTCACTGTTTCTCTGTCTCACTGTTTCTCTGTCTCTCTGTCTCACTGTTTCTCTGTCTCTCTGCATCTCTGTCTCTCTGTTTCTCTGTGTCTCTACCTCTACCTCTACCTCTGCTCAGTGCTCACAGCCAGTGTTGTGTATTCTTGGATGCCAAGGGAAGCCATGATTCCCCCCAAAATGCATCTCTGTCTCTCTGCATCTGTCTCTCTGCATCTCTGTCTCTCTGTCTCTCTGTCTCACTGTTTCTCTGTCTCACTGTTTCTCTGTCTCTCTGCATCTCTGTTTCTCTGTCTCTTTATCTCTGCCTCTCTGTGTCTCTGCCTCTCTGCCTCTCTGTCTCTCTGCCTCTCTGTCTCTCTGCATCTATCTCTCTGCATCTCTTTCTCTCTGCCTCTCTGCCTCACTGTCTCACTGTCTCACTGTCTCACTGCCTCTCTGTGTCTCTGTCTCTCTGTCTCTCTGTCTCACTGTCTCTCTCTCTCTCTGCGTCTCTGTCGCTCTGTCTCTCTGCATCTCTGTCTCTCTGTCTCACTGTTTCTCTGTCTCACTGTCTCTCTGTCTCTCTGCATCTCTATCTCTGTTTCTCTGTTTCACTGTGTCTCTGTCTCTCTGTCTCACTGTCTCTCTGTCTCACTGTTTCTCTCTCTCTGTCTCTCTGTCTCTCTGTCTCTCTGTCTCTCTGTCTCTCTGCATCTCTGTCTCTCTGCATCTCTGTCTCTCTGTCTCACAGTTTCTCTGTCTCACTGTTTCTCTCTTTCTCTGCATCTCTGTCTCACTGTTTCTCTATCTCTCTGCCTCTCTGTCTCTATGTCTCTCTGTCTCTCTGAATCTCTATCTCTCTGTGTCTCTGTCTCTCTGTCTCACTGTTTCTCTGTCTCACTGTTTCTGTCACCCTGTCTCTCTGCATCTCTGTCTCTCTGTCTCACTGTTTCTCTGTCTCTGTCTCTCTGCATCTCTGTTTCTCTGTCTCTCTGTCTCTCTGTCTCTCTGTCTCTCTGCATCTCTGTCTCTCTGTCTCACAGTTTCTCTGTCTCACTGTTTCTCTCTTTCTCTGCATCTCTGTCTCACTGTTTCTCTGTCACCTTGTCTCTCTGCATCTCTGTCTCACTGTTTCTCTGTCACCTTGTCTCTCTGCATCTCTGTCTCACTGTTTCTCTCTCTCTGTCTCTCTGTCTCTCTGTCTCTCTGTCTCTCTGCATCTCTGTCTCTCTGCATCTCTGTCTCTCTGTCTCACAGTTTCTCTGTCTCACTGTTTCTCTCTTTCTCTGCATCTCTGTCTCTATGTCTCTCTGTCTCTCTGCATCTCTATCTCTCTGTGTCTCTGTCTCTCTGTCTCACTGTTTCTCTGTCTCACTGTTTCTGTCACCCTGTCTCTCTGTCTCTCTGTCTCTGCATCTCTGTCTCACTGTCTCTCTGTCTCTCTGTCTCTCTGTCTCTCTGTCTCTCTGTCTCTCTGCATCTCTGTCTCTCTGTCTCTCTGTCTCTCTGCATCTCTGTCTCTCTGTCTCACAGTTTCTCTGTCTCACTGTTTCTCTCTTTCTCTGCATCTCTGTCTCACTGTTTCTCTATCTCTCTGCCTCTCTGTCTCTATGTCTCTCTGCATCTCTATCTCTCTGTGTCTCTGTCTCTCTGTCTCACTGTTTCTCTGTCTCACTGTTTCTCTGTCACCCTGTCTCTCTGCATCTCTGTCTCTCTGTCTCACTGTTTCTCTGTCTCTGTCTCTCTGCATCTCTGTCTCACTGTTTCTCTGTCTCTCTGTCTCTCTGTCTCTGCATCTCTGTCTCACTGTTTCTCTGTCTCTCTGCATCTCTGTCTCACTGTCTCTCTGTCTCACTGTTTCTCTGTCTCTCTGTCCTGCCTCTCTGTCTCTCTGCCTCTCTGTCTTTCTGCATCTCGATCTCTCTGTCTCTCTGTGTCTCTGTTTCTCTGTCTCTGTGTCTCTGACTCTCTGTCTCTCTGTTTCTCTGTTTCTCTGTCTCTCTGTCTCTCTGTCTCTCTCTCTCTGCGTCTCTGTCGCTCTGTCTCACTGTTTCTCTGTCTCACTGTTTCTCTGTCACCCTGCCTCTCTGCATCTCTGCATCTCTGTCATCCTGTCTCTCTGCATCTCTGTCTCACTGTTTCTGCATCTCTGTCTCACTGTTTCTCTGTCTCACTGTCTCACTGTCTCACTGCATCACTGTCTCTCTGTCTGTCTGTCTCTCTGTCTCTCTGCCTCACTGTTTCTCTGTCTGTCTCTCTGCCACTCTGCATCTCTCTGTCTCTCTGCATCTCTGTCTCTCTGTCTCTCTGTCTCTCTGTCTCTCTGTCTCACTGTTTCTCTGTCTCTCTGCATCTCTGTCTCTCTGTTTCTCTGTGTCTCTACCTCTACCTCTGCTCAGTGCTCACAGCCAGTGTTGTGTATTCTTGGATGCCAAGGGAAGCCATGATTCCCCCCAAAATGCATCTCTGTCTCTCTGCATCTGTCTCTCTGCATCTCTGTCTCACTGTTTCTCTGTCTCTTTATCTCTGCCTCTCTGTGTCTCTGCCTCTCTGTCTCTCTGCCTCTCTGTCTCTCTGCATCTCTATCTCTCTGCATCTCTTTCTCTCTGCCTCTCTGCCTCTCTGTCTCACTGTCTCACTGCCTCTCTGTGTCTCTGTCTCTCTGTCTCTCTGTCTCACTGTCTCACTGTCTCTCTCTCTCTGCGTCTCTGTCGCTCTGTCTCTCTGCATCTCTGTCTCTCTGTCTCACTGTTTCTCTGTCTCTCTGTCTCTCTGTCTCTCTGTCTCTCTGTCTCTCTGCATCTCTGTCTCTCTGTCTCACAGTTTCTCTGTCTCACTGTTTCTCTCTTTCTCTGCATCTCTGTCTCACTGTTTCTCTATCTCTCTGCCTCTCTGTCTCTATGTCTCTCTGCATCTCTATCTCTCTGTGTCTCTGTCTCTCTGTCTCACTGTTTCTCTGTCTCACTGTTTCTCTGTCTCTCTGTCTCACTGTTTCTCTGTCTCTCTGCATCTCTGTCTCTCTGTTTCTCTGTGTCTCTACCTCTACCTCTACCTCTGCTCAGTGCTCACAGCCAGTGTTGTGTATTCTTGGATGCCAAGGGAAGCCATGATTCCCCCCAAAATGCATCTCTGTCTCTCTGCATCTGTCTCTCTGCATCTCTGTCTCTCTGTCTCTCTGTCTCACTGTTTCTCTGTCTCACTGTTTCTCTGTCTCTCTGCATCTCTGTTTCTCTGTCTCTTTATCTCTGCCTCTCTGTGTCTCTGCCTCTCTGCCTCTCTGTCTCTCTGCCTCTCTGTCTCTCTGCATCTATCTCTCTGCATCTCTTTCTCTCTGCCTCTCTGCCTCACTGTCTCACTGTCTCACTGTCTCACTGCCTCTCTGTGTCTCTGTCTCTCTGTCTCACTGTCTCTCTCTCTCTCTGCGTCTCTGTCGCTCTGTCTCTCTGCATCTCTGTCTCTCTGTCTCACTGTTTCTCTGTCTCACTGTCTCTCTGTCTCTCTGCATCTCTATCTCTGTTTCTCTGTTTCACTGTGTCTCTGTCTCTCTGTCTCACTGTCTCTCTGTCTCACTGTTTCTCTCTCTCTGTCTCTCTGTCTCTCTGTCTCTCTGTCTCTCTGTCTCTCTGCATCTCTGTCTCTCTGCATCTCTGTCTCTCTGTCTCACAGTTTCTCTGTCTCACTGTTTCTCTCTTTCTCTGCATCTCTGTCTCACTGTTTCTCTATCTCTCTGCCTCTCTGTCTCTATGTCTCTCTGTCTCTCTGAATCTCTATCTCTCTGTGTCTCTGTCTCTCTGTCTCACTGTTTCTCTGTCTCACTGTTTCTGTCACCCTGTCTCTCTGCATCTCTGTCTCTCTGTCTCACTGTTTCTCTGTCTCTGTCTCTCTGCATCTCTGTTTCTCTGTCTCTCTGTCTCTCTGTCTCTGCATCTCTGTCTCTCTGCATCTCTGTCTCTCTGTCTCTCTGCATCTCTGTCTCTCTGTCTCACAGTTTCTCTGTCTCACTGTTTCTCTCTTTCTCTGCATCTCTGTCTCACTGTTTCTCTGTCACCTTGTCTCTCTGCATCTCTGTCTCACTGTTTCTCTGTCACCTTGTCTCTCTGCATCTCTGTCTCACTGTTTCTCTCTCTCTGTCTCTCTGTCTCTCTGTCTCTCTGTCTCTCTGCATCTCTGTCTCTCTGCATCTCTGTCTCTCTGTCTCACAGTTTCTCTGTCTCACTGTTTCTCTCTTTCTCTGCATCTCTGTCTCTATGTCTCTCTGTCTCTCTGCATCTCTATCTCTCTGTGTCTCTGTCTCTCTGTCTCACTGTTTCTCTGTCTCACTGTTTCTGTCACCCTGTCTCTCTGTCTCTGCATCTCTGTCTCACTGTCTCTCTGTCTCTCTGTCTCTCTGTCTCTCTGTCTCTCTGTCTCTCTGCATCTCTGTCTCTCTGTCTCTCTGTCTCTCTGCATCTCTGTCTCTCTGTCTCACAGTTTCTCTGTCTCACTGTTTCTCTCTTTCTCTGCCTCTCTGTCTCTATGTCTCTCTGCATCTCTATCTCTCTGTGTCTCTGTCTCTCTGTCTCACTGTTTCTCTGTCTCACTGTTTCTCTGTCACCCTGTCTCTCTGCATCTCTGTCTCTCTGTCTCACTGTTTCTCTGTCTCTGTCTCTCTGCATCTCTGTCTCACTGTTTCTCTGTCTCTCTGTCTCTCTGTCTCTGCATCTCTGTCTCACTGTTTCTCTGTCTCTCTGCATCTCTGTCTCACTGTCTCTCTGTCTCACTGTTTCTCTGTCTCTCTGTCCTGCCTCTCTGTCTCTCTGCCTCTCTGTCTTTCTGCATCTCGATCTCTCTGTCTCTCTGTGTCTCTGTTTCTCTGTCTCTGTGTCTCTGACTCTCTGTCTCTCTGTTTCTCTGTTTCTCTGTCTCTCTGTCTCTCTGTCTCTCTCTCTCTGCGTCTCTGTCGCTCTGTCTCACTGTTTCTCTGTCTCACTGTTTCTCTGTCACCCTGCCTCTCTGCATCTCTGCATCTCTGTCATCCTGTCTCTCTGCATCTCTGTCTCACTGTTTCTGCATCTCTGTCTCACTGTTTCTCTGTCTCACTGTCTCACTGTCTCACTGCATCACTGTCTCTCTGTCTGTCTGTCTCTCTGTCTCTCTGCCTCACTGTTTCTCTGTCTGTCTCTCTGCCACTCTGCATCTCTCTGTCTCTCTGCATCTCTGTCTCTCTGTCTCTCTGTCTCTCTGTCTCTCTGTCTCTCTGTCTCTCTGTCTCACTGTTTCTCTGTCTCTCTGCATCTCTGTCTCTCTGTTTCTCTGTGTCTCTACCTCTACCTCTGCTCAGTGCTCACAGCCAGTGTTGTGTATTCTTGGATGCCAAGGGAAGCCATGATTCCCCCCAAAATGCATCTCTGTCTCTCTGCATCTGTCTCTCTGCATCTCTGTCTCACTGTTTCTCTGTCTCACTGTTTCTCTGTCTCTTTATCTCTGCCTCTCTGTGTCTCTGCCTCTCTGTCTCTCTGCCTCTCTGTCTCTCTGCATCTCTATCTCTCTGCATCTCTTTCTCTCTGCCTCTCTGCCTCTCTGTCTCACTGTCTCACTGTCTCACTGTCTCACTGCCTCTCTGTGTCTCTGTCTCTCTGTCTCTCTGTCTCACTGTCTCACTGTCTCTCTCTCTCTGCGTCTCTGTCGCTCTGTCTCTCTGCATCTCTGTCTCTCTGTCTCACTGTTTCTCTGTCTCACTGTCTCTCTGTCTCTCTGCATCTCTATCTCTGTTTCTCTGTTTCACTGTGTCTCTGTCTCTCTGTCTCACTGTTTCTCTCTCTCTGTCTCTCTGTCTCTCTGTCTCTCTGTCTCTCTGCATCTCTGTCTCTCTGCATCTCTGTCTCTCTGTCTCACAGTTTCTCTGTCTCACTGTTTCTCTCTTTCTCTGCATCTCTGTCTCACAGTTTCTCTATATCTCTGTCTCTCTGTCTCTATGTCTCTCTGTCTCTCTGCATCTCTATCTCTCTGTGTCTCTGTCTCTCTGTCTCACTGTTTCTCTGTCTCACTGTTTCTGTCACCCTGTCTCTCTGCATCTCTGTCTCTCTGTCTCACTGTTTCTCTGTCTCTCTGTCTCTCTGTCTCTCTGTCTCTCTGTCTCTCTGTCTCTCTGTCTCTCTGTCTCACTGTCTCTGCATCTCTGTCTCACTGTTTCTCTGTCTCACTGTTTCTCTGTCTCACTGTTTCTCTGTCTCTCTGTCTCTCTGTCTCACTGTTTCTCTGTCTCACTGTTTCTCTGTCATCCTGTCTCTCTGCATCTCTGTCTCTCTGTCTCACTGTTTCTCTGTCTCTCTTCATCTCTGTCTCACTGTTTCTGCATCTCTGTCTCACTGTTTCTCTGTCTCACAGTTTCTCTGTCTCACTGTTTCTCTCTTTTTCTGCATCTCTGTCTCACTGTTTCTCTGTCACCTTGTCTCTCTGCATCTCTGTCTCACTGTTTCTCTATCTCTCTGCCTCTCTGTCTCTCTCTCTCTGCATCTCTATCTCTATGTGTCTCTGTCTCTCTGTCACCCTGTCTCTCTGTTTCTCTGTCTCTCTGCATCTCTGTCTCACTGTTTCTCTGTTTCTCTGCATCTCTGTCTCTCTGCATCTCTGTCTCACTGCCTCTCTGCGTCTCTGTTTCTCTGTCTCTGTGTCTCTGACTCTGTCTCTCTGTTTCTCTGTCTCTCTCTCTCTCTGCATCTCTGTCTCACTGTTTCTCTGTCTCTCTGTTTCTCTGTCACCCTGTCTCTCTGTTTCTCTGTCTCTTTCTCTCTGCGTCTCTGTGTCTCTGTCTCTCTGTCTCACTGTTTCTCTGTCATCCTGTCTCTCTGCATCTCTGTCTCACTGTTTCTGCATCTCTGTCTCACTGTTTCTCTGTCTCACTGTCTCATTGTTTCTCTGTCTCACTGTCTCACTGTCTCACTGCATCACTGTCTCTCTGTCTGTCTGTCTCTCTGTCTCTCTGCATCACTGTTTCTCTGTCTGTCTGTATCTCTGCATCTCTGCATCTCTGTCTCTCTGTCTCTCTGTCTCTCTGTCTCTCTGTTTCTCTGTCTCTCTGCCTCTCTGTCTCTCTGTGTCTCTACCTCTACCTCTGCTCAGTGCTCACAGCCAGTGTTGTGTATTCTTGGATGCCAAGGGAAGCCATGATTCCCCCCAAAATGCATCTCTGTCTCTCTGCATCTCTGTCTCTCTGTCTCTCTGCATCTCTGTCTCTCTGTCTCTCTGTCTCTCTGTCTCTCTGTTTCTCTGTCTCTTTCTCTCTGCCTCTCTGCCTCTGTGTCTCTGTGTCTCTGTCGCTCTGTCGCTCTGTCGCTCTGTCTCTCTGTCTCTCTGTCTCACTGTTTCTGCATCTCTGTCTCACTGTTTCTCTGTCTCACTGTCTCACTGTCTCTCTGCATCTCTGTCTCACTGTTTCTCTGTCTCACTGTTTCTCTCTTTCTCTGCATCTCTGTCTCACTGTTTCTCTGTCACGCTGTCTCTCTGCATCTCTGCATCTCTGTCTCTCTGTCTCTCTGTTTCTCTGTCTCTCTGCATCTCTGTTTCTCTGTCTCTCTGTCACCCTGTCTCTCTGCAGTAGCAGTAGTAGTAGTAACAGCAGTAGCAGTAATAGTAGCAGCAGTTGCAACAATAGGAGTAGTAGTAGTAGCAGTAGTAGCAGCAGCAGCAGAAGTAGTAGTAGTAGCAGTAGCAGTAGTAGTGGCAGTAGTAGAAGCAGTAGAAGTAGTAGCAGCAGTAGTAGTAGCAGTAGTAGTGGCAGTAGTAGAAGCAGTAGTTGCAACAATAGCAGTAGGAGTGCAGCAGCAGTAGCAGTAGCAGCAGTAGAAACAATAGCAGTAGGAGTAGCAGTAATATTAGCAGTAGCAGAAGTAGCACTAATATCAGTAGGAGTAGCAGCAGCAGTAGCAGAGGTAGCAGCAGTAGAAACAATAGCAGTAGGAATAGCAGTAGAAGTAGCAACAATAGCAATAGCAGCAGTAGTATAAGTAGCATAGTAGAAACGATAGCAGTAGGAGTAGAAGTAGCAATAGCAATAGCAGCAGTAGTAGAAGTAGCAGCAGTAGAAGCAGTAGCCTAGTAGAAACAATAGCAGTAGGAGAAGCAGTAGTAGAACCAATAGCAGTAGGAATAGCAGTAGCAACAATAGCAATAGCCGCAGTAGTAGAAGTAGCAGCAGTAGTGGTAGCAGCAGTAGCAGTAGCATAGTAGAAACAATAGCAGCAGTAGAAGCAGTAGTAGCAGTAGCAACAATAGCAGTAAGAGTAGCAGCAGTAGCAATAGCAGCAGTAGCAACAATAGCAGAAGCAGTAGCAGAAGTAGCATGTGGAAGCAGTAGAAACAATAGCAGTAGTAGTGACAGCAGTAGCAACAGTAGGAGTAGTAATAGCAGCAGTAGCAGAAGTAGCAGTTGGTTGACAACTCCATTGTGTCCTCCTCCCAGAGTGCAAAGAACCTTGCCGTGACCCTGGAAAACACCCTGTCGTTCTCCGCTAACATCAAAGCGGTGACCCGATCCTGCAGGTTCATGCTCTACAACATTCGCAGAGTACGACCCTACCTTACACAGAAAGCGGCACAGGTCCTAATCCAGGCACTTGTCATCTCCCGTCTGGATTACTGCAACTCGCTGTTGGCTGGGCTCCCTGCCTGTGCCATTAAACCCCTACAACTTATCCAGAATGCCGCAGCCCGTCTGGTGTTCGACCTTCCCAAGTCTCACTCATGTCACCCCGCTCCTCCGCACACTCCACTGGCTTCCAGTTGAGTCTCGCATCTACTACAAGACCATGGTGCTTGCCTACGGAGCTGTGAGGGGAACGGCGGCACCTTACCTTCAGGCTCTGATCAGACCCTACACCCAAACGAGGGCACTACGTTCATCCACCTCTGGCCTGCTAGCTCCCCTACCTCTACGGAAGCACAGTTCCCGCTCAGCCCAGTCAAAGCTATTTGCTGCTCTGGCACCCCAATGGTGGAACAAGCTTCCCCACGACGCCAGGACAGCGGAGTCACTGACCACCTTCCGGAGACACTTGAAACCCTACAGGAATACCTGGAATAGTATAAAGTAATCCTTCTACCCCCCCCCCCTCCAAAAAAAAATAAAAAATCATAAGTTGAATGCACCAATTTGTAAGTCGCTGGATAAGAGCGTCTGCTAAATGATGTAAATGTAGTAGTAGCAGCAGTAGAAACAATAGGAGTAGCAGTAGTAGTAGTAGTAGCAGCAGCATTAGCAACAATAGGAGTAGCAGTAGTAGTAGCAGTAGTAGTAGAGGTAAGTGTAAAAGTAGGAGTCAGAGTAGGACAGTAAAAGGCATAGGAAAGCCTGCGCTGTTCAACACAACATGGACATTGAAGATTCATGAATGGGTAACATGATTAGCCTTTGTGCAATAAACATGCATATCAGCATATGCACAAACAGACAACCTCACATGCACGCACAGCAATCTGGTTGCACCTGCCGGATGTGAGAGCAGTGTGTGATCCAGCCAGAGGGGAGATTAAAACGAAAGGGTAAGAAAACCCATTCTGCATGATTCAGGACCAGTGGGACACTGGACGGTAGAGGAAAGGAGGAGGGAAGGATATGGCAGGATGGGGAGGGGAGGAGAGGATGGGGGAGGAGAGGATGGGGGAGGAGAGGGGAGGAGAGGAGAGGAGAGGATGGGGCAGGGAAGGAGGTAGTGCTGAGCGATTAGGGCTTTTTGTGGCCGGATCAGTTACGGTTCGATTCTAAAAATTTGTTTTTGTTTGTATTTTTTAAAATTAAATGCACAATGCATTATGTTGGTTGAATGCTGTGACAACACAGAACAAAACAATTAATAAAAGTCCCATGATGAAAGTCCCTGCTTATCACTTATTAACCATCATTTATTCACATTACTTTAATAAAATATTTCAGTTGTTGTGTATATTACATTTGTTTTATTTCATTACTTTATTATTTCATTACAAGTCATCATCTCATCCAGAGAGCTGCTGCCTATGCTGTCTGACAAAATCACTATTTTAGTAGTTCTTCAAAGTAAATAAGGTATACTTTTATGACTGAATACCAACTATCAATCACTTAGATCATGAATTTCAGGTAGAGATACCTCGTGAAGCAACTGCTCTCTATCCCTCTCAATCCCACATTATTCTGTCTTCTCTCCCTCTCAAATGGACACGTAGGCACGCAATGGATTATGGTCATTGTAGTTAATTAACACGTTTTCTGTGCTAAACTATGTAGAATTTTGGAAACTGTTGGAAACTTCAACTCCCTACTACATCACACATCACACACTGCACATTGAGCTCAGAAAAAAAAAACAATGAAATGGAATTCAAATAATTGAACCGACATCTGTCAATTAGTTGTTTAAAAAACTGGAAATAACTGACTAGGAGGAGGGGATGATGGTGGGAGGAGAGACAGGATTAAGCAAAGATATTTCAGAACACAGCAGCACCCTGGGTAAAAACCCCCACATCAAAACGCACTAGTCCCCCCTCCACCAAAAGGGAAGTTCACAGGGATTTCTTCTTGTTTGAGAGTTTCTGTGTGAAAGAAGCCATGTGGGGCTCTGTATCAGGTTCTGTCTCAGTTTTGACTGATGCCGGGGAAAAGGGAGATAGAATAATCCCATAAAGAACTGTTAAATAGATTTTGGGATGGCGATTGGGGATGGTGACAGAGGTTTGGCCGTGATTACATGTTTGTCAATGAGAACTGTGCTGGAGGCCTTATCCCTGGGGATCTCAGAGTTCCCTGGGGATCTCAGAGATAATTGAGGGAAACGGAGACATTATGATGCGTAGGCAGGCCCACATACAGACGCAGGCAGAGACAGAGATGGACACACACACACACACACACAATTATCCATCCATAAACATAGCTGAGTATATAATCCCAGTGGGGTCCTTGTTCACCATGTTCCTAAGGCCGCTGCCTGATCTGAATCCATCACGCTGTATTATTAAAACTCTTTCAATTAAGAGAGTGGGACAGGAGACACTTCAGAGCTAAGCCCAAATAGGGACATTCCAAAATCCCAAATGTATGAATGGGATGTTAGCTCACAGATACACACTCCAGGCAGAGTATTAAGTGAACTCTCTTCAGCAGCTGCTACAAAGTCTACTCATGAAATCTAAAATGTCAATGTTCAGGCTGCCATTCTTCCACTCTAGTTAAATCAATAGGCTTCCAGCAGTCTAAAATGGTGCTTAAACGGATTAACGCTGTGACTGAGATAATCAGTAATTGCTATTGGAGAGCAAATTCAGACAAGAGTAGTTTACTCCATACATCAGTGTTGCTTCGCTTATTGTTTTCATATTGGTCTTAGGACTATCCATCGACGTAACCGTGGCAGCCAACCAAAACAGGAAGCAGGGATGTTTTTGCGGTCTGTCCATGTCCTGTCCATTACCTCTCTGTCTGGGGAGCGAGTTACATCAGGTTCACTTGGACTCTTCAGCAGCTGGGCTACAGAGGTTTCTAATGGATGGAATGAGTGATCAGGACTGACCCTAGCCTGGCTGCTAGTCTGTTTCTGCACTTTTGCCAACTCCTTATGGAAATGTCATGCCAAACATAGAGTTGGCAAGAGATCAGAAACAGACTGGCGCCCAGGCAAGAGTGGCTCTGCTTTGTGATTATACTCTTAGCCTATGAGTCATAATTGTCTTAGTTCATTACAGATCTATGATATTGGACAGTTTGAACGCGGCCGACCCACTGTAGTTGGCTCAGATGTGAAATTAGGTCAATGAACTCAGATACATCTCATTTTTTACATTTTTAGTCATTTAGCAGACGCTCTTATCCAGAGCGATTTACATGAGCAATTAGGGTTAAGTGCCTTGCTTAAGGGCACATCGACAGATTTTTCACCTAGTCGGCTCAGGGATTAGAAGCAACGACCTTTCGGTTACTGGCACAACGCTCTTACCCACTAAGCTACCTGCCGCCCCAGACACACATCTCAGACCCTCATCTCAGACCCTCATCTCAGACCCAAATCTTTCTCCCATGATTACTGTATGCTTTTCGAGTGGGAACTAATGACTCTAATGGCTAACATTGATGTTCAGATATTATTTTTAGTAGAAGACAATTATAACTTCCTGGTACATATTTTAGGTGTAATATTGTAGCTGTCGTGATCCATTGTACTGTACTCTCCCTGCTGTGCCCAGGTGTCCCTGGTAAATCATCTTGCCTGCCCACAGACATATCCCACCTCTGTCATTTTGGTGTGTGTGTGTGTGTTTGTGTGTTTGTGTGTGTGTGCTTTCGCATTTCAGAGAGGCTATTTGCCTCCTGGTTTTGTATGCTCTTTGATCCTTAGTGTGTGTGTGTGTGTGTGTGTGCGTTACAGGAGGTTGGTGGCACCTTAATTGGGGAGAATGGGCTCATGGCTGGAGCGGTATGAGTGGAATGGTATCAAATACATCAAACACATGGTTACCAGGTGTTTGATTCCATTCCATTTGCTCCGTTCCAGCCATTATTATGAGCTGTCCTCCCCTCAGCAGCCTCCACTGATGGGTGTGTGTGTGTGTGTGTGTCCAAGTGCCAGACATAAGCTAAAAGAGACAGTAAACAAAGGCTCCTCTTCACCATGGCAACGATGCCCTTAAGAGTCAGCCTAACCTCAGTGTGACTGAACAGTCAACCTCAAAGAGTCACGCTGCACCTGTTCATTACAGACATGGGTCATGGCAGTTCAAGGTGGCGCCCTCAACAACATTAGCTTGAGCCAATGCTAATTACAGTTGTTGTGTGCCTCAATCTCAAATGTAATAGGAAAGATAGGCACAGTCTATTTTCCTGCTTTTATATGGCGTCTATAATTTCCTCCCATTTGGGGTTGAGGCATATATATATATATATATACAGAGACTGATCTACATAACCAATGGCGTGGGAAGTGGAACTATCTAAGTGACTAACCACCCGAAAGAAAAAGGCACCACCCAAATGTCAGAGTGCTGTGTGTGGATGAGTGTAGGGAATCAAGCGCAGGAACCAGGATGACTTCAACAGACTTTAGTAAATCCAAATCAGGTAAAGAGTCGCCAACCCAACCGGGCGGCGCGAACAATTACGCACAAACACAGTGCGGAAAACAAGAAAAGCGCACGCAGTGCGAACTCTCGAAAATGACAACAAACGAGAGAGAACAAACTCCTCTGTGGCAAGCTGACAAAATACAATCACGCATAACACCTGACCCAAACAAACAAAACTAAATAGGGAACATAATCAAACACAAACAAGGGACAGGTGTTACAAAGAGACAAAACCAAACGAACATGAAACATAGAACGGTGGCAGCTAGTACTCCGGAGACGACGACCGCCGAAGCCTGCCCGAACAAGGAAGAGGAGCAGCCTCGGCCGAAACCGTGACAGTACCCCCCCCTTGACGCGCGGCTCCAGCCGTGCGCCGACCCGGGGCTCGGGGACGACCCGGACGACGCGGAGCAGGGCGCGCAGGATGACCCCGATGGAACTCGGTCAGCAGGGACTGGTCCAATATGTCCCTCCTTGGCACCCAGCACCGCTCCTCCGGGCCGTACCCCTCCCACTCCACGAGATATTGAAGACCCCCCATCCGGCGTCTCGAATCAAGGATGGACCTCACGGTGTACGCCGGAGCCCCCTCGATGTCCAACGGGGGCGGAGGAGTCTCCTCTATCTCATACTCCTGGAGTGGACCAGCTACCACCGGCCTGAGGAGAGACACATGGAACGAGGGGTTAATATTCCTATAGTCAATAGGCAGTTCTAACCTGTAACACACCTCGTTCAACCTCCTCAGGACTTTGAATGGCCCCACAAACCGCCGACCCAGCTTCCGGCAGGGCAGGCGGAGGGGCAGGTTTCTGGTCGAGAGCCAGACTCGATCTCCAGGTGCGTACACAGGCCCCTCACTGCGGTGGAGATCGGCGCTCGTTTTCTGCCGACGGATGGCCCGCTGCAGATGTACATGGGCAGCGTTCCATGTTTCCTCCGAGCGCCGTACCCATTCATCCACCGCAGGGGCCTCGATCTGGCTCTCGTGCCAAGGTGCCAGAACCGGCTGGTACCCTAACACACACTGGAAAGGGGTTAGTTGGGTGGAGGAGTGGCGGATAGAGTTCTGTGCCATTTCGGCCCACGGAACGTATCTCGCCCACTCCTCCGGCCGGCCCTGGCAATAAGACCTCAGAAACCTACCCACCTCCTGGTTAACACGTTCAACCTGCCCATTACTCTCCGGGTGGTAACCCGAGGTAAGGCTTACCGAAACCCCCAGCCGTTCCATAAACGCTCTCCACACTCTGGAGGTGAACTGGGGGCCTCGGTCAGACACTATATCCTCGGGTACCCCGTAATGCCGGAAGACATGGGTAAACAGAGCCTCAGCGGTCTGTAGGGCAGTGGGTAGACCCGGCATGGGAAGGAGACGACAGGCCTTCGAGAACCGATCCACAACGACCAGGATGGTAGTATTCCCCTGTGAGGGGGGAAGGTCGGTAACAAAATCCACCGAGAGGTGGGACCAGGGTCGTTGTGGAATAGGCAGGGGTTGTAGCTTACCCCTGGGCAAATGTCTGGGCGCCTTACACTGGGCACACACCGAACAGGAGGAGACATAAATCCTCACATCCCTAGCTAACGTTGGCCACCAGTACTTCGTGCTAAGGCAGTGCACTGTCCGGCCGATACCCGGATGGCCAGAGGAGGGGGACGTATGAGCCCAACAAATGAGGCGATCGCGTACCTCGAGCGGAACGTACGTCCGACCCACTGGACACTGTGGAGGACTTGGGTCGGTGCGTAACGCCCGCTCGATCTCGCCATCAACCTCCCACACCACCGGTGCAACCAGACAAGACTCTGGTAGTATGGGCGTGGGCTCAACGGACCTCTCCTCCGCGTCATACCGCCGAGACAGAGCATCTGCCTTCCCGTTCTGGGACCCAGGGATGTATGTGATCTTAAACACAAACCGGGCTAGAAACATAGTCCAGCGGGCCTGGCGAGGATTCAGTCTCCTAGCTGCCCGGATGTACTCCAGGTTACGATGGTCAGTTAGAATGAGGAAAGGGTGTTGAGCCCCCTCGAGCCAATGCCGCCACACCTTTAGGGCCTGTACCACGGCTAACAGCTCCCTGTCTCCTACGTCATAATTCCGCTCCGCCGGACTGAGCTTTTTAGAATAAAACGCACAGGGACGGAGTTTAGGTGGAGTGCCAGAACGTTGGGAAAGAACGGCCCCTATACCGGCCTCTGACGCGTCCACCTCTACCTGGAACGGTAAAGAGGGATCCGGATGCGCCAACACCGGCGCCGAGGTAAACAGGTCCTTCAGTCTCCCAAAAGCCCTGTCCGCCTCAGCTGACCACCGCAAGCGCACCGGACCCCCCTTTAACAGAGACGTTATGGGAGCTGCCACCTGTCCAAAACCCCGGATAAACCTCCGGTAATAATTCGCAAAACCCAAGAACTGTTGCACCTCCTTCACAGTGGTTGGGGTCTGCCAATTACGCACAGCTGACACCCGGTCTACCTCCATCTTCACCCCTGACGCAGACAACTGGTAACCCAGAAAGGAGACCGACTTCTGAAAAAACAGACATTTCTCTGCCTTGACATATAGGTCATGCTCCAACAGCCTCCTCAATACTCGGCGCACCAGGGCTACATGCTCTGCTCGGGTAGGACTGTACACCAGAATGTCGTCGATGTACACGACTACTCCCTGTCCCTGCATGTCCCGGAAAATCTCATCGACGAAGGATTGGAAGACTGAGGGAGCATTCATTAACCCATATGGCATGACTAGATACTCGTAGTGTCCGGAAGTCGTGCTAAACGCTGTCTTCCTTTCATCGCCCTCTCTAATGCGCACCAAGTTATATGCGCTCCTGAGATCCAATTTTGTAAAGAACTGCGCACCGTGCAGTGACTCCGTCATAGTCGCAATCAGAGGAAGTGGATAGCTGTACTTCACCGTAATCTGATTGAGACCGCGGTAATCAATACACGGGCGCAGACCTCCATCCTTTTTCTTCACAAAAAAGAAACTCGAGGAAGCGGGTGAAGTGGAGGCCCGTATGTATCCCTGTCTCAGAGACTCAGCGATGTACGTCTCCATTGCCTTCCTCTCCTCTTGAGACAAGGGATACACATGGCTCCGCGGGAGAGCTGCTCCTGACTGGAGATCTATCGCACAATCCCCCCGTCTATGAGGCGGCAGCTGCGCCGCCCTAGTCTTACTAAACACCAGTTTCAAATCCTCATACTCGGGGGGAATATGCAGTGCTGTCATTAGATTCGGACTTTCCACCGAGGTCGCCCCTATGGAAACACCCAGACACCGCCCCTCACACTGGGCAGACCACCCTTTAAGAGCTTTCTCTCGCCACATCAATCAATCAATCAATCAATTTTATTTTATATAGCCCTTCTTACATCAGCTAATATCTCGAAGTGCTGTACAGAAACCCAGCCTAAAACCCCAAACAGCTAGTAATGCAGGTGTAGAAGCACGGTGGCTAGGAAAAACTCCCTAGAAAGGCAAAACCTAGGAAGAAACCTAGAGAGGAACCAGGCTATGAGGGGTGGCCAGTCCTCTTCTGGCTGTGCCGGGTGGAGATTATAACAGAACCATGCCAAGATGTTCAAAAATGTTCATAAGTGACAAGCATGGTCAAATAATAATCAGGAATAAATCTCAGTTGGCTTTTCATAGCCGATCATTAGAGTTTAAAACAGCAGGTCTGGGACAGGTAGGGGTTCCATAACCGCAGGCAGAACAGTTTAAACTGGAATAGCAGCAAGGCCAGGCGGACTGGGGATAGCAAGGAGTCACCACGGCCGGTAGTCCCGACGTATGGTCCTAGGGCTCAGGTCTCTCAGTTGGCTTTTCATAGCCGATCATTTAGAGTTGAAAACAGCAGGTCTGGGACAGGTAGGGGTTTCGTAGCCGCAGGCAGAACAGTTGAAACTGGAATAGCAGCAAGGCCAGGCGGACTGGGGGCAGCAGGGTGTCATCATGCCCGGTAGTCCTGACGTATGGTCCTAGGGCTCAGGTTCTCAGAGAGAAAGAGAGAACGAGAGAATTAGAGAGAGCATACTTAAATTCACACAGGACACTGGATAAGACAGGAGAAGTACTCCAGGTATAACCAACTAACCCCAGCCCCCCGACACATAAACTACTGCAGCATAAATACTGGAGGCTGAGACAGGAGCGGTCCGGAGACACTGTGGCCCCATCCGAAGAAACCCCCGGACAGGGCCAAACAGGAAGGATATAACCCCACCCACTCCGCCAAAGCACAGCCCCCGCACCACTAGAGGGATATCCCCAACCACCAACTTACAATCCTGAGACAAGGCCGAGTATAGCCCACAGAGGTCTCCACCACAGCACAAACCAAGGGGGGGGGGGGCGCCAACCCAGACAGGAAGATCACGTCAGTAACTCAACCCACTCAAGTGACGCACCCCTCCCAGGGACGGCATGAAAGAGCACCAGCAGGCCAGTGACTCAGCCCCTGCAACAGGGTTAGAGGCAGAGAACCCCAGTGGAGAGGGGAACCGGCCTGGCAGAGACAGCAAGGGCTGTTCGTTGCTCCAGCCTTTCCGTTCACCTTCACACTCCTGGGCCAGACTACACTCAATCATATGACCTACTGAAGAGATAAGTCTTCAGTAAAGACTTAAAGGTTGAGACCGAGTCTGCGTCTCTCACATGGGTAGGCAGACTGTTCCATAAAAATGGAGATCTATAGGAGAAAGCCCTGCCTCCCGCTGTTTGCTTAGAAATTCTAGGGACAATTAGGAGGCCTGCGTCTTGTGACCGTAGCGTACGTATTGGTATGTACGGCAGGACCAACTCGGAAAGATAGGTAGGAGCAAGCCCATGTAACGCTTTATAGGTTAACAGTAAAACCTTGAAATCAGCCCTTGCCTTAACAGGAAGCCAGTGTAGGGAAGCTAGCACTGGAGTAATATGATCAAATTTCTTGGTTCTAGTCAGGATTCTAGCAGCCGTATTTAGCACTAACTGAAGTTTATTTAGTGCTTTATCCGGGTAGCCGGATAAAGCACTAAACATAATAGTAGGGTCATGGGTCATCAACCAGGGAAGGCCCAGCACTACCGGATACGCAGGAGAGTCAATCAGATAGAGCTGAATCGTCTCCTCATGACCCTCCTGCGCCATCATTTGAAGGGGCGCTGTGACCTCCCTAATCAACCCAGACCCTAACGGACGGCTATCTAGGGCATGAACAGGGAAAGGCTTATCAACTGGAAGGAGGGGAATCCCTAACTCTATACAAAACTGGCGATCTACAAAATTCCCAGCTGCGCCTGAATCTACCAGCGCCTTATGCTGGGAACGAGGTGCAACCTGTGGAAAACAAACAGGCAAGGTTAGGTGCACGACAGAAAGCTCTGGGTAAGTAGGGTGCCTACTCACCTGGGGGGACCCCCCAATGCGTGACCTGCCTTCTCCCCCACCGGGGGACCCTCCCCAACACCTAGCCGCGGTGTGCCCTCCACGGCCACAGTTAGTGCAGGGAACGGCCCCCCTCGGGTTCCTACTCCTCCGTTCTCTAGCGCCAGCACCCCCGAGCTCCATAGGGCTCGGCTCGGAGGTGCTGGAGAGTGGAATGGGCGAACCCCACCCGGGACGTCCACGGGTGGCGAGCAGGGTATCCAGCCGAATGGCCATGTCGACAAGTTGGTCAAAGGTCAACGAGGTGTCCCTGCACGCCAACTCTCGCTGGACGTCCTCCCGGAGGCTGCAACGGAAGTGGTCTATATGGGCCCGCTCATTCCACCCTGCATCGGCCGCTAGAGTCCGGAATTCCAAGGCAAAGTCCTGGGCGCTCCTCATCCCCTGTCGGAGGTAGAACAGACGCTCCCCCGCCGCCTTCCCCTCTGGTGGATGGTCAAACACAGCACGGAAGCGGCGGGAGAACTCCGCATAGGTAGTGGTAGCGGCGTCCATTCTCCTCCATTCGGCGTTGGCCCACTCCAACGCCTTGCCGGTGAGACAGGAGATGAGGGCTGAGACGCTCTCGTGTCCCGAGGGCGCCGGGTGTACGGTGGCGAGGTAGAGCTCCACTTGCAGCAGGAACCCTTGACACCCGGCAGTGGAGCCGTCGTACGCCCTCGGGAGCGAGAGCCGAATCCCACTGGGTTCCGGAGATGGGACAGGAGGACTGACCGATGGGGATGGTTCGGTAGGTGGGGTCGTGGGTACCCCGCTGGTTTCCCATCGGTGGAGAGTGTTCATCACCCCCTCCAGGGCATGACAGACCTGGTTAATCCGATCCTCCTGCCCACGAAGACGTTCCTCCATACCTGCTGTTGGCGCGGTCGCTCCTGCTGATTCCATGGAATGATGCGTGATTCTGTCAGAGTGCTGTGTGTGGATGAGTGTAGGGAATCAAGCGCAGGAACCAGGATGACTTCAACAGACTTTAGTAAATCCAAATCAGGTAAAGAGTCGCCAACCCAACCGGGCGGCGCGAACAATTACGCACAAACACAGTGCGGAAAACAAGAAAAGCGCACGCAGTGCGAACTCTCGAAAATGACAACAAACGAGAGAGAACAAACTCCTCTGTGGCAAGCTGACAAAATACAATCACGCATAACACCTGACCCAAACAAACGAAACTAAATAGGGAACATAATCAAACACAAACAAGGGACAGGTGTTACAAAGAGACAAAACCAAACGAACATGAAACATAGAACGGTGGCAGCTAGTACTCCGGAGACGACGACCGCCGAAGCCTGCCCGAACAAGGAAGAGGAGCAGCCTCGGCCGAAACCGTGACACCAAAACTATGGTAAAAACACCATCCAGACCAAAACTATGGTAAAAACACCATCCAGACCAAAACTATGGTAAAAACACCATCCAGACCATAAAAGCAATGATCAAAACCCTTATTATCACACCATGCAATACTATTCTAATCTCTCCATGTGAGACCGTTTAAATATGACTCAAGGCTGAATAACAGTCTCATCATCTCTCTCTTTCTCTATCCTTATTTTGCATCTGCTCTCTGCAGTAGCACTTGGCAGTGACAGTGCCAGCCAAGACACTCCCCAGTACCCATAGGATCCTGAGATGCTGACACCTGTGCCCGCTCTGCCAACTATCTCTGCCACCCTCACCATCCAAACCACCAGACGCGTGCCAGCACTGGCATCAAACTGAATGTCACCACCATGGCCGCATCCTCGAACTTGGCACCACAGATGACACTCTGTCACCACCAAGACATTCACCCAAGACCCGGGTTGGCATCAAACCTGTATTTTCATCACCCCTTGATCTCCTCTATCTTGCCCGTGTCAGCTAGAAAGAGATGAATCATTCACTATATTGCCCAGAAGGCAGAGATGTGAATAAATAAAGAGATATAAAGAGATGCAGGACACAGTAACTGCAGGGTGTCAGAGCCAACCACTACTTTTCTCTTTGTTTATCACTCTTTTATTCACTGCCTTTAAAAATGCAACTCCATTTTCTAAGAAGCATTATGATGAATAATTTATGGTTTTTCCGTTTTCGTTCGTGGACATTGTCTACCACCCCAGCAAACAACTCAATCAATACGCCAATACACGTTTTGCAGCGCCAGACTAAGGGCTCTATTAAATGCGTAGCGCTGAAGATCAGCTTTATAACGTGATTGACAATTAAAGGCAACGTTCACGCTGTCGCGGAGACTGCATTCACATTAAACACTGCATGTGTCGGCTCAAACGTAAATTACCTTTACATTTTTACGCGGATCTTTCACGATACTTCATCGATATGGATTGAAACCTGCCCTAACTCAGTTCCAATTTCATAATATTGACGACATTCAACTATATGCCTCAAAATAGTGTTATTGTTTAGCGATGTGGCCACGGTGGAAGCGGGCAGGGGGCCGAAGCTCAACTAACCACAACAAAGTGAGATTTGTCGCTGTCCTCCAGACCAGGGGAGCAAACCCAGGAGTCTGGAACCCTCTGAACAATAACACAACATCACTCAAAGTCAACCAACAACCACACTAGCTGACAAAGCAAATGTTTTACGGCATCCATCTTAGGAGGTCATCATGTGTCAGACAGATCGCTTGTCACTCTGTAGCCGACAGTCGACTTTAGATCTCACAGATGGTGACGTCACTGCACAATGGCTGCCACTAGCGAACACTGACAATTAGCTTGTGATTTCATGTCTACTGCACTACAGCAATCCTAATGCGTTGCAGTAGCCTCCTGACGCCACTTCAGATGCTATCAAGCCAAATTCAGTTTCATTGGCGCCATATCTTTTTTTCTTCTTACAATGACATTAACTTTGAGAAGGCACAGGCCAACAACCCTAGCCTATGACAGAGGAAAATCTTTAATTTAAATGAAGAGAACCCTTCTTCCTCTAGTATAGCTCTTCATCAGTGATGAACTCTCCCATTTCTGTTTGAACTAGAATTCACTAAAACTCAGTCAGGCCGTGGCTGAGGATAAGTTCCATTAGCATCTAAGAGTTTTGCCTCTCTGTGAGAAAAACACCTCCCTTAAATCTGCCCTAGTTTTCCACTCAACCGCTGTGTGTCAACAGGGATACTACCAGTAAGAGTCTTTCACTGATGCACAAGGGGATCATATAATGTTATGTTCTACAACTCCATCCCCACAGGGCATAGATGCTGCATCTCAGTATGCATAGGGAGAGATTAAAACCACCACACTGAGACATTACATTCTTGCTATGGTGACATGCATCTTTGAATGACTTGGGAATCAGAGAGATGGGCTGAGATCATTTATTTGTATTCGTCCTTTAGATAAGTGTTTCTACCCCACGACCCCTCTACTCTCCTGATGGCGTGCCCCCCCCCCCTCCCATTTCCAAATACCATCAGAGTGCTGCAGGTCAGCCTCGAGAGAGAGAGAGAGAGAGAGAGAGAGAGAGAGAGAGAGAGAGAGAGAGAGAGAGAGAGAGAGAGAGAGAGAGAGAGAGAGAGAGAGAGAGAGAGAGAGAGAGAGAGAGAGAGAGAGAGAGAGAGAGAGAGAGAGAGAGAGAGAGAGAGAGAGAGAGAGAGAGAGAGAGAGAGAGAGAGAGAGAGAGAGAGAGAGAGAGAGAGAGAGAGAGAATAATAATATATTGCTTGTATTTGTCCTGTTACAAACTTGTACAAGTGTGTCATGGAAATGTGTTTCTTTCATATCCCAACTCCCCCTGAGATCTTAGCCAGGGTCACCAATGTCCAGCGCCCATGAAGCAATTGGGGTTAAGTGCCTTGTTCAAGGACACTGCGACAGGTTTTCACCTTGTCGGCTTCAGGATTTAAACCAGCGGCTTTTCGGTTACTGGCCCAACGCTCTAACCTCCAGGTTACACTTGCCTCCCAGGAGAGAGAGAAGGGGGAGAGGGAGAAGGGGGAGAGGGAGAGAGAGAAGGGGGAGAGGGAGAGAGAGAGTGACAGAGAGAGGAGATTAACCGAGGGGCTGTCCCACAGTGCAAAATACCTCGCTCACCACCCACACATGAACCTCTCTCTCCCTCCTCCTCCGTCATCCTCTCTTTAGCTGCTGCTGTCTCTATACAGACTCTTCTATGTTGTCTTCTCTCCTCTCCTACCCCCACCCATCCCAGCCCCACCACACACATCCCAGCCTACTACACACACACACACACACAAACACACAGTGTGGGGACATTTCACCGGTCCCCACAAGGAAAAAGGCTATTTTAGGCTTAGGGGTTAGGTTTAGGATTAGGGTTACAATTAGGGTTAGGTTAGAATTAGCGTTAGGTTTAGGGTTTAGGGAAAATAGGATTTTGAATACGAATGAATTGTTTGGTCCCCACAAGGTTAGTAAAACAAATGTGTGTGTGTGTGGTGTGTGTGTGTGGTGTGTGTGGTGTGTGTGGTGTGTGTGTGTGTGGTGTGTGTGGGGGGTGTGTGTGTGTGTGGTGTGTGTGTGTGGTGTGTGTGTGTGGTGTGTGTGTGTGGTGTGTGTGTGTGTGGTGTGTGTGTGTGTGGTGTGTGTGTGTGTATGTGTGTGTGTGTGTGTCATTTTAAATAAATCTCCTTCCATTTCTGAGCACTGTGAAGTTTTGCTTCTGACGGAAGTAAACCATGGATCGTATTATTAGTAGAATCAGCCATATCTGTAGGCTTTCTTGAGTCTGAGCTATTAGGAACAGTGAAATACATAAAGATGGCTGTTTAGTGGCTGTTATAGTTCAGATGATCTGCCATCGACAAGCATTTCGCTACACCCGCAATAACATCTGCTAAATGAGTGTATGTGACCAATAAAATGTGATTCGATTTGATGATCCGCAATCTCCAATGTGTTGATGGTTTACATGCTAGTGTAGGCCAGCATATAGAACTACTCTACAGTCCATCCATACTGTAAAAGAATGCCATACTATACAAGTCTCAGGTAGTTTGTGCATTGATCAACCTAACAGAGCAATTCTAGTACATATTCTCTGTAATAATCCTTCCCCTATGTAACAATAGTTCCCCTATGTAACACTAGTTTTATGTAACAACAGTTCCCCTATGTAATAATAGTTCCCCTATGTAATAATAGTTCCCCTATGTAACAATAGTTCCCATATGTAATAATAGTTCCCCTATGTAACAATAGTTCCCCTATGTAATAATAGTTCCCATATGTAATAATAGTTCCCCTATGTAACAATAGTTCCCCTATGTAACAATAGTTCCCCTATGTAATAATAGTTCCCCTATGTAACAATAGTTCCCCTATGTAACAATAGTTCCCCTATGTAATAATAGTTCCCATATGTAATAATAGTTCCCCTATGTAACAATAGTTCCCCTATGTAACAATAGTTCCCCTATGTAATAATAGTTCCCCTATGTAACAATAGTTCCCCTATGTAACAATAGTTCCCCTATGTAATAATAGTTCCCCTATGTAACAATAGTTCCCCTATGTAACAATAGTTCCCCTATGTAACAATAGTTCCCCTAAGTAACAATAGTTCTATGTAACAATATTTCCCCTATGTAACAATAGTTCCCCTATGTAACACTAGTTCCCCTATGTAACAATAGTTCCCCTATGTAACACTAGTTCCCCTATGTAACAACAGTTCCCCTATGTAACAATACCTCTATGTAATAATAGTTCCCCTATGTAACAATAGTTCCCCTATGTAACAATAGTTCCCCTATGTAACAATAGTTATACGTAACAATAGTTCCCCTATGTAATAATAGTTCCCCTATGTAACAATAGTTCCCCTATGTAATAATATTTCCCCTGTGTAACAATAGTTACCCTATGTAACAATAATTCCCCTATGTAACAATAGTTCCCCTATGTAACAATAGTTCCCCTATGTAACAATAGTTCCCCTATGTAACAATAGTTCCCCTATGTAACAATAGTTTCCTTATGTAACAATAGTTCTATGTAACAATACTTCCCCTATGTAACAATAGTTCCCCTATGTAACACTAGTTCCCCTATGTAACAATAGTTCCCCTATGTAATAATAGTTCCCCTATGTAATAATAGTTATCCTATGTAACAATAGTTCCCCTATGTAACAATAGTTCCTCTATGTAATAATAGTTCCCCTATGTAACACTAGTTCCCCAATGTAATAATAGTTCCCCTATGTAACAATAGTTCCCCTATGTAACAATAGATCTATGTAACAATACTTCCCCTATGTAACAATAGTTCCCCTATGTAACAATAGTTATATGTAACACTAGTTCCCCTATGTAACAATAGTTCACCTATGTAACATTAGTTATATGTAACAATAGTTCCCCTATGTAACAATAGTTCCCCTATGTAACAATAGTTCCCCTATGTAATAATAGTTCCCCTATGTAACAATAGTTCCCCTATGTAACAATAGTTCCCCTATGTAACAAAAGTCGGAAGTTTACATACATTTAGGTTGGAGTCAATAAAACTCGTTTTTCAACCACTTCTTGTTAACAAACTATAGTTTTGGCAAGTCTGTTAGGACATCTACTTTGTGCAGGACACAAGTAATTTTTCCAACAATTGTTTACAGCCAGAATATTTCATTTATAATTCACTGTATCGCAATTCCAGTGGGTCAGAAGTTTACATACACTAAGTCGACTGTGCCTTTAAACAGCTTGGAAAATTCCAGAAAGTGATGTCATGGCTTTAGAAGCATCTGATAAGCTAATTTACATAATTTTAGTCAATTGAAGGTGTACCTGTGGATGTATTTCAAGGACTACCTTCAAACTCAGTGCCTCTTTGCTTGACATCATGGGAAAATCAAAAGAAATCAGCCAAGACCTCAGAAGCAAAGTTGTAGACCTCCACAAGTCTGGTTCATCCTTGGGAGCAATTTCCAAATGCCTGAATGTACCACGTTCATCTGTACAAACAATAGTACGCGAGTATAAACACCATGGGACCACGCAGCCGTCATACCGCTCAGGAAGGAGATGCGTTCTGTCTCCTAGAGATGAACGTACTTTGGTGCGAAAAATGCAAATCAATCCCCTATGTAACAATAGTTCCCTTATGTAACAATTGTTCTATGTAACAATAGTTCCCCTATGTAACAATAGTTCCCCTATGTAACAATAGTTCCCATATGTAACAATAGTTCCCCTATGTAACAATAGATCCCCTATGTAACAATAGTTCCCCTATGTAATACTAGTTCCCCTATGTAACTATAGTTCTATGTAACAATAGTACCCCTATCTAACAATAGTTATCCTATGTAACAATAGTTATATGTAACATTAGTTCCCCTATGTAACAATAGTTATATGTAACAATAGTTATATGTAACAATAGTTCCCCTATGTAACAATAGTTCCCCTATGTAATAATAGTTCCCCTATGTAACAATAGTTCCCATATGTAATAATAGTTCCCCTATGTAATAATACTTCCCCTATGTAACAATAGTTCCCCTATGTAATAATAGTTCCCCTATGTAACAATAGTTCCCATATGTAATAATAGTTCCCCTATGTAATAATATTTCCCTTATGTAACAATAGTTCCCATATGTAATAATAGTTCCCCTATGTAATAATACTTCCCCTATGTAATAATAGTTCCCCTATGTAACAATAGTTCCCATATGTAAAAAAAGTTATATGTAACACTAATTCCCCTATGTAATAATAGTTCCCCTATGTAACAATAGTTATCCTATGTAACTATAGTTCCCTTATATAACAATAGTTCTATGTAACAATAGTTCCCCTATGTAATAATAGTTAACTTATGTAATAATAGTTCCCCTGTGTAACAATAGTTCCCTTATGTAATACTAGTTCCCCTATGTAATAATAGTTCCCCTATGTAACAATAGTTCCCTTATGTAATACTAGTTCCCCTATGTAACAATAGTTCCCCTATGTAATAATAGTTCTATGTAACAATAGTTCCCCTATGTAATTCTATTTCCGCAATGTAATAATAGTTCCCCAATGTAACAATAGTTCACTTATGTAATAATAGTTCCCCTATGTAACAATAGTTCCCTTATGTAATACTAGTTCCCCTATGTAATAATAGTTCCCCTATGTAATAATAGTTCTATGTAACAATATTTCCCCTATGTAATACTAGTTCCCCAATGTAATAATAGTTCCCCTATGTAACAATAGTTCCCTTATGTAATAATAGTTCCCCTATGTAACAATAGTTCCCTTATGTAATAATAGTTCCCCTATGTAATAATAGTTCCCCTATGTACTAATAGTTCCTCTGTGTAATTCTATTTCCGCAATGTAATAATAGTTCCCCAATGTAACAATAGTTCCCTTATGTAATAATAGTTCCCCTATGTAACAATAGTTCCCTTATGTAATACTAGTTCCCTTATGTAATAATAGTTCCCCTATGTAATAATAGTTCCCCTATGTAACAATAGTTCCCTTATGTAATACTAGTTCCCCTATGTAACAATAGTTCCATTATGTAATACTAGTTCCCCTATGTAACAACAGTTCCCCTATGTAATAATAGTTCCCCTATGTAACAATAGTTCCCCTATGTAACAATAGTTCCCTTATGTAATAATAGTTCCCCTATGTAATAATAGTTCCCCTATGTAATAATAGTTCCCCTAAGTAATAATAGTTCCCATATGTAACAATAGTTCCCCTATGTAAAAATTGTTCCCCTATGTAATACTAGTTCCCCTATGTAATACTAGTTCCCCAATGTAATAATAGTTCCTATATGTAACAATAGTTCCCCAATGTAATAATACTTGCCCTAAGTAACAATAGTTCACCTATGTAATAATACTTCCCCTATGTAACAATAGTTCCCCTATGTAACAATAGTTATATGTAACAATAGTTACCCTATGTAATAATAGTTCCCCTATGTAACAATAGTTATCCTATGCAACAATAGTTCCCCTATGTAACAATAGTTCCCCTATGTATCAATAGTTATATGTAACAATAGTTATATGTAACAATAGTTTCCCTATGTAACAATAGTTCCCCTATGTAACAATAGTTATATGTAACAATAGTTCCCCTATCTAATAATAGTTCCCCTATGTAACAACAGCTTACCTATGTAATAATAGTTCCCCTATGTAACAATAGTTCCCCTATGTAACAATAGTTCCCCTATGTAATAATATTTCCCCTATGTAATAATAGTTCCCCTATGTAATAACAGTTCCCCTATGTAACAATAGTTCACCTATATAACAATAGTTATATATAACAATAGTTCCCCTATGTAATAATGGTTCCCCTATGTAACAATAGTTATCCTATGTAACAATAGTTCCAATATGTAATAATAGTTCCTCTATGTAACAATAGTTCACCATGTAACATTAGTTATATGTAACAATAGTTCCCCTATGTCATAATAGTTACCCTATGTAACAATAGTTCCCCTGTGTAATAATAGTTCCCCTGTGTAATAATAGTTCCACTATGTAACAATAGTTATCCTGTGTAATAATAGTTCCCCTATGTAATAATAGTTCCCCTATGTAACATTAGTTCCCCTATGTAACAATACTTCCTCTATGTAACAATATTTCCCCTACATAACAATAGTTCCCCTATGTAATAATAGTTCCCCTATGTAACAGTAGTTCCCCTATGTAACAGTAATTCCCCTATGTAACAATATTTCCCCTATGTAACAATAGTTCCCCTATGTAATAATAGTTCCCCTATGTAACAATAGTTCTCCTGTGTAATAATAGTTCCCCTATGTAATAATAGTTCCCCTATGTAACATTAGTTCCCCTATGTAACAATACTTCCTCTATGTAACAATATTTCCCCTACATAACAATAGTTCCCCTATGTAACAATAGTTCCCCTATGTAACAGTAGTTCCCCTATGTAACAATAGTTCCCCTATGTAACAATAGTTCCCCTATGTAATAATAGTTCCCCTATGTAACAATAGTTATCCTGTGTAATAATACTTCCCCTATGTAATACTAGTTCCCCAATGTAATAATAGTTCCCGTATGTAACAATAGTTCCCCTTATGTAATAATAGTTCCCCTATGTAACATTAGTTCCCCTATGTAACAATACTTCCTCTATGTAACAATATTTCCCCTACATAACAATAGTTCCCCTATGTAATAATAGTTCCCCTATGTAACAGTAGTTCCCCTATGTAACAGTAATTCCCCTATGTAACAATATTTCCCCTATGTAACAATAGTTCCCCTATGTAATAATAGTTCCCCTATGTAACAATAGTTCTCCTGTGTAATAATAGTTCCCCTATGTAATAATAGTTCCCCTATGTAACATTAGTTCCCCTATGTAACAATACTTCCTCTATGTAACAATATTTCCCCTACATAACAATAGTTCCCCTATGTAACAATAGTTCCCCTATGTAACAGTAGTTCCCCTATGTAACAATAGTTCCCCTATGTAACAATAGTTCCCCTATGTAATAATAGTTCCCCTATGTAACAATAGTTATCCTGTGTAATAATAGTTCCCCTATGTAATACTAGTTCCCCAATGTAATAATAGTTCCCGTATGTAACAATAGTTACCCTATGTAATAATAGTTCCCCTATGTAACAATAGTTATCCTATGCAACAATAGTTCCCCTATGTAACAATAGTTCCCCTATGTATCAATAGTTATATGTAACAATAGTTATATGTAACAATAGTTTCCCTATGTAACAATAGTTCCCCTATGTAACAATAGTTATATGTAACAATAGTTCCCCTATCTAATAATAGTTCCCCTATGTAACAACAGCTTACCTATGTAATAATAGTTCCCCTATGTAACAATAGTTCCCTTATGTAACAATAGTTCCCCTATGTAATAATATTTCCCCTATGTAATAATAGTTCCCCTATGTAATAACAGTTCCCCTATGTAACAATAGTTCACCTATATAACAATAGTTATATATAACAATAGTTCCCCTATGTAATAATGGTTCCCCTATGTAACAATAGTTATCCTATGTAACAATAGTTCCAATATGTAATAATAGTTCCTCTATGTAACAATAGTTCACCATGTAACATTAGTTATATGTAACAATAGTTCCCCTATGTCATAATAGTTACCCTATGTAACAATAGTTCCCCTGTGTAATAATAGTTCCCCTGTGTAATAATAGTTCCACTATGTAACAATAGTTATCCTGTGTAATAATAGTTCCCCTATGTAATAATAGTTCCCCTATGTAACATTAGTTCCCCTATGTAACAATACTTCCTCTATGTAACAATATTTCCCCTACATAACAATAGTTCCCCTATGTAATAATAGTTCCCCTATGTAACAGTAGTTCCCCTATGTAACAGTAATTCCCCTATGTAACAATATTTCCCCTATGTAACAATAGTTCCCCTATGTAATAATAGTTCCCCTATGTAACAATAGTTCTCCTGTGTAATAATAGTTCCCCTATGTAATAATAGTTCCCCTATGTAACATTAGTTCCCCTATGTAACAATACTTCCTCTATGTAACAATATTTCCCCTACATAACAATAGTTCCCCTATGTAACAATAGTTCCCCTATGTAACAGTAGTTCCCCTATGTAACAATAGTTCCCCTATGTAACAATAGTTCCCCTATGTAATAATAGTTCCCCTATGTAACAATAGTTATCCTGTGTAATAATAGTTCCCCTATGTAATACTAGTTCCCCAATGTAATAATAGTTCCCGTATGTAACAATAGTTCCCCTTATGTAATAATAGTTCCCCTATGTAACATTAGTTCCCCTATGTAACAATACTTCCTCTATGTAACAATATTTCCCCTACATAACAATAGTTCCCCTATGTAATAATAGTTCCCCTATGTAACAGTAGTTCCCCTATGTAACAGTAATTCCCCTATGTAACAATATTTCCCCTATGTAACAATAGTTCCCCTATGTAATAATAGTTCCCCTATGTAACAATAGTTCTCCTGTGTAATAATAGTTCCCCTATGTAATAATAGTTCCCCTATGTAACATTAGTTCCCCTATGTAACAATACTTCCTCTATGTAACAATATTTCCCCTACATAACAATAGTTCCCCTATGTAACAATAGTTCCCCTATGTAACAGTAGTTCCCCTATGTAACAATAGTTCCCCTATGTAACAATAGTTCCCCTATGTAATAATAGTTCCCCTATGTAATACTAGTTCCCCAATGTAATAATAGTTCCCGTATGTAACAATAGTTCCCCTTATGTAATAATTGTTCCCCTATGTAACAATAGTTCCCCTACATAACAATAGTTCCCCTATGTAACAATAGTTCCCCTATGTAACAGTAGTTCCCCTATGTAACAATAGTTATCCTATGTAATAATTGTTCCCCTATGTAACAATAGTTCCCCTATGTAATAATAGTTCCCCTATGTATCAATAGTTCCCCATATTATTGCTGCACACTAAAACAGCACATGACCTCAAAATGTGCCTTGCAAGGTCATCCCAGCCAGGCCAATAATAATATGTGCAGGCAGGTATTAGTCAGTGAAACAGCATGGGTGGTGTATGTGTGTGTGTGTGTGTGTGTGTGTGTGTGTGTGTGTGTGTGTGTGTGTGTGTGTGTGTGTGTGTGTGTGTGTGGCATGTGTTCATCTCTGTCTGCCTGTGTCTGTATTCAGGCCTGCCTGCGCATCATAATATCTCTGTTTCCCTCAATTATCTCTGGGATCCCGAGGGAAAATGCCTCCAGCACAGTTCACATTGACAAACATATAGTCACGGCCAAACCTCTGACACCATGCCCAATCGCCAGCCAAGAATCTATTTAACTCTTCTTTATGGGAAAAAGGAATTCCTCTGTCTCCCTTTACCCCAGCAACAGTCAAAACTACAGAGCCCCACACAGCTTCTTTCACACAGAAACGAGGGAACAAGAAGAAGAAGAAATCCCTGTGAACTTCCCTTTTGGTGAGTGCGTTTTGATGATTTTTTTTACCCAGGGTGCTGCTATGTTTTGACGATTCATTGCTTAATTCCGTCTCTCATCCCCCCATCATCCTCTCCCTCCCCTCCCCCCTCCTCTCCTCCCCATACCCCTTTCCCTCATCCTACTCCCAGACCCACTGAGACCACATCCAGTAATTAACCACCTAGTCTATATGAGGAGTCAGGATTCACAGGATTTCCTTCTGTATGTTTTTTGATTCTGATAAGTTTTGAAAAACACTATTGGTATCACATCATCCATGTATTTTTGTATAAATCTAGTGACTGAGTCGGCATATTCATTGTCGTTATCCCCAGAGTCGACCCGGAACATATTCCAGTCCACGTGATTAAAACTGTCTTGGAACATGGATTCTGATTGGTCGGACCAGCGTTGTACAGACCTGACTACCGGAACTTCCCTTTTGAGTCTTTGTTTGTAGGCGGGGAGAAGCAAAATGGAGTCATGGTCAAATTTGCTTAAAGGAGGACGGTAGAGGGCCTTATACCTGTGTCTATAAGGTATGTAGCAGTGGTCAAGCATTGAATTTCTGTGAGTTGGACAGTCAATATGTTGATAATAAATCGGGAACATGGTCCTCAAATCACTTTTATTACAGTCCTCCCCGACAATGAACGCTGACTCCGGGTATGCGATCTCCAGTTTGTTCAGGGTCCAATGAAGATCTTTGGGAGCATTTTTGGTATCTGCTTGGGGCGGGATGTACACAGCCAATGGTGATAATCCCTGAGAACTCTCTTGGAAGTTAAAAAGTGTGACATTTTATGACCAGGTATTCTGAGTGGGGAGAGCAGAAGCTCGCAAGTTCCTGTACATTTTCCCCGTCGAGCCACACGTTGTTGGTCATAAAGCAGAGCCCCTCGCCTTTGTTCTTGCCAGAGAGAGCCCGCTTCCTATCCACTAGAAAAACTGTAAAACCCACTGGTTGTATATAATCCGTTTGGCTGTCAGAGGAAAACCAAGTCTCAGAAAAACAGAGTAAGTTGCAGAATCCGATGTCCCTCTGGAAGGAGATCCTCGCTCTGAGTTTGTCAAGTTTATTAATTACTGATTGAAAATTGGCGAGTAGTATGCTCGGTAATGGAGGACAGGTCCCCCAGCGGATTAATCTCACTAAGACCCCACCACGACTGCCTTTCCGTCTGCTTCTCCTTTTCATTTTCTCTGGAAGGACTCCCAGGCAACCCGAGGTCTCACCGAAGAAGCTAGCCCATTGCACCACGGTCTCCGGGAATTTGGGAAGGTCGGGTGGACGGTGAGAACTCATCAATGAATATTCCAATAGTTCTGCCCGAGTGTATGGAGTAATGCACAAAATAAACTGAGTAAGAACATTTTTGAAAAACACTAGAAAAAACACTAGAAAAAACCTGCCATACCTTGTAGGAGCTCGAGGCGAGACACCCTCCGTCGGCACCATATTAGCCAAGCAAATGTAGAGAGTGGAAGAGAGAGAGAGGAAGAGGGGGAATGCAAGAGGAAATGGAGAGGAGAGGTGTGTGAAACAAGCAGCAGACAAGGAGGACAGATATTGCAGAGTTATTGCATTATACAGGTAAGACCATTACACATTTCATTACCAGCACCTCACTGTAGATAAAAGGCTTGGCTCCCTAAATGCTATTGAAAACCAAATGCTAGTCTAAAAGAAGAGGCTTCGCTCCCTAAATGCTATTGAAAACCAAATGCTAGTCTAAAAGAAGGGAGATGTAATGTCTAGATGCTTTTTTATAGTGGAGATCAAGTTTATAAATTGCCTGATTGGGCTGATGAGACAGTGGATTGTGCAGTGAGATTGAACAGTAAATAGGCATTTCAATATCATAGCTTCAGCGGTGGTAACTTGTGGAATTGACACTGGCTGGAACGCGGTTTTAACCAATAGGCATCCAGGATTAGACCCACCCGTTGTATATATATGGATTTGAATAGTGTGTGTGTGTGTGTGTGTGTGTGTGTGTGTGTGTGTGTGTGTGTGTGTGTGTGTGTGTGTGTGTGTGTGTGTGTGTGTGTGTGCAGTGGTGAAAAAAGTACCCAATTGTCATACTTGAGTAAAAGTAAAGATACCTTAATAGAAAATGACTAAAGTAAAAGTGAAAGTCACACAGTAAAAGTCTAAAAGTATTTGGTTTTAAATATACTTAAGTATCAAAAGTAAAAGTAAAAGTATAAATCATTTCAAATCCCTTATATGAAGCAAACCAGACGGCACCATTTATTTATTTTATTTTGGGGGGGATAGCCAGGGGGAAGCTCCAACACTAAGACATCATTTACAAATGAAGCATGTGTTTAGTGAGTCCACCAGATCAGACATAGTAGGGATGACCAGGGATGTTCTCTTGATAAGTGTGTGAATTACAGTGGCTTGCAAAAGTATTCACCCCCCTTGGCATTTTCCTATTTTGTTGCCTTACAACGTGTAATTAAAATTGATTTTTTGGGGGTTTGTATCATTTGATTTGCACAACATGCCTACCACTTTGAAGATGCAAAATACAGAAAACTTGAGCGTGCATAACTATTCACCCCCCCCAAAGTCAATACTTTGTAGAGCCACCTTTTGCAGCAATTACAGCTGCAAGTCTCTTTGGGTATGTCTCTATAAGCTTGGCACATCTAGCCACTGGGATTCTTGCCCATTCTTCAAGGCAAAACTGCTCCAGCTCCTTCAATCTTTAAGTCATACCACAGATTCTCAATTGGATTGAGGTCTGGGCTTTGACTAGGCCATTCCAAGACATTTAAATGTTCCCCCTTAAACCACTCGAGTGTTGCTTTAGCAGTATGCTTAGGGTCATTGTCCTGCTGGAAGGTGAACCTCCGTCCCAGTCTCAAATCTCTGGAAGACTGAAACAGGTTTCCCTCAAGAATGTCCCTGTATTTAGCACCATCCATCATTCCTTCAATTCTGACCAGTTTCCCAGTCCCTGCTGATGAAAAACATCCCCACAGCATGATGCTGCCACCACTATGCTTCACTGTGGGGATGGTGTTCTCGGGGTGATGAGAGGAGTTGGGTTTGCGCCAGACATAGCGTTTTCCTTGATGGCCAAAAAGCTAAATTTTAGTCTCATCTGACCAGAGTACCTTCTTCCATATGTTTGGGGAGTCTCCCACATGCCTTTTGGCAAACACCAAACATGTTTGCTTATTTTTTTCTTTAAGCAATGGCTTTTTTCTGGCCACTCTTCCGTAAAGCCCAGCTCTGTGGAGTGTACGGCTTAAAGTGGTCCTATGGACAGATACTCCAATCTCCGCTGTGGAGCTTTGCAGCTCCTTCAGGGTTATCTTTGGTATCTTTGTTGCCTCTCTGATTAATGCCCTCCTTGCCTGGTCCGTGAGTTTTGGTGGACGACCCTCTCTTGGCAGGTTTGTTGTGGTGCCATATTCTTTCCATTTTTTAAATAATGGATTTAATGGTTCTCCGTGGGATGTTCAAAGTTTCTGATATTTTTTTATAACCCAACCCTGATCTGTACTTCTCCACAACTTTGTCCCTGACCTGTTTGGAGAGCTCCTTGGTCTTCATGGTGCCACTTGCTTGGTGGCGCCCCTTGCTTTGTGGTGTTGCAGACTCTGGGGCCTTTCAGAACAGGTGTATATATACTGAGATCATGTGACACTTAGATTGCACACAGGTGGACTTTATTTAACTAATGATGTGACTTCTGAAGGTAATTGGTTGCACCAGATCTTATTTAGGGGCTTCATAGCAAAGGGGGTGAATACATATGCAAGCACCACTTTTCCGTTATTAATTTTTTATACTTTTTGAAACAAGTTATTTTTTTTATTTCACTTCACCAATTTGGACTATTTTGTGTATGTCCATTACATGAAATCCAAATAAAAAGCAATTTAAATTACAGGTTGTAATGCAACAAAATAGGAAAAACGCCAAGGGGGATGAATACTTTTGCATGGCACTGTATACCATTTTCTGTCTCGCTAAGCATTCAAAATATAACGGTACTTTTGGGTGTCAGGGAAATATATGGAGTAAAAAGTACATAATTTTCTTTAGGAATGTAGTGAAGTAAAAGTAATAAAAAATATAAATAGTAAAGTAAAGTACAGATACCCAAAAAAACTACTTAAGTAGTACTTTAAAGTATTTTTACTGAAGTACTTTACACCACTGTGTGTGTGTGTGTGTTTGTTTGTTTGTTTGTTTGTTTGTTTGTTTGTTTGTTTGTTTGTTTGTTTGTTTGTTTGTTTGTTTGTTTGTTTGTTTGTTTGTGTGTGTGTGTGTGTGTGTGTGTGTGTGTGTGTGTGTGTGTGTGTGTGTGTGAAAGAGAGAGCAATTCACTTTGCCGTAAAACAATCAAATGATAAGAAATAGATAGTCATTCTCAGAAACAAATATTACAGTATTGTGGATAAGTCAATATGCAGAGGAAAACAGATAAACACAGCCACAGAATAGATGAACAAACAGATTGATAGAGACATAACTATAACACGACCTGGGTCGTGATCATTAGAGCACACAGTAACCAAATGTTTTGCAACTGAAAATGAAAATGAGGGTTTGTCATTGGACGATTCCAAATATAGTCCCTCAATGTTTCACTTTGTTTTCTTCCATTTGATGTCAAATGAACATGGTCCTTGTATCATGTATCTCAAAACAGTTTTCTCTACCATTTTAAATGCATTACACTGTCAATGCCTCATAGGCCCACAATCAATCTAAGTACATTGATCAACGATGCATTGCCTAAGCCCTTTAAACTCAATCTCAGCCAAGCACCTGGAATCGTCCAATCCACCCAATAATAGGAGTATTAAGGTAATGTTTATATGGCAAACACAAATCTATTTCTCCTTCACTGGAATTAAAAGCTAAACACAAACATAAACACAGACACGTTTCCTTTGTCATTTAACCCTCCTTCCTTTAATCTCCCCACTCATCCTCTCTTTCATCCTCCTATTTTTTCTCTCCTCTTGACCACTCACTCTCCTCCCTCTGTTTTCTCCTCCTCTCTTCTCCTCCCTCTCTTCCACCTCCTGTGCCAAATGTAAACAAGCTGTTTGGACATTACTTGATGAGAAATTACTATTATTATATTATTATACTATGATATTATTATACTCTGATATTATTATACTATTATATTATTAAATTATTATACTACTATATTATTATACTATTATATTATATTATTATTATATTATTATACTATTATTATACGATTATATTATTATACTATTATTATATTATTATATTATTATACTATATAAATCATTGTATAAGCTCCAGTAGTAATTTATGAAGAGACGAGGTGAAAATGTCTACTGGTTGGTGGGGATCTCTTTCGAACTAAGTAAATAATTTATTTACTTTAGTATAGTATTCTGTTTGTTATTTTATCATTTATTCATTTATTATTAACATATCTTGTGAGTGTCAGCGGTCAGCCACAATACTGGGCTGCACAATGCTCAGTTTAGTTTACCAATAAATCACTGGATTATTAGAGGAATTTATGAATACTTTTGAAAGAAAAAATGATCATTGTAGACTTAAGAGTATTTTACAGTACACTTAAAGAGTTTAAGTATAGCCAGTTGGAATTTGTGGTCTGTACATTTTATCATTTCATTTAGGATACCATCAACAACACAGGCCTTTTTGGGTTGGAGGGTTTGTATTTTGTCCTGTAGTTCATTCAATGTAATTGGAGAATCCAGTGGGTTCTGGTAGTCTTCAATAGCTGATTCTCTCTCTCTCTCTCTCTCTCTCTCTCTCTCTCTCTCTCTCTCCCTCTCTCTCTCTCTCTCTCGCTCTCTCGCTCTCTCGCTCTCTCTCTCAATTCAATTCAATTCAATTCAATTCAATTTGCTTTATTGGCATGGCGTAACAATGTACATATTGCCAAAGCTTACTTTGGATACTACTGGGCACTATCTGTTAACATCATCCTTATCTCTGGCATCTTCCCCAATATTTGAAACCAAGGACTGATCACCCCAATCCACAAAAGTGGAGACAAATTTGACCCCAATAACTACTGTGGGATATGCGTCAACAGCAACCTTGGGAAAATCCTCTGCATTATCATTAACAGCAAACTCGTACATTTCCTCAGTGAAAACAATGTACTGAGTGAATGTCAAATTGGCTTTTTACCAAACTGCTGTACAAATTGATGGAAAGTGGTGTTGGGGGAAAAACATACGACATTATAAAATCCATGTACACAAACAACAAGTGTCCGGTTAAATTGGCAAAAAACACACACATTTCTTTCCACAGGGCCATGGAGTGAGACAGGGATGCAGCTTAAGCCCCACCCTCTTCAACATATATATCAACGAATTGGCGAGGGCACTAGAACGGTCTGCAGCACCCGGCCTCACCCTACTAGAATCTGAAGTAAAATGTCTACTGTTTGCTGATGATCTGGTGCTTCTGTCCCCAACCAATGAGGGCCTACAGCAGCACTTAGATCTTCTGCACAGATTCTGTCAGACCTGGGCCCTGACAGTAATCTCAGTAAGACAAAAATAATGGTGTTCCAAAAAAGGTTCAGTTGCCAGGACCACAAATACAAATTCCATCTAGACACCGTTGCCCTAGAGCACACAAAAAACTATACATACCTCGGCCTAAACATCAGCACCACAGGTAACTTCCACAAAGCTGTGAACGATCTGAGAGACAAGGCAAGAAGGGCCTTCTATGCCATCAAAATGAACATAAAATTCGACATACCAATTAGGATTTGGCTAAAAAATACTTGAATCAATTATAGAACCCATTGCCCTTAATGGTTGTGAGGTCTGGGGTCTGCTCATCAACCAAGAATTCACAAAATGGGACAAACACCAAATTGAGAATTCTGCTAAAATATCCTCTGTGTACAACGTAAAACACCAAATAATGCATGCAGAGCAGAATTAGGCCGATACCCGCTAATTATCAAAATCCAGAAAAGAGCCGTTAAATTCTACAACCACCTAAAAGGAAGCGATTCCCAAACCTTCCATAACAAAGCCATCACATACAGAGAGATGAACCTGGAGAAGAGTCCCCTAAGCAAGCTGGTCCTGGCGCTCTCTTCACAAACACAAACAGACCCCACAGAGCCCCAGGACAGCAACACCATTAGACCCAACCAAATCATGAGAAAACAAAAAGAGAATTACTTGACACATTGGAAAGAATTAACAAAAAAACAGAGCAAACTAGAACGCTATTTGACCCTAAACAGAGAGTACACAGTGGCAGAATACCTGACCACTGTGACTGAACCAAAATTATGGAAAGCTTTGACTATGTACAGACTCAGTGAGCATAGCCTTGCTATTGAGAAAGGCCGCCGTAGGCAGACCTGGCTCTCAAGAGAAAACAGGCTATGTGCACACTGCCCATAAAATGAAGTGAAACTGAACTGCACTTCCTAATTTCCTGCCAAATGTATGACCATATTAGAGACACATATTTCCCTCAGATTACACAGACCCACAAAGAATTCCAAAACAAATCCAATTTTGATAAACTCCCATATCTATTGGGTGAAATACCACAGTGTGCCATCACAGCAGCAAGATTTGTGACCTGTTGCTACAAGAAAAGGGCAACCAGTGAAGAGCAGACAGCATTGTAAATATAACCCATATTTATGTTGACTTATTTTCCTTTTTGTACTTTAACTATTTGCACATCGTTACAACACTGTATAGAGACATAATATGATATTTGAAATGTCTTTATTATTTTGGAACTTTTGTGACTGTAATAATTACTGTTCATTTTTATTGTTTATTTCACTTTTGTTTATTATCTATTTCACTTGCTTTGGCAATGTAAACATGTTTCTCATGCCAATAAAGCCCTTAAATTGAGAGAGAGAGAGAGAGAGAGAGAGAGAGAGAGAGAGAGAGAGAGAGAAAAAAAAAAAGAGAGCTATTGAGGAAGACAGTGTGTGTGTGTCTTTCTCTGTGTGTGTCTTTGTGTGTGTCTTTGTGTGTGTGTGTGCCTTTGTATGTGTGTGTGTCTTTGTGTGTTTGTTTGTGTGTGTGTGTGTGTGTGTGTGTGAGAGAGCGAGCGAGAGAGCGAGAGAGAGAGAGAGAGAGAGAGAGAGAGAGAGAGATTAATGGACACCAGTAGAGATAGACATTAGTCGGGAGGCATTGTGGATATAAGAAAAGCAGTTAAAACAAACACACACACACACACACACACTCTTCCTCCATTCCTTAACTATTTCTCCTCCATGTCTCTCATACAACGCTCAGAGCTCTGTAAGTCTCTAATCTACACAGAATTCCACCTGTCATAAACCTTGTACATATTTACAGCTCATACATTATTTATGAACACCAATGTTACTCATCTCGTTACAGCGCCAGTTTAATGCAGTAGTGAATGATGACATCATGTGGCCAGACCCTCCCTAATCTCATTAGCATATTGAGCAGGCAGGTGGCAGGAGAGACCCAATGGTTCCTGTACTAGAGGCTGTAAGTAGCAGCAGACCAATGGCCATAATACACTCTAGAGCTCCCAGTCTCTCTGGCCTCACAATAGGCATCCTGCTGTACGATTCCAGGAATTCCAATCAAAGGTGGAAATTATTGCAACAACACTTTGTTTCATTTTATCTCCGCATCCAGAGAGACTATGCCAGTTGCTTCATTTGCCAGGTTGATTTGTTTGACTTTGAAGCGAACACGTCATTTCAACTCAAATAGCTGAGAGCTTTGGATGATGTCATATCTGAAATGCAGCCAATTCAGTAGTCTTCAACGATAAAAACATTGGAGAGTGTGATGTGTTTGTTTGAATGTACGGTCAACTCAGCGACCAATGACCATGAGGGGTGAGTCACACTGGAGTCAGTGAGTTGGCGCCCCACCAGAGCTGCAGCCTGTTGTCTTCCAACCAATCAGACAAACAAATGATAGTCTTCAACCAATCAGAGCTGCAGGCTGTAGTCTTCCATCCAATCACAAACTGTTGTGTTCCAACTAGAGCAGATCCAGATGACTCCAGACTCCTGTATGCAGCTGGTCTGCCTGTGAGTCACGTTTGGGCAAACCCTCACCAAAACATTCCTACTCACTGATCATAGGGCTGTACAGAAGGGGACGTGTATATTTTGATGGAGGTGGGCGGTTGAGGGGGACTGATATGTAATGATGTCATAATAATCTGATATATGATAGGTATACACTACAGTACATGACATCTATGGTGGGGTACTAAGTGGTCAGTATGTAGTATGTAGTAGAAATGGATGGAGATGTATGGAAATGGAGGAGTATGAAGGGAAAAGAACACTACCTTTCGCGTAGCAAAACAAAAAAGGGACGACAATGGAACAGCAAGGGAGCAAGGGAGTGAGTGGATCATCAAGGGAGTGAGTGAAACAGCAAGGGAGTGAGTGGAACAGCAAGGGAGTGAGTGGAACAGCAAGGGAGTGAGTGAAACAGCAAGGGAGTGAGTGGAACAGCAAGGGAGTGAGTGAAACAGCAAGGGAGTGAGTGGAACAGCAAGGGAGTGAGTGAAACAGCAAGGGAGTGAGTGAAACAGCAAGGGAGTGAGTGAAACAGCAAGGGAGTGAGTTGTTCATTCGACTGCTTATCCAGAGAACCATAATAGATGTTTCTGCATATTGAATCGATGATTCAACCAATGTTTTCAACACCCTCAGGACGCGATCAGTTTGTTGAATCACTAGTTGAATCATGAGCGGATGTTGAGGATTCAGATTTATATATGCTCTCTGCAACACCTACAAATGACACTTGTCTTTTCTACCATAAATTGCGCTAAATTGCGCTTATTTGTGCTTACAGAATCAGTTATATTCAGAGACATATAGCCTACGTTGGCCGAATGTTTGAGATTGTCTGCTGATTAGCCTGTGTAGGTGATGTGTACGAGAACACTTTTCCCAAGGGTCTGTCTGTTTGTCTAGTGTGGCCATCTGCTGCTGCTTGTCCTCAAAAGCATCCTTAACCTCATGACCCCACCACTCACCACTTCAACCACCTCACAATCTGGGTTGAGTAGGCAGAGTGAAGTACAGACCAAACACAAAGGACCAGTTTCAGCATTTAACACATAATAGGGCGTGGTTTACAAAGTTGACCTTTCAGCAGTGGCCTTCTCACTGGCCCAGGAACATTGACAAACCATGAAACTAACAACCAAAGTAACAAAAAGGCACAGGATGACGCGCTTGTGTGTCCCCATATTCCCAGAACCCACCATACCTCTGAACTGCACCCCCTCCACTGGGTGGCAACACCTCAGAAAGAAACACAACTTAAATACAATTCAGGTGTTCAATCAATTAGTCAATGAACAAATGAAATGACTGGCTTGATTACAGGGCAATTAGTCACACCTGTGACACAAACATACGATCCCTAAGGTCAAACTAATTCAGTGGTTGGTACACACACACACCTGCTCCCAGACATTCCTCTCAGCAGTGCCTACTGCAGTTCTGTTTAAATAGGGTTTAGTATGTTTAAACAGCAGATCTGTTCTACCGCAGATTCAAATGGCCCCGGAGCCAGTCTAATGTATGTTCACCTTAATGAAGACCTTTTACTCTCTACCTCTATAGCACACTGTCTTTCTATAGGCTTATCTATGTGGGTAATGCTCATTAATGAAAGCTTATGGTTGGGGAGCAATTCATGATTTTCATTTTACACTTTGCATCCTCCAAAAAATGGCATCAATGTGTGATGCCAGTACCAGACTTGATGAGTGTGTGTTTGCTTATAAATTGTACTTCCCTCCACTCTTTCTCCCTCCGTAGGTTCCTTAGAGTAGATACAGTATTAGGACCGCGCAGGCACTTCGTTCAACCTTCGAGGGAGTGGTGTAGAATCAACAGCACATTTTATAGCGCTCCAGAGTCTAGAGACAGACGGAGGGACTCTTCAAACCGTTACTGTTTTCTTAGCCTGCCTGGGACTCGAATCCTGTCAGGGTTACCAATTGCGTAACGGTAACTCGCTCTGGAACCGAGAGAACAACGGTATCTAATTTATATCTTATGGAGTTCAGGAGAGGAGGAGCAAATCACTAGCCATGCTGCACTCATAAGCTTTTGGTCCCGTCTTTGTTAGCTGAGGGAAGTCTGCGCCTCACTTTCCCTTTTCCAGCGGAGGCTAGTTTGGTAGTCTATTCTCTCTTTTTTTGGTCAGACTTTCTTCCGCCTCTTTCCGTTCTCGACCCGACTCCTCGCTCCCGTCGCTGTCCGACTAAGTGGAAGGAAGAAGCATATTTGTTTTTACGGAGTATATACCTGCCTGCTCGTCCGGCACCCATGAATTCGGATATAAATGTGTACCTCGGCCGGGACAAAACGGGCATCATGCGGAAGAGAGCCCTGCTCCTTCGGAAAGGGTGCAGCTTTGAGATTAGTTCGAGGTAGGTGATGCATGGGGTGATGGGGCTCATTATGGGTATACGCTTGCGGCTCACCACTCCGCGCCATCCGAAACTGGTTATTATCTGTCCTCCCGTAACATTTGAAACTGCACATGTAATGTTTGTTGTCATGCACACGCATGGGCAACGTGACCCCTGATATCTACCGACCTTATCTCTTCTTGGACTGCGGTTGTGGTGTTTATTGGCATAAGTGAACGTGCTCCCCCAGAGCTCGAGGGATGCCCAAAATAAATATGCGGTTTCACTCTGATGCGAACTGCGAACACAGTCTATTCAGTCTATTAGGTTAGCCCACAGTCAATTCGAACTGATCAATGTTTCATTGTAGGCTACAGTAAACTGAAGACAATATGTGGGCTTTTGTGAATTATCTGTGGCATTGCTGAATTTCATTGTGTTTAGAGGGGCATGAAACGTTATAACCGGACATGCGTTTCAATGCGTCCTGTCTTTTTGAATTTTATGTTATTATTTTCAAACGAGCTAATTACATTTTCGTCTCCACAACTGTGCGTCCACGTTTTGGACCGTTACGCATGGGTGTCTTTCACTTCTGGTAGTGCAAAATCACTCAATATCTGGTACACTGTTATCAATATTGCAGAAAATTAGGTTTTAAATGTTATACATTTGCCTACAGCAGTAATCCATGCGCTCTGTGTGTGGTGCGTCGGTCGGAGAGGCGCACAGATCAGCCTATTATAATTTCATTCGAGGTGCTCCCACGTGGAGAGGACACCGGCAGACAAACACAGCATGACGGGGTGGGTTGAGATCACTGCATTGCATGCTGTGCACCCCCGGAGGGACTCTCTCCACTCGGGAGTCCACCGCTCGTTCACGCCGGGGGTTCTCAGAGCCGCAGCTAGCTCACTCTCCCCGGACATAGGCTGCCAGCCTGCGGCCGTGCGCATCAAACGCAGCGGGAGGTGAATAAAATGTCAAGTGTTCTCTTCGCCTGCCAGTTTGTAGTACCAGACTGTAGGCTACATACCTTTACCCACAGTATGTAACGCACTGTATGCATATGGTATATGTGCCTACACTGGACATAAATGCACACAGTTGATCTTCAACCCAAGTTATGGAGAGGAATTCTGGTTTTATTTAACACTCACTCACTTTCACTTATTGTCAAGCTCACTCCCTGATCTCGTCGCTAGATGGCACCCATAACTCCCTCCCTCACTGTCAGCCATGGCATTGATTATAAATCTGTCAAATACATTTGAGTACATGGTCATTTTATCCGTCCCCCATACAGTACATAGCCTAATAAAATCAGGTTTTTGGGGTGTAAATTACTCATATGTGACTAAATTACATATTTTCAATGGTCTTTTGTAGTCTAGCCTAATATTTACGCTGTCCTGGCCTCAGCAGCATGTATTGGATAGACACGTGTGTTCAAAATCGATGTTCAGTGGCCATATCTGTGATGTAAGGTCATGGCTCAGGCTATATCTTCATGTTTCAGTTTAATACCTTCATGTTTCAGTTTTATATCCTCTGCACTGTTGCCAAACCTTTAATTAATTCAGATATATTTTAATTGCATACCTTATTTTATATGTGAACGTGTGAACTTCTGTTTTTCCCATACCACAGTCCTAGATATGTATATTTATATTTGTTTATATAACGTTTGTGCATTCTTTTCCTATGTGTCTGTAGACATGTTCGAGGTATCGGAGGTCTTCTGTGGGTGGGTCGCACTTTCAGAATAGAAGCATGCATAAGCAATGGTGTGTGGGCGCAATGGGCACAGCTCTCCGTGAAGCACTTACTTTCAAATTACAGCTTTCTTCATATAAGTTGATGTATTATTTGTACTCAGAGAGAGAGAGAAATTGTGTGTACCCAGAGAGCTTGTTCATACTGTGTGCTTGCAACTCAGTGCTACATCATGGAGATGCCTGTGAAATAGTCCCTCACAGACTTGAGGGAATTAAAGACAATCAATCAAAAGAGAACCTGGGGCTCTTATGTGCTGAAACATTTTGTGAATTTTGTTTCGACGTCTCACAAGGGCCCTCAAGATACCTGGAGATCAACAGATTTTGTCCATGTGGAATTCGTCTGTGTGCACTTGAATCGACGCACGCACGCGCACACACACACACACACACACATAGAGCCCCTCCCCACACACACAGCTTCTGGAGTGTGTCCATGTGTAGGTGTGTGGTAGTTGAATTGATGCAGCACGGTTGTGTTATGGGTCATTTTGATCAGACTGGGGGGATAGGCCTCCAGCTGCTTCTTCTCAGCAGACAGCCTAGACTAGACTGACTAACATCTGGGGGAGACATCTTGGGAACAGACCTGTGTTCAAATACTATTGGAAATTATTTAAAAGACTTTAGCTTTGTTTGATTGAGCTTGCCTAGCAAAATTGAACCAATAAAATAGTCTGAAAAGTTTAAACCCCACCCATTTGGCACACTAGGCAGACTAAAGTACTGTAAACCCTCAAAGTATTTGAAATATTTCATTTAGTTTGAACCCTGGTCTACAAGAGAAGTAGTTCTGGAGTAGTTTCCTCTCTAAGGCTTTGGGGACGTTTTAATGCTTCAAAATCGGAATTATTTAAACAGTAAAGCCAAGCTGTTAGTGGATGCTGTTAACACAGCGAGGGAAGCTAGATATGATTTGCCTCAACTATCCATAAATTAACCAGACCATCAGTCAATAAAGCAAGCCAAGTTACATATCAGTTAATCCATGCAGCCTGTACTGTCTGTGTCTTGTCTGAATGTCACGTGTGTGCATGCGTGTGTTGGTCCATCTGCCTGTTTGGATGCAGTATTTGCTGGCCGTTCAGCAGCAGTGTGTATCTCTCTCTCTCTCTCTCTCTCTCTCTCTCTCTCTCTCTCTCTCTCTCTCTCTCTCTCTCTCTCTCTCTCTCTCTGTCTCTGTCTCTGTCTCTGTCTCTGTCTCTCTGTCCTTGTTAGCCTGGCTGTTTACCTGGCTTGGAGTCTGTGTGCGTGCGTGTGCGCATGTGTTTGTGGGTAACCTCTGTGACCCCTGTGTGATATGACACTAATAGAGGGACAGCTAGACTGGACTGCTCCCCTCAGGGTGACCAGATGCCCCTGACATTACTGACCCATCATCACAGCCCTGACACACACACACACACACACACACACATTACGGTTAGCATAGTCTGTCAATCTGTCCCTGTAATAGCCTACTGTGTTGATGTTGACATGAATACAAAATCAGACTATCAGAAGCCTGAAGAGAGGAAGAGATGAGCTACAGATTGATAGCCTGGGTGACGACAGTCTGTTCCTGCGTTAGCCACCTGCACTAACACCAACCAATAAAGGCCTATACATCATGGAGTTACACATTTTTTATGAAAAAGGATATTAGAAGGATTTTAAAAGGATATTACTAGCTAGAGCCAACCACCATATCACAATTGCTTGTTACATACTTCCATACAGCCAATAGAAAATATGTTACCACACCTCCATCAAACCTGCTATTTCCTGTGTTCGCCTATGCTGTCAGCTCAGTACCACTTTCCTGTGTTATCAGCCAGTCAGTACATTTTTACATTTTTAGTCATTTAGCAGACGCTCTTATCCAGAGCGACTTACAGTTAGTGAGTGCATACATTATTTTTTATTTGATTTTTCATACTGGCCCCCCCGTGGGAATCGAACCCCACAACCCTGGCGTTGCAAACGCCATGCTCTACTACCAACAGTAGCACTCAGTACTAAGGCTTTTGTCTGTGTTTTAAGTCTGTATGGTCAGCATGACACACTGAGTCACACTAGGGTGAGACGATCCAATCCCCTAACACCTCGCTCCATTGATTCACATATCTGCATATTTCCTGGCACTCAGCTGAGAAATGTGTTTATCTTCTTATAGTGCTCTGGTAACACCAGCTGCCTACAAGACCTTTCCTTAAATTAACTCCAAAATGTTTTCCTTATGGATCCCCCACGTCTCAGACTTCCACCACATCTATTTAGTCCTGGGGGCACACATTAGGGCACACAATGGAAAATGTTTTAAAATGTTTTGCTACGCAATGCAGAAGTTAGCATTTCTTATTGGTCAAGTCCAGGTAGTCCCTCCCTGTTTTAGTATGTTTTCTTCCATTTGTTGTCTAAAGAACATGACACAGGTATTTCATCCTAAAAGAATCACAGTATATTCTTTGTCTGTGTATGGACGGAGTCATGCGGGAATACCATGTAATCTCTTTTCGCCATGTGTGGACAAATAGAAGTGATTAAGCAGTGAAAACATATTCTGTCATTTTGACCAGTACATCCTGGGTTTCAAGGCTACTGAAACTCTGCCTATTTCTCCCCCTTCCCTCCTCCCACAATATCCTCAGAGAGAGGTTTCATTAAAGTTGATTTACTTTGAAACATGATCTATGTCTATGTAAATCTCTCCTGCTGCCAAACAGTGTTGTGTAACCAACCACAGTACAGTACAGTACAGGGGAATCCACTCTCGCTTGTGGCAGCATGTTGGGTTGAGAGCAGAACAGAACAGTCAGAAAAACAGTCAGAAGACTGGATCCAGATGGGGCTGAATTATCTGATCACTCTGTGTTCACATGCTGACTCGGAATTATCGGAAAATCTACTTTCCGATGTTCAAATCCCATTTACGTGGGCTCCTAAGTTGGAAATGTTAGTGAGAAAGTCATGTTATGAACTTGTACCCCAACTTTCCAAGTCAGAAAGATGACATGTTTCAGAGGGAGTGCACAAATGCAGTTTCAGAGACTGCTGTGACCCTGTCGGCAAGAGCGTCTCTGATTGGCTGGGCCTGTGGGGTCTTGCCTGTGTGAGCCTGCCATGACCTCCGATGGTAGGAGGTGTGATGGGGCGTTGTGACAGCTCTCTGACTCGCAACCTGTCATTGTGTTTATATTGCTGCTCTAGTGGGAAAATGCATCATATAGTAGACAGACAGCGAAAGGGGAAGAGACTGTGTGTATACAGTGGGGAGAACAAGTATTTGATACACTGACGATTTTGCAGGTTTTCCTACTTACAAAGCATGTAGAGGTCTGTAATATTTATCATAGGTACACTTCAACTGTGAGAGACGGAATCTAAAACAAAAATCCAGAAAATCACATTGTATGATATTTAAGTAATTAATTTGCATTTTATTGCATGACATAAGTATTTGATACATCAGAAAAGCAGAACTTAATATTTGGTACAGAAACCTTTGTTTACAATTACAGAGATCATACGTTTCCTGTAGGTCTTGACCAGGTTTGCACACACTGCAGCAGGGATTTTGGCCCACTCCATACAGACCTTCTCCAGATCCTTCAGGTTTCGGGGCTGTCGCTGGGCAATACGGACTTTCAGCTCCCTCCAAAGATTTTCTATTGGGTTCAGGTCTGGAGACTGGCTAGGCCACTCCAGGACCTTGAGATGCTTCTTACGGAACCACTCCTTAGTTGCCCTGGCTGTGTGTTTCGGATCGTTGTCATGCTGGAAGACCCAGCCAAGACCCATCTTCAATGCTCTTACTGAGGGAAGGAGGTTGTTGGCCAAGATCTCGCGATACATGGCCCCATCCATCTTCCCCTCAATATGGTGCAGTCGTCCTGTCCCCTTTGCAGCAAAGCATCCCCAAAGAATGATGTTTCCACCTCCATGCTTCACGGTTGGGATGGTGTTCTTGGGGTTGTACTCATCCTTCTTCTTCCTCCAAACACGGCGAGTGGAGTTTAGACCAAAAAGCTCTATTTTTGTCTCATCAGACCACATGACCTTCTCCCATTCCTCCTCTGGATCATCCAGCTGGTCATTGGCAAACTTCAGACGGGCCTGGACATGCGCTGGCTTGAGCAGAGGGACCTTGCGTGCGCTGTAGGATTTTAATCTATGACGGCGTAGTGTGTTACTAATGGTTTTCTTTGAGACTGTGGTCCCAGCTCTCTTCAGGTCATTGACCAGGTCCTACCGTGTAGTTCTGGGCTGATCGCCCACCTTTCTCATGATCTTTGATGCCCCACGAGGTGAGATCTTGCATGGAGCCCCAGACCGAGGGTGATTGACTGTCATCTTGAACTTCTTCCATTTTCTAATAATTGCGCCAACAGTTGTTGCCTTCTCACCAAGCTGCTTGCCTATTGTCCTGTAGCCCATCCCAGCCTTGTGCAGGTCTACAATTTTATCCCTGATGTCCTTACACAGCTCTCTGGTCTTGGCCATTGTGGAGAGGTTGGAGTCTGTTTGATTGAGTGTGTGGACAGGTGTCTTTTATATAGGTAAAAAGTTCAAACAGGTGCAGTTAATACAGGTAATGAGTGGAGAACAGGAGGGCTTCTTAAAGAAAAACTAACAGGTCTGTGAGAGCCGGAATTCTTACTGGTTGGTAGGTGATCAAATACTTATGTGATGCAATAAAATGCAAATTAATTACTTTCTGGATTTTAGTTTTAGATTCCGTCTCTCACAGTTGAAGTGTACATATGATAAAAATTACAGACCTCTACATGCTTTGTAAGTAGGAAAACCTGCAAAATCCTCAGTGTATCAAATACTTGTTCTCCCCACTGTATGTGTGTGTTTGTGTGAGAGAGAATGTGTGTGTGGTTTGTTGAGTGTGTGTAATGTATTCTGTACATCCATATGCTGCACACACATGGATGAAAAGTATATATGCTACATGTGCTCCATATTTCAGCCAAAAGAGCAGACCATCACTACATTTGACAGCTTTGTGTTTGTGAAAGTGGTTTGAGTTAGTTTCATGTTTGCATGATATTTGATACTGTATCTGAATTCACCCATGTGAAGTGTGTGTGTGTGTGTGCCAGTGTGTGTCTGTGTCTGTCAGTGTGTGCGAGCGTGGGTGCACAGCAGAGGAGGCTGGTGGGAGGAGCTATAGAAGGACAGGCTCATTGTAATGGCTGGAATGAAATTAATGGAACGGTATCAAACACATCAAACATATGGAAACCACATGTTTGACTCTGTTCCATTAATTCCATTCCATCCATTACAATGAGCCCGTCCTCCTATAGCTCCTCCTACCAGCCTCCTCTGGTGCACGTGCATGCTTTTGTATTTGTATGTGCGGGCGTGCATGCATGCTTTTGTGTGTGTTTGAGTGTGTATCTTTAGCCTTTGACTCTCACATGTTCTCCTGGCTAAATTCTCAATCTGGCCCTCATACCATCATGGCCACCTAATCATCCCCAGCTGCCAATTGGCTCATTCATCTCCCCTCCTCTCCCCTGTAACTATTTCCCAGATCGTTGCTGTAAATGAGAATTTGTTCTCAGTCAACTTACCTGGTAAAATAAGGGTAAAATCAGGGCTCTAGTGAAAAGTAGTGCACTATATAGGGAATAGGTTGTAATTTGGGACAAGTCAGCCCCAGAGAGGGCTCAGTGAGCTCGGATAAACACAGGACCATAATCACTGCCATGTGTGTCTTCAGTAGAAAACAGCCCAGCAGTCAATACAACCCACCAGTCAATACAGCACATTTACATTTGAGTCATTTAGCAGACGCTCTTATCCAGAACGACTTACAGTTAGTGAGTGCATACATTTTTTTCATACTGGCCGCCCGTGGGAAACAAACCCACAACCCTGCCGTTGCAAGTGCCATGCTCTACCAACTGAGCTACAGGGGACACCAGTCAATACAACCCACCAGTCAATACAACCCACCAGTCAATACAACCCACCAGTCAATACAACCCACCAGTCAATACAGCCCACCAGTCAATACAACCCACCAGTCAATACAACCCACCAGTCAATACAACCCACCAGTCAATACAACCCACCAGTCAATACAACCCACCAGTCAATACAGCCCACCAGTCAATACAGCCCACCAGTCAATACAACCCACCAGTCAATACAGCCCACCAGTCAATACAGCCCACCAGTCAATACAACCCACCAGTCAATACAACCCACCAGTCAATACAACCCACCAGTCAATACAACCCACCAGTCAATACAACCCACCAGTCAATACAGCCCACCAGTCAATACAGCCCACCAGTCAATACAGCCCACCAGTCAATACAGCCCACCAGTCAATACAACCCACCAGTCAATACAGCCCACCAGTCAATACAGCCCACCAGTCAATACAACCCACCAGTCAATACAACCCACCAGTCAATACAACCCACCAGTCAATACAACCCACCAGTCAATACAGCCCACCAGTCAATACAACCCACCAGTCAATACAACCCACCAGTCAATACAACCCACCAGTCAATACAAACCCACCAGTCAATACAACCCACCAGTCAATACAGCCCACCAGTCAATACAACCCACCAGTCAATACAACCCACCAGTCAATACAACCCACCACACTGTATAGCCCAACAGTCTAATTTAGCCAGAAAAATAGACTAAATAGGGAAGGAGAAAAATACCAAACAGACCTCTGTTGATTACAGACGTCTCTCTTGATTACAGCCCTCTGTTGATTACAGCCCTCTGTTGATTACAGCCATCTCTCTTGATTACAGCCCTCTCTTGATTACAGCTCTCTGTTGATTAAAGCCCTCTCTTAATTACAGCCCTCTCTTGATTACAGCCCTCTCTTGATTACAGCCTTCTCTTGATTACAGCCCTCTCCTAATTACAGCCCTCTCTTAATTACAGCCCTCTGATTACAGCCGTCTCTTTTGATTACAGCCCTCTCTATGTAAACGTCTTGCTCCTTCAAGCCCCATCTGGATCCATTTATGGCTTAAAGACGCATACCTACATATTACAGCAAATGTATGTGTGTGTTTGTGTGTGTGTGTATGCATTCGTGCGTGCGTGCGTGCCTGTGTGTGTGCATATGTGATAGTGTTTGTGTGCGTGTGTAGCACACACTGCTCTGCTCTGGGAAGATTCGCTCTGGAAAGCGTTTCCCGGTTATAGCGTGCTGCTGGAAAGGGCCCAGCGTGCGTGGATGGAAGGGAGTTGTATTTTTACAGGGCATCGGTTGAAGACTCAGGGGTTTGAGTACAGCCACAGCCACATGCAGGCGAGGAGGAACGAAGGCTGGGTGTGTTTTTGTCTATCAACGGTTGTATAAACATCCTTTTTGACCGCTCTTGCTCTGTGAGGTGACGTAAGAAGTGTGTGTGTGTGTTTGTGTGTGAGTGTTTTGTTTGAGTGTTTATTATAGTTGTTTTATCGTATTTGTGAGTGTGTGGACAAAACAGATTGCAG
>NC_139991.1:66262592-66320092 GCF_964263955.1 Coregonus lavaretus
GTAGCTAATGCTAACATTTACATTTACATTTACGTCATTTAGCAGACGCTCTTATCCAGAGCGACTTACAAATTGGTGCATTCACCCTATAGCCAGTGGGATAACCACTTTACAAATTTATTTTTATTTTTTTATACAGTGGGGATAACAAGTATTTGATACACTGCCGATTTTGCAGGTTTTCCTACTTACAAAGCATGTAGAGGTCTGTAATTTTTATCATAGGTACACTTCAACTGCGAGAGACGGAATCTAAAACAAAAATCCAGAAAATCACATTGTATGATTTTTAAGTAATTAATTTGCATTTTATTGCATGACATAAGTATTTGATACATCAGAAAAGCAGAACTTAATATTTGGTACAGAAACCTTTGTTTGCAATTACAGAGATCATACGTTTCCTGTAGGTCTTGACCAGGTTTGAACACACTGCAACAGGGATATTGGCCCACTCCTCCATACAGACCTTCTCCAGATCCTTCAGGTTTCGGGGCTGTCGCTGGGCAATACGGACTTTCAGCTCCCTCCAAAGATTTTCTATTGGGTTCAGGTCTGGAGACTGGCTAGGCCACTCCAGGACCTTGAGATGCTTCTTACGGAGCCACTCCTTAGTTGCCCTGGCTGTGTGTTTCGGGTCATTGTCATGCTGGAAGACCCAGCCACGACCCATCTTCAATGCTCTAACTGAGGGAAGGAGGTTGTTGGCCAAGATCTCGCGATACATGGTCCCATCCATCCTCCCCTCAATACGGTGCAGTCGTCCTGTCCCCTTTACAGAAAAGCATCCCCAAATAACGATGTTTCCACCTCCATGCTTCACGGTTGGGATGGTGTTCTTGGGGTTGTCCTCATCCTTCTTCTTCCTCCAAACACAGCGAGTGGAGTTTAGACCAAAAAGCTATATTTTTGTCCCATCAGACCACATGACTTTCTCCCATTCCTCCTCTGGATCATCCAGATGGTCATTGGCAAACTTCAGACGGGCCTGGACATGCGCTGGCTTGAGCAGGGGGACCTTGCGTGCGCTGCAGGATTTTAATCCATGACGGCATAGTGTGTTACTATGATTCAGCAGGGAGGAGAATGTGGCAAAGAGCTTCCTAGGGTTAGAGGCAGATGCTTGGAATTTAGAGTGGTAGAAAGTGGCCTTAGCAGCAGAAACAGATGAAGAAAATGTAGAGAGGAGGGAGTGAAAAGATGCCAGGTCCGCAGGGAGTCTAGTTTTCTTCCATTTACTTTACACCATAGTCAGTGGTGTAAAGTACTTAAGTAAAAATACTTTAAAGTACTTCTTAAGTAGTTTTTTGCAGTATCTGTACTTTACTTTACTATTTATATTTTTGACAACGTTTACTTTTACTCCACTACATTCCTAAATAAAATACGTACTTTTTACTCAATACATTTTCCCTGACACCAAAAAGTTACATTTCCAACGCTCAGGCAGGACAGAATTATTGTCCAATTCATGCGTTGTCATCCCTACTGCCTCTGACCTGGCGGACTCACTAAACACCAATACTGAATTTGTAAATTATGTCTGAGTGTTGGGGTGTACCCCTGGCTGTCCCAAAAAAAAGAAGAAAAAGAACATGGTGCTGTCTGGTTTGCTTAATATAAGGAATTTGATGTATAGCATTTACTTTTACTTTTTACTTTTACTCAAGTATGAAAATGTAGTACTTTTTCCACCACTGACCATGTTGTTTTTCAAGGTGACTCTGCGTATTTAGAGACCTGCCTCTTGTGTTTACCTAAAGGCTGTGTTATCTCTGTTGACATAAATAAAGTTGTATTGAATTGAATGTTTGCTGTGCTAGAGTTCAAACATTACTCTGTCATCAGGTCGGAAATCACTAGGGCTATAGACCGTCCCTGTGACTGAGGGATAACCATTGGCCCATGGTGGTCCAAGAACTACTGTACAACACACACACAGGTTCTGACATCTCACCTTCTTTCTCAATCTATTCTCTCTCTCTCTCTCTCTCTCTCTCTCTCTCTCTCTCTCTCTCTCTCTCTCTCTCTCTCTCTCTCTCTCGCTCTCTGTCTCTCTGTCTCTCTCGCTCGCTCTCGCTCTCGCTCTCGCTCTCTCTCTCTTTCCCTCCTAATTTCTCCCTCTCTATCTCTGGCACCTCACAGTCATCTCCCTCTACCGTCAGAAGCATTTCTCCTCCAACACACACACACACACACACAAATAGTTACACACCCAGGAGCAAAACGGAAGCTTGCCAAGATGAAAACGATCTCACATCAAATATTAACATCTGTGCTGCTCCCCCACTGTGCTATGTGACCTCCATGCTCGCCTGAAACGCGTGCCCACACACAAGTCACCTCAGGCTGCCACAGCCTCCCAGAACGGCCCTTAGGTGTGCTTCGGCCTACTGCTCCAAAACATCACTATTGGAGCCATTGGAGCCTAGACCAGGGTTCCCCAATAAGTTTTCTGTGCAAAAAAATATATATGTATACAGTACCAGTCAAAAGTTTGGACACACCTACTCATTAAAGGGTTTTTCTTTATTTTTTACTATTTTCTACATTGTAGAATAATAGTGAAGACATCAAAACTATGAAATAACACGTATGGAATCATGTAGTAACCCAAAAAGTGTTAAATAAATCAAAATATATTTTATATTTGTGATTCTTCAAATAGCCACCCTTTGCCTTGATGACAGCTTTGTACACTGTTGGCATTCTCTCAACCAGCTTCATGATGTTGTGTTATGTGAATTATTTAACAAACTATTTCAGTGTCTCTGTGCGTCTCCCAAAATGAAGGAACGGACAGAGTCCCGGTCTGCATAGTCAGAGATTTATTCATTGAGAATTCTGCCATCGCAATTTCAGAGTCCATCTTTTATACTCATACGTCATACAAAAATCCCTCCTTTCTGTAGGCGGGCTGTAGTTTTCCACTTTAAAACTGCTCTCCTAACCATTAGGTCACACACACATACACATACACACATACACACATACATACACACACCCACACATGCATACACACATAGGCTGCCTCACAATATCCTGCACCATATTTCATACTCCTTAAAAAGCCTAACAGTTTCTCTCCTCCCTAAATTCCTCAGTTATCTTGGTTTCTCAGTTGCCTGTAGACAGTTCTCCTTGTCCTTTGTTGTTGTCACGATCGTCGTAAGAAGCGGACCAAGGCGCAGCGTGATAGGCGTACATCTTTTAATGAGTACTTTACACCAACAACAAAACAACAAAACGAAACGTGAAGTCTAAAGGTTCACCAACACAGACCTATACAGAACAAGATCCCACAATCAACTGTGCAAAACAGGCTGCCTAAGTATGGTTCCCAATCAGAGACAACGAGCAACAGCTGCCTCTGATCGGGAACCACCCTGGCCAACATAGATCTAAACGATCTAGACAGAAAACAAGGAACAACTAAACATAGGAACGAACACCCTGGCTCAACATTAAAGAGTCCCCAGAGCCAGGGCGTGACAGTTGTCTGGTCTAACTCTTACTCACATTGCTGAATAGTAGCTCAATGTCATAGTCTTTACTGGTCCTACACTCACACATTCTAACACATTTCACACAGTTTCAGGGTGTAATAATTAGTCATTAATAATTAATCTATCAATCCACCCTTTGACTAAATATTACACACATACTCACAAAATATATGTTGTTATAGAAATGAATCACACACATTGAAGCATATAAGTTGGTTTGCATATAAAAACATAAAACATTGTCTCATTCAATACAGGTTCATCAAGGTTACCCCATGATTAAAAGTGTAACGTTACTTTTTAGCAATGGTACCTAACCTGTTTACCCCCTATCTGGAAACAACAGTCTAAGCCTATAGTGAATAACATTTGCTTCATCACATCCTGAAACATCGGTTAACTAGTACATCATACTTAAAACAAGACTTTAATACACAAACAATCATTACAATAACTTTTAAACTAGAGATGTATAGTTCTAGGAAAACATCCAGTCTCAAACTATCTGAATCGTCGTCGTCCTCCACCAAGCCTGGTGGGTCATATTCTTCATTCCTTAGGTCGGAGTCCGGGATTGGGCCGTATCTCACCATTTGCTGTGATCTCACCATTTGCATTTCCAACACCTTGCTCACCAACCCTCAGACACAGGGAATAAGACAACATCCACAAAGAACAAGCATACCCATAGACGCGATTGCCGCGCCTAAAATAGTTACAACAATAGTTTTCCATTTACCAAACATTTGATCAAACCAACTAGTCATTGATGTATTCACCCCCCAGTTCTCAGCCCATTCTTTAATTAATGCAGTGAGACCTACCAGTGCTCTAGTTACTGTACCATCTGGGGTTGTATTGTTGGGGATAAACATACAACAATGACCTCCCACCATCTTGCAAATCCGCCCTTCTCTGCTAAAAGCATTTCGAGAACCAAACTATTCTGCAGGTCATGAGTGAGGTGGCGGATAGTTGGCCTGAGATTCTCTTCACTGCATCCCTTGTCTAATTAACGAACCTTTGTAGATGTAATTAATCCAGTCAACATTTTTATCAATTGTAATCCACCAGAAAAACGTTGTTGTAAACCCATCTCCAATTTGATCTGTGATTCGCATTACTTTGGTGTCTATAACATTGAATAATCTCCGGGGTTCATGGTGAATTGGGGTGCCTTAGTAATATCCTTTTTAAGAGTGGTTATTTTAATATCAGAACAATTAGGTGAGGTTTGGTTTGATCCCAAATCTATCACACAAGAGAACATGGTCTGAGGCGTAGGTGCAGTTAGAAGGGTTGGCCTACCTGTTGAACAGGCATAACAATTAGTTTGACCCAACACTCTAGCTGTGTAGTTCATCCACCTTACCCAGAAGTTCTCATTTGAAATTCCTTCTATTTCTCCTTGGTTCGTTTCCTGCAAGAGGAAATATTATACCCTTGGTGGTTTAGTGCTATTTAGGATTCCTTCTGAGGGCCTTCCAAGGGGTATTAGACTATTTGTTGATACCTCAGGTGATAACATTGGATCTACCTGCTGATCTGTCTCGGAGGTGGAAGATTCATTTTCCTCCTGAAAAATGAACCTCAAACATATATCTGCCCTGAAATCATCAACACAGGCCCAATAGTTCCTTGCTATGTCATCTTGCATAATTGACTTTACCGTTATCACCAGTTCCATTTTACATGTATCATGGGTTTGTTTAATTCCCCATCGGTGTACTGTGTCCATTCCATTCTCATAGTATGTTCCCCAGGTATGTTTAAACACCCTTGCCCAAGGACATGAGCGTTCCCCAGTGCAAATGTATTTACCATACCTTCTAGGACCTAGCTTTCTTGTACACGCCCCCTTCTTACCAAAGCCCCCAAAACCTCCTATCTCTTCATGGGAGAAGTCAAATGATATCTTGAATCCCCCGTCTTGTCCTAAACTGACTTTAACTATTAAAATAATCATTCCCCCAATAGTCTTTCTTGGTTTCAGTATTTCTACGAGATCTAATCAGTGCATCGTTTCCCTGTTTAGGTTGACCTAGATTAATCCATAATATGGTTAACATGATGATGCAGCTCAGAGTCCCCCAAAATCCCCAAAACCACCATCCCAATCCTGTCCCTGACCCACCTGCCTGGTACTTCCCCATACCCACACCTCTATAAACACCCCACAGTGATGAAAGGTCGGGGTAGGGTTTCTTCGTTAACAGAGTTTACCCCCGAACCCTAGTGGGTCAGTTCTTCTCTTTAACTCTGTGTGTGTTCAACGGTGTTGGTATGTGGGCCTACCTTTTTGCAGTGGGTAACGTGGACCCAAGTGGCTCTCTTAGCTATTCTTATAGCGAAGGCAGTTACCAATAGGACTTGGTATGGTCCCTCCCAGCGTGACTGCTTTCAATCCTTTTTCCTCAACGATTGGATCCACACCCAGTCTCCAGGTTATATACTATGAATCACCTTCTCATTTAATTCTCCTGTAGGACACAAATTCTTAGACATACAGTTAATGAACCATTTTCTCATGTGTTCTGCTAGTGTATTCTGCTAGTTTCAGGGTGTAATAATTAGTCATTAATAATGAATCTATCAGGTTGTCACCTGGAATGCATTTCAATTAACAGGTGTGCCTTCTTAAAAGTTCATTTGTGGAATTTCTTTCCTTCTTAATGCGTTTGAGCCAATCAGTTGTGTTGTGACAAGGTAGGGGGGTATACAGAAGATAGCCCTATTTGGTAAAAGACCAAGTCCATATTATGGCAAGAACAGCTCAAATAAGGAAAGAGAGTCCATCATTCCTTTAAGACATGAAGGTCAGTCAATACGGAACATTTCATGAACTTTGAAAGTTTCTTCAAGTGCAGTCGCAAAAACCATCAAGCACTATGATGAAATTGGCTCTCATGAAGACCGCCACAGGAATGGAAGACCCAGAGTTACCTCTGCTGCAGAGGATAAGTTCATTCGAGTTACCAGCCTCAGAAATTGCAACCCAAATAAATGCTTCACAGAGTTCAAGTCACAGACACATCTCAACATCAACTGTTCAGAGGGGACTGTGTGAATCAGGCCTTAATGGTTGAATTGCTGCAAAGAAACCACTACTAAAGCACACCAATAATAATAAGAAACCTGCTTGGGCCAAGAAACATGAGCAATGGACATTAGACCGGTGGAAATGTGTCCTTTGGTCTGGAGTCCAAATTGGAGATTTTTGGTTCCAACCGCCGTGTCTTTGTGAGACGCGGTGTGGGTGAATGGATGATCTCTGCATGTGTAGTTCCCACCGTAAAGCATGGAGGAGGAGGCGTTATGGTGTGGGTGTGCTTTTCTGGTGACACTGTCTGTGATTTTTTTAGAATTCAAGGCACCAAGGCATTCTGCAGCGATACGCCATCCCATCTGGTTTGGGCTTAGTGGGACTATCATTTGTTTTTCAACAGGACAATGACCCAAAACACCTCCAGGCTGTGTAAGGGCTATTTTACCAAGAAGGATAGTGATGGAGTGTTGCATCAGATGACCTGGCCTCCACAATCCCCCGACCTCAACCCAATTGAGATGGTTTGGGATGAGTCGGATGGCAGAGTGAAGGAAAAGCAGCCAACAAGTGCTCAGCATATGTGGGAACTCCTTCAAGACTGTTGGAAAAGCATTCCAGGTGAAGTTGGTTGAGAGAATGCCAAGAGTGTGCAAAGCTGTCTTCAAGGCACAGGGTGGCTATTTGAAGAATCTCAAATATAAAATATATTTTGATTTGTTTAACACTTTTTTGGTCACTACATGATTCCATATGTGTTATTTCATATTTGTTATGTCTTCACTATTATTCTACAATGTAGAAAATAGTAAAAATAAAGAAAAACACTTGAATGAGTAGGTGTGTCCAAACTTTTGACTGGTACTGTATATATGTACAGTATATACAATGCATTCGGAAAGTATTCAGTCTCCTTTACTTTTTCCACAGTTTTTTTCTTTTTTTTTATACTCATCAATCTACACACAATACCCCATAGTGACAAAGCGTAAACAGGTTTTTACATTTTTTTGCAAATTAAAAAACAATTAAAAACATAAATGCCTTATTAGCATAAGTATTCAGACCCTTTGCTATGATACTTGAAATTGAACTTGACAGTGCATGTCAGAGCTAAGCAATGAGGTCGACGGAATTGTCCATATAGCTCTGAGACAGGATTGTGTTGAGGCACAGATCTGGGGAAGGCTACCAAAACATTTCTGCAGCATTGAAGGTCCCCAAGAACACAGTGGCCTCCATCATTCTTACATGGAAGAATTTTAGAACCACTAAGACTCTTTTTAGAGCTGGCCGCCCGGCCAAACTGAGCAATCGGGGGAGAAGGGCCTTGGTCAGGGAGGTGACCAAGAACCCGATGGTCACTCTGACAGAGCTCTAGAGTTCCTCTGTGAAGATGGGAGAACCTTCCAGAAGGACAACCATCTCTGCAGCACTCCACCAATCAGGCCTTTATGGTAGAGTGGCCAGACGGAAGCCACTTCTCAATAAAAGGCACATGACAGCCCGCTTGGAGTTTGCCAAAAGGCACCTACAGACTCTCAGACCATGAGAAACAAGATTCTCTGATCTGATGAAACCAAGATTGAACTCTTTGGCCTGAATGCCAAGTGTCATGTCTGGAGGAAACCTGGCACCATCACTACGGTGAAGCATGGTGGTGGCAGCATCATGCTGTGGGGAGGTTTTTCAGCGGCAGGGACTGGGAGAGAACAGGATTGAGGGAAAGATTAACGGAGCAAAGTACAGAGAGATCTTTGATGAAAACCTGCTCCAGAGCGCTCAGGGCCTCAAACTGGGGGCGAAGGTTCACCTTCCAACAGGACAATGACCCTAAGCACACAGCCAAGGAGTGGCTTCGGGAAAAGTCTCTGAATGTCCTTGAGTGGCCCAGCCAGAGCCTGGACTTGAACCCGATCGAACATCTCTGGAGAGACCTGAAAATAGCTGTGCAGCAACGCTCCCCATCAAACCTGACAGAGGATCTGCAAACTAGAATGGAAGAAACTCCCCAAATACAGGTGTGCCAAGCTTGTAGCGTCATACCCAAGAAGAGTCAAGGCTGTAATCGCTGCCAAAGGTGCTTCAACAAAGTACTGAGTAAGGGGTCTGAATACTTATGTAAATGTGATATTTAATTTATTTTATTTTATAAATTAGCATACATTTCTAAAAAACGGTTTTTGCTTTTGTCAAAGTGATTTTATACTGAATCAAAATAATTTGGGTGAATGGAATATGAATGATAGTCATCCAATATGCTGTAATTGTCACGACTTCCGCCGGAGTTGCCTCTCTTTGTTCGGGCGGCGTTCGGCGGTCGTCGTCACCGGCTTTCTAGCTGCCACCGAACTACGTTTCTTTTTCCATTTGTTTTGTCTCGATTGTACACACCTGGTTCCCATTAAATTATATTATTTCCCTATTTAACCCTCTGGTTCCCACATGGTTTTGTGCATGTTTGTTCTTTGTTTTGTGTCTAAGACTTATGTGAGCTGGTGTGTTTTCCCTGCGTGGAAATTAGTGTTGTTTATTTTTCAAGTAAAGTACGTTGTTTACTCAGTTCTGTGTCCTGCGCCTGACTCCGTCTTACCGCTGCACATTGACACTTGACAGAAACACACACCACATACGGAGTCAGCAGGTGCATCCAGTCCTCCGGTGCCAGTGGAGGAGCGCGTCCAGCAGCACGCGACGATGCTCCAGAATCTTGGCACGGCCATGGATCGCGTGTTGCAGACCATGGAGCGATGGGAGAGAGGGGTTTTTCCCACAACCCCATCAACTTCAGATCAACCTACACCGATGTCCACCCCTCCGTCACCTGGACCCAGTGGGATTCGGCTCTCGCTCCCGAGGGCATATGATGGGACGGCTGCCGGGTGCCAGGGGTTCTACCTGGCGACCATCCACCCGGCTCCCTCAGGATACGAGAGCGTGTCCGCCCTCATCTCCTGTCTGTAGGGAAGAGCGCTTGAGTGGGCCAACGCCGAATGGGGAGTAATAGATGCAGCGTTGGTTCACTATGAGGATTTCACCCGCCGCTTCCGGACGGTCTTCGATCATCCACCTGAGGGGAGAGTGGCGGGGGAACGCTTGTTCCACCTCAGACAGGGGAAGAGGAGCGCACAAGACTTCGCACTGGACTGCCAGCGCGGGATGGAATGAGAGGGCCCTGATCGACCATTACCGATGTAGTCTACGTGAGGATGTTTGTCGGGAGCTGGCATGCAGGGACGACACCCTTACCCTCGACCAGCTGGTGGATTTATCTATACGGCTGGATAACCTGTTGGCCACCCGCAGACGTCCGGGTCAGGGTCCGTCCATTCCATCCCCCAGCACCTCCGACCCTACCCCATGGAGCTCGGAGGTGCTGCTCTAAGGGTGACCGGAGGGGGGGCCGTTTCCTGCACCAACTGTGGCCGCAGAGGGCACACTGCTGGTCGGTGCTGGGGAGGTTTCCTAGGGAGTCGAGGCAGCAGGCAGGGCACTGGTGGATCATCCCAGGTGAGTAGGCACCCGACTCACCCAGAGCTCCCTGTTGCGCACATGTGGATATGCATAGAATTTCCTGAGTTTTCCCCGCATTCCCAGCATAAGGCGCTAGTAGATTCAGGCGCAGCTGGGAACTTTATTGACCGTTCATTTGCACGTAGATTAGGGATCCCTATTGTTCCTGTTGATGTGCCCTTCCCTGTACATTCCTTAGATAGTCGTCCTTTAGGGTCGGGCCTGATTAGGGAGGTCACAGCGCCACTATGTATGAAAACGCAGGAGGGTCATGAGGAGAGCATTAGTCTCTTCCTGATCGATTCTCCTGAGTTTCCTGTGGTGTTGGGGCTTCCCTGGTTGGCCTCTCATGACCCCACTATTTCGTGGCAACAGAGGGCTCTCAAGGGATGGTCACGTCAGTGGTCATGGAGGTGTGTAGGTGTTTCCATAGGTGCAACTACGGTGCAGAGTCCAAACCAGGTCTCCACTATGCACATTCCCCCCAAATATGCCAATTTGGTTCTCGCCTTCTGTAAAAAGAGGGTGACTCAACTACCACCCCATCGACAGGGGAATTGTGCGATAAATCTCCAGGTAGGCGCAGCACTTCCCAGGAGTCACGTGTATCCTCTGTCTCAGGAGGAGACGGCGGCTATTGAAACATATGTCTCTGAATCTCTGGGACAGGGATACATTCGGCCTTCCACTTCAGTTGCCTCCTCAAGATTATTTTTTGTGAAGAAGAAGGATGGAGGTTTACGCCCGTGCATTGACTATCGAGGTCTAAATCAGATCACTGTGAAGTACAGTTACCCACTGCCTCTCATAGCCAGTGTGACAGAGTCATTGCATGGGGCGCGCTTCTTCACCAAATTGGATCTCAGAAGCGCTTACAACCTGGTGCGTATCTGGGAGGGGGATGAGTGGAAGACAGCATTTAGTACCACCTCTGGGCACTATGAGTACCTTGTCATGCCGTACGGGTTGATGAATGCTCCATCAGTCTTCCAATCCTTCGTAGACGAGATTTTCAGGGACCTGCACGGGCAGGGTGTAGTGGTGGATATAGATGACATTCTAATATACTCCACTACACGTGCCGGGCATGTGTCCCTGGTGCGCAAGGTGCTTGGTCGACTGTTGGAGCATGACCTGTACGTCAAGGCTGAGAAATGTCTGTTCTTCCAACAGTCCGTCTCCTTCCTAGGGTACCGCCTGTCCGCGTCAGGGGTGGAGATGGAGAATGACCGCATTTCAGCCGTGCGTAATTGGCAGACTCCAACCACGGTAAAGGAGGTGCAGCGGTTCTTAGGGTTTGCCAACTACTACCGGAGGTTTATCCGGGGCTTTAGTCAGGTAGCGGCTCCCATTACCTCCTTGCTGAAGGGGGGACCGGTGCGACTGCAGTGGTCAGCTGGGACGGACAGGGCTTTTGGTCACCTGAAGGCTCTGTTTACCTCGGCTCTCGTGCTAGCTCATCCTGATTCCTCCTTGGCATTCATAGTAGAGGTGGCCGCTCGAGTATGCCACCAAAACTCCGCCCCTGTGCTTTCTTTTCGAAGAAGCTCAGCCCGGCGGAGCGAAACTATGATGTGGGGGACCGGGAGCTGTTTGCTGTTGTCAGGGCTCTGAAGGCGTGGAGGCATTGGCTTGAGGGGGCTAAACACCCTTTCCTCATTTGGACTGACCACCGCAATCTGGAGTACATCCGGGTGGCAAGGAGACTGAACCCTCGCCAGGCAAGGTGGGCCATGTTTTTCACCCGTTTTGTTTTCACCCTATCCTACAGACCAGGTTCCCAGAACGCTAAGGCAGACACTCTGTCCCGGATGTATGACACAGAGGAGCGGTCCACGGATCCCACTCCCATACTTGCGGCTTCTTGCCTGGTGGCACCGGTGGTATGGGAGGTTAACGCGGACTTCGAGCGGGTGTTACGTACGGAGCCCACTCCCACCCAGTGTCCAGTTGGACGTCTGTACGTTCCGGTTGATGTCCGCGATCGGTTGATATGTTGGGCCCACACGTCACCCTCCTCTGGTCATCCTGGCATCGGTCGGACAGTGCACTGTCTTAGTGGGAAGTACAGGTGGCCCACTTTAGCTAAGGATGTGAGGGTTTATGTTTCCTCCTGCTCGGTGTGCACCCAGTGCAAGGCACCTAGACACCTGCCCAGAGGGAAATTACAACCCCTACCCGTTCCACAATGGCCGTGGTCACACCTATCGGTGGACTTCTTGACGGATCTTCCTCCATCTCAAGGTAACACCATGATCCTGGTCATTGTGGATCGGTTTTCTAAGTCCTGCCGTCTCCTTCCTTTGCCCGGTCTCCCTATAGCCCTACAGACTGCGGAGGCCATGTTTACCCACGTCTTCTGACACTACGGGGTGCCTGAGGATATAGTGTCTGATCGGGGTCCCCAGTTCACATCGAGGGTCTGGAGGGTGTTCATGGAACGTCTGGGGGCCTCGGTCAGCCTGACCTCAGGTTTTCACCCCGAGAGTAATGGGCAGGTGGAGAGAGTTAACCAGGATGTGGGTAGGTTTCTGCGGTCCTATTGCCAGGACCGGCCGGGGGAGTGGGCGGCTTTCATCCCCTGGGCAGAGATGGCCCAAAACTCCCTCCGCCACTCCTCCACTAACATGTCTCTGTTTCAGTGTGTACTAGGTTATCAGCCGGTCCTGGCACCGTGGCATCAGAGCCAGATCGAGGCACCTGCGGTGGATGAATGGTTTCGGCGCTCGGAGGAGACATGGGACACTGCCCATGTGCGCCTGTAACGGGCCATCAGGCGACAGAAGGTGAGCGCCGACCGCCACCGCAGTGAGGCCCCGGTGGTGCATACACCGGGTCTGGAACTCGACCCGAAACCTGCCCCTTCGCCTGCCCTGCTGGAAGCTGGGTCCGCGGTTTGTGGGGCCATTTAAAGTCCTGAGGAGACTGAACGAGGTATGCTATAGGTTACAGCTCCCCCTGATTACCGTGTTAACCCCTCGTTCCATGTGTCTCTCCTCAGGCCCGTGGTGGCAGGTCCGCTCCAGCAGTCTGAGACATCAGAGGGGGTCCCGGCATATACTGTACGAGCCATCATGGACTCAAGGCGTTGGGCGAGGGGCCTTCAGTACCTCGTGGAGTGGGAGGGGTACGGTCCGGAGGAGAGATGCTGGGTGCCGGTGGAGGACATCCTGGACCCTTCCTTACTGCAGGAGTTTCACCGTCTCCACCCGGATCGTCCTGCGCCTCGTCCTCTGGGTCGTCCCCGAGGCTGGTGTCGGCGCGCTGCTGGAGCCGCGCGTCAAGGGGGGGGTACTGTCACAACTTCCGCCGAAGTTGGTGCCTCTCCTTGTTTGAGCGGCGTTCGGCGGTCGTCGTCACCGGCTTTCTAGCTGCCACTGATCTACGTTTATTTTTCCATTTGTTTTGTCTTGATTGTACACACCTGGTTCCCATTACATTATATTATTTCCCTTTTTTTATTTTTTTATTTAACCCTCTGGTTCCCATATGGTTTTGTTTTTGTTTTGTTTGTTCTTTGTTTTGTGTCTATGACTTATGTGAGCTGTTGTGTTTTCCCTGCGTGGAAATTAGTGTTGTATATTTTTCGAGTAAAATACGTTGTTTACTCAGTTCTGTGTCCTGCGCCTGACTCCGTCCTACCGCTGCACATTGACACTTGACAGTAATAGAAATAAGGCCATGCTCATACAATAAATTATCGTCCTCCCTCATCTTAAATGACACGGACCACCACTGATATAATGGTGTGTATAGACAGAATGGACAGTATATGAATAGATAAGGTGTGTACAGTAGCAGTTATATAGGATGAGCCTTGACTAGAATACAGTACTGTACATACATATTAAGTGGGTAAAACAGTATGTAAACATTATTGAAGTGACCAGTGTTCAATGACTCTATGTACATAGGGCAGCAGTCTCTAAGGTGCAGAGTAGAGTACCAGGTGTTAGCTGGCTAGTAACGGTGACTAAGGTTCAGGGCAGGTTAATGGGCGGAGGCCGGCTAGTGGTGACTATTTAACAGTCTGATGGCCTTTCAGTCTCTCGGTCCCGCCTTCTAGAGGCAGGCTGTGGCTCGGGTGGCTGAGGTCCTTGATGATCTTCTTGGCCTTCCTGTGACACTGGGTGCTGTAGATGTCCTGGAGGGCAGGCAGTGTGCCCCCGTTGATGTGTTGGGCACCACCCTCTGGAGAGCCCTGCTGCTGCGAATGGTGCAATTGCTGTACCAGGCGGTGATACAGCCCGACAGGATGCTCCAATGGTGCGTCTGTAGAAGTTTGTGAGGGTCCGAATTTCTTCAGCCTCCTGAGGTTGAAGAGGTGCTGTTGTGCCTTCTTCACCACGCTGTCTGTGTGGGTGGACCATTTCAGCTTGTCAGTAATGTGCACACTGAGGAACTTGAAGCTTCTCCTCTCCACTGCCTGCCCCGTCGATGTGGATGGGGGCGTGCTCTCTCTGCTGTCTCCTGAAGTCCATGATGAGCTCCTTTGTTTTGTTGACGTTGAGGAAGAGGTTATTTTCCATATTATGTCATGTCTATGATAACATGTTATGTCATGTCATTGCCGAAGAGAAAATCTTGCGTTATGACGCCTGGTAATAGAGTTGTGGGCAGAAGAATGGAAATCCATCTGTTGATTATAAGTAAAGTGTAACATCGACATTTCTGAATGTGTTATACCCGTTAAAATTCAATTAGTAGCCTGGGCGTTTATTTGCTTCAATCACTGAACACAAACGCCGCTTATTAGGAACAGGCTTCTATTTGAGCCACGCATCTTTCCTTAATGCACACAGCTTTTGCTCAATAAAATGTTAAAAAGTCTACCACACTGTTTATTGTGACCAGTATGACCAGTATAAACATTATAATAACACATCCATTGCTGGTCAGACTAGGCTGCCTATCATACACCCCGTTTATGTTCTTTATCTTCTTTTGCGCAATCTTAACGATACTCACTGAAGTTCACTCGTAAACAATTCATTTAGACCCGGCATTTAATTGAAACAGGCGTTTATTTGCTGCTATTAAAAGGGACAGGCAGCTATTTGAGACTCAGCGTTTAATTGAAGTTATTCCCGTAATTTTTATCATCATGAATACGGACGATAAGACACTGACGATAAGACACTGATGGTAAGATACTGACAATAAGATACTGACGATAAGATACTAATGATAGGATAGTGACGATAAGATACTGACGATAAGATACTGACGATAAGATACTGACAATAGGATACTGATGACAAGATACTGACGATAAGATACTGATGATAAGCTACTGACGATAGAATACTGATGATAAGATACTGATGGAGTTACCACTCTCACCCATAGAGTTACCACTCTCACCCATGGGGTTACCACTCTCACCCATGGGGTTACCACTCTCACCCATGGGGTTACCACTCTCACCCATAGAGTTACCACTCTCACCCATGGGGTTACCACTCTCACCCATGGGGTTACCACTCTCACCCATAGAGTTACCACTCTCACCCATAGAGTTACCACTCTCACCCATGGGGTTACCACTCTCACCCATGGGGTTACCACTGTATAGACGGCTATTATTCTTTTATCATTCTCCTTTTGGTTGTTTACCATGTACCTCTTTCTCTCGCCCGGTGACCCATCTCTCTCTCTGTCCCCCTCTGTTTTTGTATCTGTTGTTCTCTCATTTCCTGCACCCTACTTACTCTGTCGCTCTCTCTCAATTAAATTAAATAAAATTCAAAGGGCTTTATTGGCATGGGAAAAATATGTTTACATTGCCAAAGCAAAAGGGAAATAAACACTGCTCTGGCTCCGGAGTGGAGCCGCTGACCGGAGCTGGACTGGGCACCGGTGGAGCGGACTGCCCTGGCTCCGGAGTGGAACCGCTGACCGGAGCTGGATTTGGCACCGGTGGAGCGGACTGCTCTGGTTCCGGAGTGGAGCCACTGACTGGAGCTGAACTGGACCCCGGTGGAGCGGACTGCTCTAGCTCCGGCGTGGAACTGCTGACCGGAGCTGGACTGGGAACACGCACCACTGGTCTGGTGCGAGGAGCAGGCACCGGTCGTGCCGGACTGGAGACACGCACCACTGGTTTGGTGCGAGGAGCAGGCACGGCCCGTGCCGGACTGGATACACACACCACTGGTTTGGTGCAGGGAGCAGGTACGGAGCGTACCGGGCTGGCAACCCGCACCACTGGTTTAGTGCGGGGAGCAGGTACGGGCCGTACTGGACTGGATACGCGCACCACTGGTTTGGTGCGGGGAGCAGGTACGGGGCGTACCGGGCTGGCGACACGCACCACTGGTTTGGTGCGGGGAGCAGGTACGGGGCGTACCGGGCTGGCGACAGGCACCACTAGTTTGGTGCGAGGAGCAGGCACGGGCCGTGCCGGACTGGGAACACGCACCACTGGCTTGGTGCGAGAGGCAGGCACGGGGCTTACCGGGCTGGGAACTGACGTTGGAGATGTACAACTGTTCCAGTCCTTCTCTCTCCACCGCCAATCCCCCTCCAGTGAGGACTCCTCCGGGAGCCCCCACGAGTGAGGGAAGCAGAAATTCATAGTCGTCGTCTTCCTCCGACTCTTCTGTGTAAAACTGCTCCCATTCCTGCTCCCATGGTTGTAGGGACTCCACCTGGAACCCCCACGGGTGCAATGGTCAGGGCTCTTCTCTCTCGAATCCCCGATCACCCCTTTAGCCCCCCCCAACATTTTTTATTGGGGCTGCCTCTCGGGCTTCCTCTTCGGCCGGCACCGTTGATGTCGCCGTTGATCCTCTCCTACCTGGGCTTTTACCTTCGCCCAGGGTCCTTTTCCAGCGAATATCTCCTCCTAAGACCACATCTTCCCCACCTGTGTCCAGGGTGTTTGCTCCTCCTGGGCATGCTGCTTGGTCCTTGTTTGGTGGGAAATTATGTCACGAGTGTCAGTGTAATGCGGTGGGTCGAGGTCAGGCGCAGGCCACAGAACTCAATAAAAACGTACTTTACTGATAAGTAAAGAAACAAATACAAAATACCTCCACACAGGGAGGAGCCAACCTGCTCACTAAACGACACACGAAACGAAATAACAAAACAACGAAAACGTGAAGTCCTATGGGCTATACACACAACAAGCCTAACAGGAACACAAACAAGATCCCACAACTAAGGTAGGCAACCAGGCTACCTAAGTATGATCCCCAATCAGAGACAACGAGCGACAGCTGCCTCTGATTGGGAACCACACCCGGCCAAACATAGAAATATAAAACTAGATCTAAACATATATATACAATGACATAGATCTCAACTGAACTCACACCCTGACCCAACCAACAAGAGTTCTCTAGATCAGGGCGTGACAGTGCTTCACTGGTTGCCCTTCTCTCTCTCTCTCTCTCTCTCTCTCTCTCTCTCTCTCTCTCTCTCTCTCTCTGTCTCTCTGTCTCTCTCTCTCTCTCTCTTGCGTAGCAGGGCGGGCTCCCCATCTTTCTATCCTCCCTCCTCTCCTCCTCCCCTCCCTTTCTTCTCCTCCCTCTCTCTGGCTCTGAGTGGAAAACACAGCAGGTCCACAGGGAATCATGAGAGTGAAGGCTTTTCCTCCTCTACCATGCTGCTGTTGCATGATTTAGAAGCATGGGCGTATGCACACATGCATGACACACACACACACACACTCACGCACGCACACACACATACACACACACACACAGTCTTGCGCAGCTAACCTTGTGGGGAAATACAGTAAAGTCCCATTCAAAATCTAATTTTCCCTAACCCTAACCCATACCCTTACTGTAACCCTAACCCTAACCTTAACCCAAAAACCTAGCCTTAACCCTAACCCTAAACCTAACCCTAGCTCCTAACCCTAACCCTAAAACTAACCCTATCTCCTAACCCTAAACCTAATTCTAACCCTAACACTAATTCTAACCTTAACCCTAAACCCCCTAGAAATAGCATTTGACCTTGTGGGGACCAACAAAATGTCCCCAGTTGGTCAAATGTATCTTGGTTAACTATTCTTGTAGGGACTTCTGGCCCCCACAAGTATAGTTAAACACGTCCACACACACACACACACACACACACACACACACACACACACACACACACACACACACACACACACACACACACACTCAGAGGAGATGATGTGGTGCTCTCCTTGCACGCTGCATTGGTTTTCCCTCCATTATCCTGTGATTGGACGGTTAATGTTGCAGGAGGAGAGAAGAGACGAGAGAGCACCACTCAGACCTTCACTCCACGTTCATCACTCACACTCACAACCAGACAGGACTCAACAGTGCTCTACTGACACACTCACAACCAGACAGGACTCAACACTGCTCTACTGACACACTCACAACCAGACAGGACTCAACACTGCTCTACTGACACACTCACAACCAGACAGGACTCAACAGTGCTCTACTGACACACACAACCAGACAGGACTCAACACTGCTCTACTGACACTCACAACCAGACAGGACTCAACAGTGCTCTACTGACACACACTACCAGACAGGACTCAACACTGCTCTACTGACACACACAACCAGACAGGACTCAACAGTGCTCTACTGACACACTCACAACCAGACAGGACTCAACACTGCTCTACTGACACACACAACCAGACAGGACTCAACAGTGCTCTACTGACACACTCACAACCAGACAGGACTCAACACTGCTCTATTGACACACACAACCAGACAGGACTCAACACTGCCCTACTGACACACTCACAACCAGACAGGACTCAACACTGCTCTACTGACACACACAACCAGACAGGACTCAACACTGCTCTACTGACACACTCACAACCAGACAGGACTCAACACTGCTCTACTGACACACTCACAACCAGACAGGACTCAACACTGCTCTACTGACACACACAACCAGACAGGACTCAACACTGCTCTACTGACACACTCACAACCAGACAGGACTCAACACTGCTCTACTGACACACACAACCAGACAGGACTCAACACTGCTCTACTGACACACACGCACATACACACAAGTTGTGGACAGGGGAGGAAAATATTTCCATAGAGAGAGTGTGCGTCTAAATATACAGTGTCTTTGTGTGTGTGTGTGTGTGTGTGTGTGTCTACAGTATGTGTGTGTGAGAGGAATAGTAATGGTCTGCAGTCTACTAGTGGTGGCCTGCTTGTTTCTCATAAGGCCTTACTGCCTGTTTCTCATAAGGCCTTGCTGCCTGTTTCTCATCAGGCCTTGCTGCCTGTTTCTCATAAGGCCTTGCTGCCTGTTTCTCATCAGGCCTTGCTGCCTGTTTCTCATCAGGCCTTGCTGCCTGTTTCTCATCAGGCCTTGCTGCCTGTTTCTCATAAGGCCTTGCTGCCTGTTTCTCATAAGGCCTGCTGCCTGTTTCTCATAAGGCCTTGCTGCCTGTTTCTCATCAGGCCTTGTTGCTTGTTTCTCATAAGGCCTTGCTGCCTGTTTCTCATGCCTTGCTGCTTGTTTCTCATAAGGCCTTGCTGCCTGTTTCTCATAAGGCCTTGCTGCTTGTTTCTCATAAGGCCTTGCTGCTTGTTTCTCATAAGGCCTTGCTGCCTGTTTCTCATAAAGCCTTGCTGCTTGTTTCTCATAAGGCCTTGCTGCCTGTTTCTCATAAGGCCTGCTGCCTGTTTCTCATAAGGCCTTGCTGCTTGTTTCTCATAAGGCCTTGCTGCTTGTTTCTCATAAGGCCTGCTGCCTGTTTCTCATAAGGCCTTGCTGCTTGTTTCTCATAAGGCCTTGCTGCCTGTTTCTCATAAGGCCTTGCTGCTTGTTTCTCATAAGGCCTTGCTGCCTGTTTCTCATAAGGCCTTATACCTGGGACATCACTCTCCTGAGAGGAACACACACACATACACATACACATTCCTGTGAACACATTCAACCGCACACAGAAACACAGAAATACACGCCCACACACACACAAACAAACACACACACACATATAAAGGCACATGAATGCACACAAGCGAACATACACACACACACCATTACACGAGAGATTATATTTGTTTACAGCCACATTGAATATGCATATTGGAGTAGAGAAGCTATGATTTCTCCAGCTCATCCCTATAGGCCCAGTCTCATTCACATGAATCTCACACACTGGTGTTTAAACCTGCAGTCGCTGGGCTATGGAATGGAATGGACATGGCCTAGTACACAGTGTTGTGCTTATTCCATTACTATGGTATGTAAGAGTGGATAGAATGTCCTGGTCTCTTAGAGCTGCAGTGCAGCGTAGAATTATAGACATCGATAGCTGCCTACATTGCATAACCCCCAACCCCCCATGCACACACACGTCAGCATACACACACACACACACACACACACACACACACACACACACACACACACACACACACACACACACACACACACACACACACACACACACACACACACACACACACACCTTCCTGGACTTCCTGTTCTTCCTCTTGGCTTCTTCTGACCATTATAGACCATCTGCGGCAGAACACACACACACATGCCACCAGGGAGAGTCCGATGTGTGCCAGCACTGTGCTGTGTTTTGGTGAACACTTTGGCAGAGCACAACCCTATATCATTCAGAGAATGACAGAAGACAGAGGAGAGAGGGAAGAGGGAGAGAGAGCAGAGAGGAGAGGTTCTGTATTGGGTTGCCAGGCAACCATGCTTTGTGCGGTATTAGGGGCAAGGGGGGTGAGAGGAGAGGAGGAGGGGAAGGAAAGGACAGAGGGATGTCATGTCTCTATGGTGAGAAGAAATGTCAGGTTGATGGAGAGACAGGTGATACTGACTACTTCCTCCTCTTTTGCGATGGAGAGTAGTCACAGTCACACAACACAGTGGATGAAGCTGGCCCCAGCAGGTCCTGTATTGTCACTGGAGGGCCATTGTAAACAAAAGCCAGCATCATTATTAGGACTGAGGACAACACAGAGGATGACTCACTGGCCGGGATTCAATCCGATGTGTTCGCAGAGCAGAGACCGCATTCACAGTAAAAGCTGCATATGTCAGCTCTATAAAAACAAAGCGCAATCAGATTGAATCCGGCCTATAGGTCAGTTTCCCAGACAGATTAAGCCTAATCTGGGACTAAAAATCTATTTCAATAGAGACCATCCATTGAACATGCTTCTTAGTCCAGAACTAGGCTTAATCTGTGTCCTGGAAACAGATACTGAAAAAAAACATCATTTCAACTCATGATTAGTAGTTGTGTTTGATAGTGTTTATGAATGTCTTAAAGAGGCAATCCGGGATCGAAAAACAACAAGCGTTCACCCCACCACTTGTTTTGGTAAAGAGCTGAGGGATGGGGCTGGAGAAATGTAACCACTCTCCCCTTTCAGAAAGGGAATTTATCAGATCACTTGAAGTAATCTCAAAAGGACTGTTAGACTCCTATGCTTTGCAGTTTCTCTCTCTCCTTTTCTGTTTTTCTGTCTATCTTGTCCTGAGTAGAAAAAGGTCAGTCAGCAAGCATAGGATGAGCAGAACACACAGAGACAGAGAGACAGAGAGACTGAGATAGAGAGAGAGAGACTGAGAGAGAGAGAGAGAGAGAGAGAGAGAGAGAGAGAGAGAGAGAGAGAGAGGTTATCAGCAGCAGTAAGACAACAGATGCTATTGACAGACAGGAGACTGAGCAGAGACTTCCCATTTTAGTCTAACACCAACAATAAGCTACACCCCTGTCTCACTTCACACTGGTGAATCTACACTTCACATATTGACTTTGTAACTAAAAAAAACGTTTTCCTACATTTAGGAATCATGTCGTACAGTGCACTCTGCTTATAGGGAATGAGAGAGAGAGAGAGAGAGAGAGAGAGAGAGAGAGAGAGAGAGAGAGAGAGAGAGAGAGAGAGAGAGAGAGAGAGAGAGAGAGAGAGAGAGAGAGAGAGAGAGAGAGAGAGAGAGAGAGAGAGAGAGAGAGAGAGAGAGAGAGAGAGAGAGAGAGGGAAAAAAAGTAGATAAAGCAACAAAAGAGAGAGATTTCGGTGGAAGAGGGGGTGGAGGAGAGATGTAGAGAAAATGGGGAACCAGAGAAGAATAGAATGGATATGTAGGAAGGTGGCAAGAGGATTATTGCTTTAAAAAGGGAACATTTTGATGGGTTTAAAAGGGAAGAATATTGTCCTATAACATTTGTTGCGTCCCAAATGGCATCATTTTACCTACATAGTGCACCGCTTTTAACCAGGACCCTATGGGACTCTATATTGGGAATAGTGTGCCATTTGGGATGCAGAAATGGTGTGTTCAGATTAATTGTTAGTAGGTATCTAACCAGCCACTAGAGACTATTGTTGTCACATGATATTAATGTCTGTCATGTGTACCTCTTTACTGTCATCTAGACTGTTGATGTCAGTTGTTTCACTTAGTTCCATTGTCTCATGTTAATGACTCTGACCTATTCCTCTATTCCTCTCTCTGTTTCTGTCTCTCTCTCTCTGCTGTAAATGGAATGGGACGTTTTGCTTTAAGCGTTGCTTGCAGTGTTTTATCTTTTAATTTGCGTTTGAATTCGCTATACATGAGATGAATTGTGCCTTTAAAGTTCTCTCTCCCTCTCCCTCTCCCTCTCCCTCTCCCTCTCTCTCCCTTCCTCTCCTCCCTCTAGCTGATCTCTAGTGATGCAGATGGAGCCATACAGAGAGCGGGCCGCTTCCGAGTGGAGAATGGCTCATCAGATGAGGTGAGGACCCCTACACACACACACACACACACACACACATACACACACTCACTGTAGAGTGTGAGAAATCTATGGACATACAGTGGTGTGAAAAAGTGTTTGCCCCCTTCCTGATTTTTAATTTGTTTGCATGTTTGTCACACTTAAATGTTTCAGATCATCAAACACATTTAAATATTAGTCAAAGATAACACAAGTAAACACAAAATGCAGTTTTGAAATGAAGGTTGTTATTATTAAGGGAAAACAAAATCCTGGCCTGTGTGGAAAAAGTGTTTGCCCCCCCTGTTATAACACAACTCAACTGTGGTTTATCACACCTGAGTTCAATTCCTCTAGCCACACCCAGGCCTGATTACTGCCACACCTGTTCTCAATCAAGGAATCACTTAAATAGGACCTGCCTGACAAAGTGAAGTAGACCAAAAGATCCTCAAAGGCTGTAAAGCCATTTCTAAAGCTTTGGGACTCCAGCGAACCTCAGTGAGAGCCATTATCCACAAATGGCGAAAACATGGAACAGTGGTGAACCTTCCCAGGAGTGGCCGGCAGACCAAAATTACCCCAAGAGCGCAGCGACGACTCATCCAAGAGGTCACAAAAGACCCCACAACAACATCCATAGTCACCAAGAAAACAATTGGTAACACACTACGCCGTGAAGGACTGAAATCCTGCAGCGCCCGCAAGATCCCCCTGCTCAAAAAGCACATATACAGGGCCGTCTGAAGTTTGCCAATGAACATCTGAATGATTCAGAGGAGAACTGGATGAAAGTGTTGTGGCCTATGACCCCAAGAACACCATCCCCACCGTCAAACATGGAGGTGGAAACATTATGCTTTGGGGGTGTTTTTCTGCTAAGGGGACAGGACAACTTCACCGCATCAAAGGGACGATGGACAGGGCCATGTACCGTCAAATCTTGGGTGAGAACCTCCTTCCCTCAGCCAGGGCATTGAAAATGGGTCGTGGATGGGTATTCCATCATGACAATGACCCAAAACACACGGCCAAGGCAACAAAGGAGTGGCTCAAGAAGAAGCACATTAAGGAGTGTCCTTTGAGTGGCCTAGCCAGTGGCCTAGCCAGTCTCCAGACCTTAATCCCATAGAAAATCTGTGGAGGGAGCTGAAGGTTCGAGTTGCCAAACGTCAGGCTCGAAACCTTAATGACTTGGAGAAGATCTGCAAAGAGGAGTGGGACAAAATCCCTCCTGAGATTTGTGCAAACTTGGTGGCCAACTACAAGAAAAGTCTGACCTCTGTGGTTGCCAACAAGGGTTTTGCCACCAAGTACTGAGTCATGTTTTGCAGAGAGGTCAAATACTTATTTCCCTCATTAAAATGCAAATCAATGTATAACATTTTTGACATGCGTTTTTCTGGATTTTGTTGTTGTTATTCTGTCTCTCACTGTTCAAATAAACCTACCATTAAAATTATAGACTGATCATGTCTTTGTCAGTGGGAAAACGTACAAAATCAGCAGGGGATCAAATACTTTTTTCCCTCACTGTACGTCTGTTACTCAGTGCTCTGAGGAAGCACCAGAAGGAGAGTTCAACCACAGTGAAAAAACTAAACTTCTATATTGTCATTTCTATATCCAGTAAGAAGACAGTATGTCTCTGAAGACACAGTCAGACACAGACAGGTCAGCCCAGGGATATACATTACATGAACCATCCAGGTCTAGAACTATGCTACTTTACTGTCAAGTTCAGAAACCTGAGTCACATGGGAGTTTTCTTCAATCCTGGGCCTGGGGACCCACCCACAGACCATGCAGGCTTTTGTTCCAGCCCAACACTTACACATCTGATTTAAGATGAGATTATGCTGTAAATCAGGGGGGTTAGTGCTGGGCTGGAACAAAAGCCTACCCACACTTCGCCAGGACCGGGGTTGGCTACCCCTGTGTCTTTCTGAGTAACTGTACATTAACAAAATGTACATGAACAAATGGCTCTCCTCCTGTCTGTCAATGTGTAGGGTGATAAACCATAAAAAATGTGTTTCATTGAATAGAGAATTCCATCCCCCCAGAAATTGTCCAAACGCTATGTCTCTACCATATATAGTTTAAAAGTCACAGACTATTTACTCAGAGGTTTTAGCATGATTAGAGTGAATAGAATGTAATCATGGCCATGGTCAAAAAGTGGTCGCTGCTCAATAGAACTCTGTCACTGCTCCGCGGGCAGAACGGCGCTAACTTCGAACATCAACTGACAAGCTAGCTAGTGGCTGCAAGTTCCTGTGTGATAACATGGATTTTTTCTAAATGAAATCCGCAGAATACAAAACTAAATTGGGTCTATATATTTATTAATTTACAAAGCTAACAGATTGAATTTCAATATCTACCCTCCCTGAAGACAATCTGTTCCAGTTTTCATGGTATATTTCTGAGTCTCTCCCTTTAAATTGCCATAGAAACAGCCCCTCTCAACATTGATTGACCGGGGTTAGAGGAATAGAAAGCCACAGATTTTATTATGAAAATGACAAGGGTATCAAGTGGATTTTGATTGGTCCAAACTGCGGAAACACCTCCAAATGTTACCAACTCCCAATGCTGAAAAATGGAAGAGATACAACCAAGAGCTGGGACGGTTTAAACTAGCAACGGTCACAACAAACCAACGTTCTTATTTCATCAACACTGTTAAGTACAAGCATATTAAGGTTATAATATTGTAGAGCACAATCTAATTATGCATTTTATGTGATTCATAATGACATAGGGCAAATAATTCATTTAGTTGCACCCTCTTGAATTGACCCGTATTTCACTACATGCTAGAGCAGTGAGGGAACGCCGTACAATGTGTCACATGCAGTTGCAGATGTAAAATGTCACCAATAGTGTGCATTATACATGCAATCATCACACACATGCTCTCACAAACACACACAAACAAACACACACACATACACACTGAGATCAATAACCGAAAGACCCCTAGGTGTCATACGTATAGTACAACACGCCTATGACATTATGACATTACATCCACACAGGAGACTGGCTGCAGTGGCACAGGGACAGAGTGAGAGACAGGGACAGAGTGAGAGACCGGGACAGAGTGAGAGACAGGGACAGAGTGAGAGACAGGGACAGAGTGAGAGACAGGGACAGAGTGAGAGACAGGGACAGAGTGAGAGACAGGGACAGAGTGAGAGACAGGGACAGAGTGAGAGACAGGGACAGAGTGAGAGACAGGGACAGAATGAGAGACAGGGACAGATGTTCTCCTACTACTCTTCAATGGCTGTGCAAAGTTGCTGGATATGGGTGGGAACTGGACCACGCTGTCAAATATTTTTTTATAGCTAAACCAAGAAAGACCACAGCCTGTCGTTTCCAACGTGAACAAATGAGTCATAGTGGGCAGAACAAGCAAGGAGGTAAGCAGAGCCAAGCACGAGCTAACGAGATCCTATTGGCCCGTTCTATCATACGTCTGCATATTTCCGTTAGGGAACGCCTACTCTGTGAAGTGCGCGTGTGCAATAACTCAATACGCCTTTGCACTCAAAACAACGCAATTCTTTACAACTTTGGCAAAGGGTAAAGTCTACAAAATGTAGTCCACTCTGTTCATAACAGATTGTCGTTTTTCGAACAGAAAACTGTATTAAGATCAAATGTTTCATCGATAAGAAAATGTGCAGAATGTCGGCCAACATCCATCTCCTTCCATCTTCTCCCACTGCCGGCCACTGGGCTTCCTCTCACTACCATATTTGGTAGTGAGTGGAAACGTCAAGCGGATGCTTCACAATTATACAGTAACAGTCAAAAGTTTGGATACACCTACTCATTCAAGGGTTTTTCTTTATTTTTACTATTTTCTACATTGTAGAATATTAGTGAAAACATCAAAACTATGAAATAACACATATGGAATCATGTAGAAACCAAAAAAGTGTTAAACAAATCAAAATATATTTTATATTTGAGATTCTTCAAAGTAGCCACCCTTTGCCTTGATGACAGCTTTGCACACTCTTGGCATTCTCTCAACCAGCTTCACCTGGAATGCTTTTCCAACAGTCTTGAAGGAGTTCCCACATATGCTGAGCACTTGTTGGCTGCTTTTCCTTCACTCTTGCCGTCCAACTCATCCCAAACCATCTCATTTGGGTTGAGGTCGGGTGATTGTAGAGGCCAGGTCATCTGATGCAGCATTATTATTATTGGTGTCCTTAGTAGTGGTTTCTTTGCAGCAATTCGACCATAAAGGCCTGATTCATGCAGTCTCCTCTGAACAGTTGATGTTGAGATGTGTCTGTTACTTGAACTCTGTGAAGCATTTATTGGGCTGCAATCTGAGGCTGGTAACTCTAATGAACTTATCCTCTGCAGCAGAGGTAACTCTGGGTCTTCATTTCCTGTGGCGGTCCTCATGAGACTCAGTTTCCTCATAGCGCTTGATGGTTTTTGTGACTGCACTTGAAGAAACTTTCAAAGTTCTTGACATTTTCCGGATTGACTGACCTTCATGTCTTCAAGGAATGATGGACTGTCATTTCTCTTTGCTTATTTGAGCTGTTCTTGCCATAATACAGACTTGGTCTTTTACCAAATAGGGCTATCTTCTGTATACCACCCCTACCTTGTCACAACAACTGATTGGCTCAAACGCATTAAGGAAATAAATTCCACAAATTAACTTTTAAGAAGGCACACCTGTTAATTGAAATGCATTCCAGGTGACTACCTCATGAAGCTGGTTGAGAGAATGCCAAGAGTGCAAAGCTGTCATCAAGGAAAGGGTGGCTACTTTGAAGAATCTCTCAAATATAAAATATATTTTGATTTGTTTAACACTTTTTGGTTACTACATGATTCCATGTGTGTTATTTAATAGTGTTGATGTCTTTACTATTATTCTACAATGTAGGAAATAGTAAAAATAAAGAAAAACACTGGAATGAGTAGGTGTGTCCAAACTTTTGACTGGTACTGTACATCTGGTGAAATATCTGTCTCATTGTTCTATCTGTGACGCTGTCGTACACGTCGATCCAGAGCATCCAAAACATGCTCAATGGGTGACATGTCTGGTGAGTATGCAGGCCATGGAAGAACTGGGACATTTTCAGCTTCCAGGAATTGTGTACAGATCATTGTGACATGGGGCTGTGCATTATCATGCTGAAACATGAGGTGATGGCGGCGAATGAATGGCATGACAATGGATCTCGTCACGATATCGCTGTGCATTCAAATTGTCATTGATAAAATGCAATTGTGTTCATTGTCCGTAGCTTAAGCCTGCATTGGGCACTCTGTTCACAACATTGACATCAGCAAACCGCTCGCCCACACGACGCCATACACGCTGTCTGCCATCTGCCCGGTACAGTTGAAACCGGGATTCATCCGTGAAGAGCACACTTCTCCAGCATGCCAGTGGCCATTGAAGGTGAGCATTTGCCCACTGAAGTCAGTTATGACGCCGAACTACAAGTCAGGTTAAGACCCTGGTGAGGACGACGAACACGCAGATGAGCTTCCCTGAGACGGTTTCTGACAGTTTGTGCAGAAATTCTTTGGTTGTGCAAACCCACAGTTTCATCAGCTATCCAAGTGGCTTGTGTCAGACTATTTTTCGAGTGGCCTTTTATTGTCCCCAAGCATAAGGTGCACCTGCGTATTGATCATGCTGTTTATTAAGCTTCTTGATATGCCATATCTGTCAGGTGAATGGATTATCTTGGCAAAGGATAAATGCTCACTAACAGGGATGTAAACACATTTCTGGGATCTTTTATTTCAGCTCATGAAACATGGGACCAACACTTTGTTGCGTTTATATTTTAGTTCTCTGTCTTTCTGTCGTTCCCCTCCACAGGGAGAATGAAAAGAGAACAACAAAACAGCAACACTTTTGTCTTCATCTATGTTTTATCCCTTATCCCCTCCATCACCCTAACATGTACCAGACATGACTGTGTGTGTGCATCACTGTCAATTTTACTATTCTATTTTATTCACAAACACATTTTGGTAATTTAGCAGATGGTCTTATCCAGAGCGACTTACAGGAGTGAGTGCATACATTTGAATACTTTTTTCGTACACTCTCACACACACGCACGCACGCATGCACACACACACACATTACGCACTCACACACACACACACGAACACACACACACACATATGCACACACACTCACACACACCACCTACCCCTTTCCCAGCTGAAGCACCACCAGACAGTAACCATGACAACCTGGGATGTTTTCCTTGCAAATAAACAAACAAACAAACTAAAGTGTCTCCTATCTCCTCTCCCCTCTGTTTAAGAACCCATCCCAACTGTCAGAGTGTGTCTGTGTGTGTGGCCTGTGGGTAAGTGTGAGGCTTGCCCTCAATAGGATGAATCCAAAATGGAGGAGGAGGTGCATTGATCAGAGGGACTTATAGAGGGCTTAACATTAATATTGATGACGGGGAGATCTACTGCTTACAAAGGAGCTTTTCTCCTGTCAGCACACCACAACATCACTGTCTGGGGAACCCTACTCTATGCCCGACTGAACAACGATGTGTGTGTGTGTGTTTGTGTTTTGAAGGTCAGTCTGTAGATCAATATATGTGTTTATTGGGGTAAAACAGTTTGTGTGGGTGGGTGCAGTGGAGGGGGGAGTGTGGGTGGGTGGAGTGGTCGGGGGAGTGTGTGTGGGTGGAGTGGTCGGGGGAGTGTGTGTGGGTGGGTGGAGTGGAGGGGGGAGTGTGTGTGGGTGGGTGGAGTGGAGGGGGAGTGTGTGTGGGTGGGTAGAGTGGAGGGGGGAGTGTGTGTGGGTGGGTGGAGTGGAGGGGGAGTGTGTGTGTGGGTGGGTGGAGTGGAGGGTGAGTGTGTGTGGGTGGGTGGAGTGGAGTGGGGAGTGTGTGTGGGTGCGTGGAGTGGAGGGGGAGTGTGTGTGGGTGTGTGGGTGGGTGGAGTGGAGGGGGGGTGTGTGGGTGGGTGGGTGGAGTGGAGGGGGAGTGTGTGTGGGTGGGTGGAGTGGAGGGGGAGTGTGTGTGGGTGGGTGGAGTGGAGGGGGAGTGTGTGTGGGTGGGTGGAGTGGAGGGGGGAGTGTGTGTGGGTGGGTGGAGTGGAGGGGTGAGTGTGTGTGGGTGGGTGGGTGGAGTGGAGGGGTGAGTGTGTGTGGGTGGGTGAGTGGCATGGAGGGGGAGTGGGTGTGTGGGTGGGTGGAGTGGAGGGGGAGTGTGTGTGGGTGGGTGGGTGGGTGGAGTGGAGGGGGAGTGTGTGTGGGTGTATGGGTGGGTGGCATGGAGGGGGAGTGTGGGTGGAGTGGAGGGGGAGTGTGTGTGGGTGGGTGGAGTGGAGGGGGGAGTGTGTGTGGGTGGGTGGAGTGGAGGGGGGAGTGTGGGTGGAGTGGAGGGGGGAGTGTGTGGGTGGAGTGGAGTGGAGGGTGATTGTGTGTGGGTGGGTGGAGTGTGGGGGGGGGGGGGGGGTGGAGTGTGTGTGGGAGGGGGGAGTGTGTGTGGGTAGGTGGGTGGAGTGGAGGGGGGAGTATGTGTTGGTGGGTGGAGTGGGGAGTATGTGTGAGTGGGTGGAGTGGGGAGTATGTGTGGGTGGGTGGGTGGAGTGGAGGGGGGAGTGTGTGTGGGTGTGTTATGAATCGCCCATTATCAGTGTTGTTGTGAGTGTTATGATGTGAAGTATTTATTGTGTGTGTGGAAGCATTTGTGTGTGTGTGTGTGTGTGTGTGTGTCACTAACCCGTGTGTGTGTGTGTGTGTGTGTGTGTGTGTGTGTGTGTGTGTGTGTGTGTGTGTGTGTGTGTGTGTGTGTGTAGATGACGGACTACACCCCTGGAACCTGGAGAAGAACCGATGTCCATCTGGAGAACCCGGAGTACCACACCAGATGGTTCTTCAAATACTTCCTGGGCAAAGGTCCGTTCTACTCCTCTCCTCTCTGTCACACACACAGACACACACGCACACACACACACACACACACACACACACACACACACACGCGCGCGCACACACACACCAGACCTGGGTTCAAATACATGTGTTATTTAAATACTTAATTCTGTGTATTTGAGTATTTTCTAATAAAAGGGCCTGAATCAACTACTTCTATTGGAACTATTTGAAATTATTTTGTTATTTGAATTATATACTACTTTCAAATGCCTGGGCTAAATGTATGGGAGTGTATTTGAATCCATCCTGGTCACTAGAAATACCAGTAGATTTCCGACTTATAAAAAGGTCCTGCCTTCCTTGGCGCTCACAAAAAATAAATAAATGGCACAGCAGTGGGAATAAACTCGTAAAGGCTCGGAGTCAGAGCACACTGCTCAGACAACTGCTCCACGGCAATTCACAATGCTCTAGCAAGCCGGGAGAGTACACAATGATACTTGATGTACACAGGGTGTTATTTTTACTTTTGTTTTAGCCCTGACCTTAACCACTCTGAATTCATACCTACAATTATCCCTTTGAGTTGTTTCTGTTTTAACCCTGTAACCATGTGGAATTAATGAGTCATTCATATTACACCTAATTTCGAAGTGAAACTATGAGAAACTCTGAGATCAGATTGTTTGAATCAGGGTATTTATCACGTTGTATACTGATAGAAGACAGGTGCAGGAATACATAATCGTTTTTGTTATTACTCAACCCAACATAAGGTACGTCATGGAAAACGACATGGACGAAGCCCAAAACAAACACGTATATATATGTATAACAACAGGGATGTAACCCAAACAATAGGGTGAGGTGTAAACCTCTAAATAATACACGGGACGAGCCCCCCCCCCCCGACGCGCTGCACAAGCAGCAGGATGACACCGGCCTCGGGGACGACCACAGGAACGCGGTGTTGGTCGGTCAGGGCGCCGAAGATCCCTGGTCAGCGAAGCGTCCAGGATGTCCACCGTAGGAACCCAGGACCGCTCCTCTGGGCCGTACCCCTCCCAGTCGATGAGGTACTGGAGACGGCCTGCCCGACACCTCAAATCCAGGACTTCACGGACAGAGTACGCCGGACCTCCCTCGATGTCCAGAGGAGGAGGTGGGGTGTCACTGGGTCAAGCCTCAGCGAGGGGACCAAGGAACCACTGGCCTGAGGAGAGACACATGAAAAGTCGGGTTAATGCGGTAATCAGCAGGGAGTTGCAAATGGTACGTTACCTCATAAACCCTTCTCAGGACTTTAAACGGCCCCACAAACCGCAGGCTCAGCTTCCGGCAGGGCAAGCGGAGGGGCAGGTTCTGGGTGGAGAGCCAAACCCGGTCGCCTGGAGAGAAAACAGGATGCCAAGGTGCCAGGGCCGGCTGATACCCCAACATGCACTGGAAAGGACTGAGGTTAGTGGAGGAGTGGTGGAGGGAATTTTGCGCGAACTCAGCCCAAGGTAGAAAATCCGCCCACTCCCGTAAAAAGAGCCTCCGTGGTTTGCATGGCTGACGGGAGCCCAGGTAGAGGAAGGAGGCGACAAGCTTTGAAAAACCGATCCACAACGACGAGAACGGTGGTGTTCCCCTGGGAGTGGGGAAGGTCAGTGACAAAGTCCACCGAGAGGTGAGACCAGGGTCATTGTGGAACCGGCAGGGGAAGGAGCTTGCCATAAGGGAGGTGTCTGGGTGTCTTAGACTGAGCACAGATGGAGCAGGAAGAGACGTAAACCCGGACATCCCTAGCCAAGGTGGGCCACCAGTACTTCTCAGTCAGGCAGGCGATGGTACGGCCTATACCAGGATGACCCGAAACAGGCGCCGTGTGCGCCCAGGAAAGGAGGCGATCCCGCAATCCCGTGGGCACGTAGGCGCGGTTCTCTGAACACTGTGTAGGTGTGGGTTCCGTACTTTGGGCCTGCTGTATGTCGGCGTCCACGTCCCACACCACTGGCGCGAATATACGGAATGGAGGGATGATGGGGGTCTCCTCTCCCTGCCTCCTCGGGCAAACGTGCAGAGCCCACCTCCATCAGCTTTGGCCACAGAGCAGGTGTAGCCATGGGCTCCAGATTCCGAGCAGGTCTTTGTAGGGACCGCAGGAGGTTGTCCAACCGGATCGCCATGCTGATGAGCTGGTCGAGTGACAGGTTGTCATCATGGCAGGCTAACTCCATCTGTACCTCCTCCTGCAGTCCGCTGTGGAAAACGGTGACCAGAGCCGACTCGTTCCATCGGGTGGAGGCCGCGATAGTCCGGGACTCCAGGGCGACCTCCAAGGCGGTTCTAGATCCTTGGCGTAGTCAGAGTAGACTCTCACCCCCCTCTTGGCCCTCCAAGGGATGATCAAACACCGAGCGGAAGAGGAGGGTGAAGCGTTCGTAGGACTCGACCTCGGGTCCGCCCGTTTCCCAGACTGCAGCACCCCAGTCCAGGGCCCTTCCGGTCAGTGCCGAGATGACTGTGGCAACTCTGTATCTCCCGGAGACAGCATCGGCGTAGCGAGCGAGGTACATCTTGCTGGCGCGCCGTCAAAGCGCTCCAGGAGGGACGGGTATTCCGCGGACCGGCTCAGATGGGACGGAAGCAGGTAGTGGTTGTGTTGGGGCTGGTGCCGGAACCAGTACTTTCCCCTCCAACCGCAGGATGGTTGCCAGAACGCTGTCCATGGCTCTGCTGAGTCTGGAGAGACAGTCCCCGTGATGCTGGACTGCCTCTATGATGGTCGTCAGCTCGGCCTTTCCCACTGTCTCCATTTTTATGGGTAGATTATTCTGTCACGTTGTATACTGATAGAAGACAGGCGCAGGAATACGTAATCATTTTTTTTTTTCTCAACCCAACATAAGGTACGTCATGGAAAACAATGTGGACGAAGCCCAAAACAAACACGTATATATGTATAACAACAGAGATGTAACCCAAACAATAGGGTGAGGTGTAAACCTCTAAATAATACACGGGACAAGACCCAATTACAAGACCCAAGTGCACAATTACTCGGCATGTAAACTGTAATACAATGTATTCACGAGACCAACAGACATGGGACAATAATCGACAAGGACAATGGGGAACAGAGGGCACATATATATACTAATCAGGGGGAATGGGAACCAGGTGTAATGAGACAATGAGACAAGACAATCCGAGGTTGGTGGTAATGAACCAGATCAGTGACGCCTAGAAGGCCGGTAACGTAGACCTCCGGAGCTGGTGAACGGAATGAGCAGCAGTACCGGGGGGATCCGTGACAGTATTTGAGTATTTTCAAATACTTAACAAGTGTATTTCCAAATACTGTACATTGCAATATTCAACTACTTGTCTTTCAAATAAAAATATGTAAATACTTACCTCCAAATGTGTGTGAAAGTCATTGAAATACCCTAAATATTAATACAAAATCAGGTCTGACACGTGTGCAATAAAAGGTACTATTTAGAACCTAAAAGGGTTCTTCAGCTTTCCCCATAGGAGAACCATTTGAAGAACCCTTTATGGTTCCAGGTAGAACCCTTTTGGTTCCAGGTAGAACCCTTTTGGCTTTTGGAATCCAAAAGTATTCTACCTGGAACCAAAAAGGGTTCTCCTACATGTATGGGGACAGCCAAATAACTATTTTGGAACCCTTTTCTCTAAGAGCGTAGGCAAGACCATATGCTTTACATGGGGTCAGGACTTTTCCAGACCATGTGACCTGACCAGTATACTGACTGTAGGGCCAGGACTTTTTCCTGGTCCAATCACATGATCAGGTAAAACTCCTGTCCCTAGCTCTCCTAGTTTAATGGTAGTCTATCAGCTCCCAAAGATACTTCCATAGCTACAGTGGACCTGCAGACTGGGCCCGGCAGTCAGAGGAAGATGGTGAGCAGAGGCTCACTTCACACACACACACACACACACACACACACACATACACACGCTGGGAGATAACAACATTAACATCTGACTGGCTCCCTAGTCAACACGAGCAGCCAACAGCCTCCTGAGAGTCATGGTGATCGTTAAAAATGCATTACCCCCCTCCTTCCTTCCCTTGTTCTTCCTTTTATCCTTCAGCAAGGTGTGTGTGTGTTTGTGTATGTGTGTGTGTGTTATGCTTTCCAAGCACAGAAAAAAAAAGTCCAAGTGAACTGATTCAAAGAAAGAAATGGAGAGAAAGAGATGGAGAGAGAGAGGAAGAAAGGGATCGAGAGAGAGAAGGGGATAGAGAGAGAGATGGAGAGTGAGATGGAGAGAAAGATGGTGAGAGAGATGGAGAGAGAGATGGTGAGAGAGATGGTGAGAGAGATGGTGAGAGAGATGGAGAGAGAGAGAGAGCGAGAGAGAGAGAGAGAGAGAGAGAGAGAGAGAGAGAGAGAGAGAGAGAGAGAGAGAGAGAGAGAGAGAGAAAGAAAGGGATGAAGAGAGAGAGGGGAGCGAGAGAGGGCAGAGTTCCTGTTTTTTATTTGGTTTGGGGGGTCTGGTCAGTGTTATGTCTGAATACGTTGCTGTGTCAACCAGGTAGAGAGGGAGCTGAATGTGAAGCGGTGTTGTCTATGGTTCTGTTGTGTATGACCCACACACACGCCCGCACGCACCCACACACACACACACACACACACACACACACACACACACATATTCAAGCAGATACATATGCATGCATGCACACACTACTCAACATTCCATACAGGAAAAACTAGGCCTCACCGTGGCTTCCTGACAGAAATTAACAGAAACTGTAACACACACTTATGACCATACAACAAACGACAGAACAGTCAACAATTATAAATCAATGAATGTGTTTTTACCCCCCAGTCCACCAGAACTACATTGGTACGGATGCAGAGAAGAACCCCTTCTACCTGTCTGTGGTTCTGTCCGACCAGAACAACCAGCGGGTCCCTCAGTACAGAGCCATCCTCTGGAGGAAGACAGTAAGTATCTAGGATCAAATCACCCTTCCCAAAGCCTATTGGTATTGGTACAAATTGACTTTTTGCACAGATCTAGGATCAGCTTACCCTTACAAAATACTTCACCTTAAGCATTGGTCTCGGTGGAAGTTGGCTTTAGATACAGATTTAGGATCAGCTCACTCTCCCCAAAGCAAAACCTTGAGCATGAAGGTGAAACATGCATTTCTGATCTTACTGTAGATCAGTGTCTGGATGGAGGTCTATCTTCTGTTCAGGTAGATGATTAGACTAATCATGATGATTACTTTCCACATCCACACCTGAGATAATCTCCTCTCCTCTCCTCTCCTCTCCTCTCCTCTCCTCTCCTCTCCTCTCCTCTCCTCTCCTCTCCTCTCCTCTCCTCTCCTCTCCTCTCCTCTCCTCTCCTCTCCTCTCCTCTCCTCTCCTCTCCTCTCTCCCCCAGGGTACACTGAAGATCAGTCTGCCATACAGCCCTACCAAAACACTATCAGTTAAATCCATCTTAAGGTGAGCACTGCTCAGGATGCCATTCAAAATGTGGTCCTCTGTAGCTCAGCTGGTAGAGCACGGCGCTTGTAACGCAAAGGTAGTGGGTTCGATCCCCGGGACCACCCATACACAAAAAAAAAAATGAATGCACGCATGACTGTAAGTCGCTTTGGATAAAAGCGTCTGCTAAATGGCATATTATTATTATTATAAAACATTGTTTGTTTCATAGATCGTTCTGACTAGCCTGGTCCCAGATCTGTTAGTGCTGTCTTTTCAACTCCTATGGTCATTGTCACACATTGGCAAGACAGCACAAACAGACATGGGACCAGGCTAAGATATGACCAATGAATCAGGCTAAAAACACATGGAGAAATTCAATATGGATATGTAATATGTAGTCTGTTGTATTTAAATGAACAACAACATGAACATATACCTTAAGATAATCATGGAATGGAATGTTGTAAACCCGTCTTTAAAACACTTATATTTTCTCCTCTCCTGAACTTTTCCTCTCCTCCTCTTCCTCTCCTCCTCTTCCTCTCCCCCTCTCCTCTCCTCCTATCCTCTGCTCTCCTCCCCCTGCAGTGCGATGAACCTGGACAGGTTTGAGAAAGGCCCAAGGGAGATTCTCAACCCAGAGATACAGAAGGTGAGAGCCCACTGTATCAGCCACAGTGATACAGAAGGTGAGATGACACTGTATCAGCTACAGAGATACAGAAGGTGAGATCACACTGTATCAGCCACAGAGATACAGAAGGTGAGATCACACTGTATCAGCCACAGAGATACAGAATGTGAGATCACACTGTATCAGCCACAGAGATACAGAAGGTGAGATCACACTGTATCAGCCACAGAGATACAGAAGGTGTGATCACACTGTATCAGCCACAGAGATACACAAGGTGAGATCACTCTGTATCAGCCACAGAGATACAGAAGGTGAGAGCCCACTGTGTCAGCCACAGTGATACAGAAGGTGAGATGACACTGTATCAGCTACAGAGATACAGAAGGTGAGATCACACTGTATCAGCCACAGAGATACAGAAGGTGAGATCACACTGTATCAGCCACAGAGATACAGAAGGTGAGATCACACTGTATCAGCCACAGAGATATAGAAGGTGAGATCACACTGTATCAGCCACAGAGATACAGAAGGTGAGATCACTCTGTATCAGCCACAGACATACAGAAGGTAAGATCACACCGTATCAGCCACAGAGATACAGAGGGTGAGATCACACTGTATCAGCCACAGAGATACAGAAGGTGAGATCACACTGTATCAGCCACAGAGATACACAAGGTGAGATCACTCTGTATCAGCCACAGAGATACAGAAGGTGAGAGCCCACTGTGTCAGCCACAGTGATACAGAAGGTGAGATGACACTGTATCAGCTACAGAGATACAGAAGGTGAGATCACACTGTATCAGCCACAGAGATACAGAAGGTGAGATCACACTGTATCAGCCACAGAGATACAGAAGGTGAGATCACACTGTATCAGCCACAGAGATACAGAAGGTGAGATCACACTGTATCAGCCACAGAGATATAGAAGGTGAGATCACACTGTATCAGCCACAGAGATACAGAAGGTGAGATCACTCTGTATCAGCCACAGACATACAGAAGGTAAGATCACACCGTATCAGCCACAGAGATACAGAGGGTGAGATCACACTGTATCAGCCACAGAGATACAGAAGGTGAGATCACTCTGTATCAGCCACAGACAAACAGAAGGTGAGATCACACTGTATCAGCCACAGAGATACAGAAGGTGAGATCACACTGTATCAGCCACAGAGATACAGAGGGTGAGATCACACTGTATCAGCCACAGACAAACAGAAGGTGAGATCACACTGTATCAGCCACAGACATACAGATGTAGGATCTTTATTTGTTAACTTTTTTGTTGCTGAGAATTTTCCTGCCGCTATGGGCGCTATTCTCCACTATCGTTCGGCGACCGGTTCATACATAAAACATCCTCCATTCAGGCTGCAAAGGCGTCGGTTTCCTCCTTAACTCGATTTAAAGGCCCATCGGTGGAAAAAACAGGGAAATATGCGTACCAGCTTAATAAAACAAAATTTTCCACCACCATTTTTGTTTTTCAGACAATTTACAGATGTTGCACACCGCGTCAGTCTGTTGTTTACCCCAGGCTGAACGCAGTGGGCAACATCAGGAAGTAGCATTAGCCACTCTAGCAAGGTGGTGGAAAATTGTGTTTTATTAAGACAGTAGGCGTATTTCTCCCGTTGTTTTCCACCAACAGGCCATTAAATCAATTTAAAGAGGAAACCAATATCTTTGCAGCCTGACTGGAGGATGTTTTATGTATGAACCGGTCAACGGGGGACACAAGTGTATTAATGGCTTTGCAGGACGTCAGTGACGGATGACAAATGACGTAAGGAATAATAGCGCCATCTGGCGGCAGCAGGTCTAGAAATGCAGATGAGCTTTGTGATTTACATAAATTCACTGAAAACCCACACTAAAACACGGTTATGTTAACAGTATTGCACTTTTCATGTAGCCTACTTTTGGATAGCTAATAGCTATCGCCGTCTCTGGCTTTTCGTAGTAAAAACGGATCAAGCAACATTATGGACTAAACGTTCAAATCCTGTTTCTGCAGGATTATTTTGCTTTGACAATACAGGTCAAATTAAGAGCCTACATCTGTATATAATAGTCATGTACTAACTCTATTTATATGGTATTAGCCCCATACTGTAACAGGTCTTGGAGTCATTTGGGAGTCATTAGAGATTGGGAGTCATTTGGGAGTCAATGGACATTGGGAGTCATTTGGGAGTCATCGGAGATTGGGAGTCATTTGGGAGTCATTGGACATTGGGAGTCATTGGAGATTGGGAGTCATTGGAGATTAGGAGTCATTGGACATTGGGAGTCATTTCCGAGTCATCGGAGTCATTGGAGGGGCAACTGATGATAACTGTGGTGTGTTTTCTCTTCATAGGACCTACTGGTGTTGGAGGAGCAAGAGGTATTAATTTATTTATTCTTTTATAAATATCATTCAAGTGGATATTGTAGTTATTGGTGTTGACCATGGTCTTACTAGAGATTTCCTTCTCCTTTTCTACCAGGGATGTTTTTATGGTTTTGGTAGACAATAAAAGTGTCCCATAAGTTAACGTTAGTGAATAGTGGCACCTTAGATGTACAATATATCTGTCTTATCTTTTGTCAGGGTTCTGTCAACTTCAAATTCGGTGTCCTGTATGCCAAAGATGGACAGCTCACAGACGATGAGATGTTTAGCAACGGTAAGTCACTAATATTGTGAGTAATAGGTATTTGAAGTATCAATGTCCTATGAGTTGTAGTTTGAACCCTGCTCATTCATTTGTTCCTTCAGAGACTGGGAGCCAGAGCTTCGATAAATTCCTCAACCTCCTGGGTGACACCATCTCCCTGCAGGGCTGGGCAGGCTACCGCGGTGGGCTGGATACCAAGAGTAAGACCTGGACACCACACACACACACACACACACACCAAGGGTTCTGCTATTAATGATTGTTTTTCCATTGCAACAGACCATGGAGATGTCTTTCATTCACATTCTCTCTTTTAATATTTCTCTCCCTCTTTCTTTCTCTCACTCTTGCCTACGCACCCCTTCCTCTTCTGCTCCCACTGCTCTATCCTTCTCACTCTCCCTCCCTCCCCCCTCTCTTCCTCCCTACCCCTCTCTCCCTCCCTCCCCCCTCTCTCCCTCCCTCCCCCTCTCTCCTTCCCTCCCTCCCCCTTCCCCCCTCTCTCCCCCTCTCTCTCTCCTCCGCTCTCTCCCCCCTCCCCCTCTCTCTCCAGATGACACTACAGGAATGAACTCCATCTACACAGTGTACCAGGGCCATGAGCTGATGTTCCATGTCTCCACCATGCTACCCTACTCCAAGGAGAACAAGCAGCAGGTGTGTGTACGTTCGTGAGTGCGTGCGTGTGTGTGAGTGCATGCGGGTGGGCTGGCAGGCGGGCCCGTGTGTGATTATGCATGTGTGTGTATGTGTGCCTGCTTTGTGTTAAAATCTCTACATGGGGTCAGTCCTCCAGAGCTACAGAGCTATATGGAGTGCATTCGGAAAGTATTCAGACCCCTTCACTTTTTCCACATTTTGTTACGTTACAGCCTTATTCTAAAATAGATAAAATAAAATCCTCATATATCTACACACAATACCCCATAATGACAAATCGAAAACAGGTTTTATACATTTTTGCTAATTTATAAAAAAAAAAAAAAAAAAAACCTTATTTACATAAGTATTCAGACCCTTTGCTATGAGACTCAAAAATTTGCTCAGGTGCATCCTGTTTCCATTGATCATCTTTGAGATGTTTCTACAACTTGATTGGAGTCCACCTTTGGTAAATTCAATTGATTGGACATGATTTGGAAAGACACACACCTGTCTACACTGCTCAAAAAAATTAAGGGAACACTTAAACAACACAATGTAACTCCAAGTCAATCACACTTCTGTGAAATCAAACTGTCCACTTAGGAAGCAACACTGATTGACAATACATTTCACATGCTGTTGTGCAAATGGAATAGACAACAGGTGGAAATTATAGGCAATTAGCAAGACACCCCCAATAAAGGAGTGGTTTTGCAGGTGGTGACCACAGACCACTTCTCAGTTCCTATGCTTTCTGGCTGATGTTTTGGTCACTTTTGAATGCTGGCGGTGCTTTCACTCTAGTGGTAGCATGAGACGGAGTCTACAACCCACACAAGTGGCTCAGGTAGTGCAGCTCATCCAGGATGGCACATCAATGCAAGCTGTGGCAAGAAGGTTTGCTGTGTCTGTCAGCGTAGTGTCCAGAGCATGGAGGCGCTACCAGGAGACAGGCCAGTACATCAGGAGACGTGGAGGAGGCTGTAGGAGGGCAACAACCCAGCAGCAGGACCGCTACCTCCGCCTTTGTGCAAGGAGGAGCAGGAGGAGCACTGCCAGAGCCCTGCAAAATGACCTCCAGCAGGCCACAAATGTGCATGTGTCTGCTCAAACGGTCAGAAACAGACTCCATGAGGGTGGTATGAGGGCCCGACGTCCACAGGTGGGGGTTGTGCTTACAGACCAACACCGTGCAGGACGTTTGGCATTTGCCAGAGAACACCAAGATTGGCAAATTCGCCACTGGCACCCTGTGCTCTTCACAGATGAAAGCAGGTTCACACTGAGCACATGTGACAGATGTGACAGAGTCTGGAGACGCCGTGGAGAATGTTCTGCTGCCTGCAACATCCTCCAGCATGACCGGTTTGGCGGTGGGTCAGTCATGGTGTGGGGTGGCATTTCTTTGGGGGGCCGCACAGCCCTCCATGTGCTCGCCAGAGGTAGCCTGACTGCCATTAGGTACCGAGATGAGATCCTCAGACCCCTTGTGAGACCATATGCTGGTGCGGTTGGCCCTGGGTTCCTCCTAATGCAAGACAATGCTAGACCTCATGTGGCTGGAGTGTGTCAGCAGTTCCTGCAAGAGGAAGGCATTGATGCTACGGACTGGCCAGCCCGTTCCCCAGACCTGAATCCAATTGAGCACATCTGGGACATCATGTCTCGCTCCATCCACCAACGCCACGTTGCACCACAGACTGTCCAGGAGTTGGCGGATGCTTTAGTCCAGGTCTGAGAGGAGATCCCTCAGGAGACCATCCGCCATCTCATCAGGAGCATGCCCAGGCATTGTAGGGAGGTCATACAGGCACGTGGAGGCCACACACACTACTGAGCCTCATTTTGACTTGTTTTAAGGACATTACATCAAAGTTGAATCAGCGTGTAGTGTGGTTTTCCACTTTAATTTTGAGGGTGACTCCAAATCCAGACCTCCATGGGTTGATAAATTTGATTTCCATTGATCATTTTTGTGTGATTTTGTTGTCAGCACATTCAACTATGTAAAGAAAAAAGTATTTAATAAGATTATTTCATTCATTCAGATCTAGGATGTGTTGTTTAAGTGTTCCCTTTATTTTTTTGAGCAGTGTATATAAGGTCCCACAGTTGACAGTGCAATTCAGAGCAAAAATCAAGCCATGAGGTCGAAGGAATTGTCCGTAGAGCTCCGAGACAGGATTGTGTTGATCTGGGGAAGGGTATTGCTGCAGAATTGAAGGTCCCCAAGAATGCAGTGGCCTCCATCATTCTTAAATGAAAGAACTTTGGAACCACCAAGACTCTTCCTAGAGCTGGCCGCCCGGCCAAACTGAGCATTCGGGGGAGAAGGGCCTTGTTCAGGGAGGTGACCAAGAACCTGATTGTCACTCTGACAGAGCTCCAGAGTTCCTCTGTGGAGATGGGAGAACCTTTCAGAAGGACAACCATCTCTGCAGCACTCCACCAACCAGGCCTTTATGGTAGAGTGGCCAGACGGAAGCCACTCCTCAGTAAAAGGCACATGACAGCTCGCTTGGAGTTTGCCAAAAGGCACCTAAAGACTCTCAGACCATGAGATCAACATTCTCTGGTCTGATGAAACCAAGATTGAACTCTTTGTCCTGAATGCCAAGCGTCACGTCTGGAGGAAACCTGGCACCATCCTTATGGTGAAGCATGGTGGTGGCAGCATCATGCTGTGGGGATGTTTTTCAGCGGCAGGTACTGGGAGACTAGTAAGGAGGGTCAGTCCTCCAGAGCTACAAGGCTATATCCCTCTCTCTGGGTCAGTCCTCCAGAGCTACAGAGCTATGTCCCTCCCTCTGGGTCAGTCCTCCAGAGCTACAGAGCTATATCCCTCCCTCTGGGTCAGTCCTCCAGAGCTCCAGAGCTATATCCCTCCCTCTGGGTCAGTCGTCCAGAGCTACAGACCTATATCCCTCCCTCTGGGTCAATCCTCCAGAGCTACAGAGCTATATCCCTCCCTCTGGGTCAGTCGTCCAGAGCTACAGACCTATATCCCTCCCTCTGGGTCAATCCTCCAGAGCTACAGAGCTATATCCCTCCCTCTGGGTCAGTCCTCCAGAGCTACAGAGCTATATCCCTCCCTCTGGGTCAGTCCTCCAGAGCTACAGAGCTATATCCCTCCCTCTGGGTCAGTCATCCAGAGCTACAGAGCTATATTCCTCCCTCTGGTCAGTCCTCCAGAGCTACAGAGCTATGTCCCTCCCTCTGGGTCAGTCCTCCAGAGCTACAGAGCTATATCCCTCCCTCTGGGTCAGTCCTCCAGAGCTCCAGAGCTATATCCCTCCCTCTGGGTCAGTCCTCCAGAGCTACATACCTATATCCCTCCCTCTGGGTCAGTCCTCCAGAGCTCCAGAGCTATATCCCTCCCTCTGGGTCAGTCCTCCAGAGCTACAGAGCTATATCCCTCCCTCTGGGTCAGTCCTCCAGAGCTCCAGTGCTATATCCCTCCCTCTGGGTCAGTCCTCCAGAGCTACAGAGCCATATCCCTCCCTCTATGTCAGTCCTCCAGAGCTACAGAGCTATATCCCTCCCTCTGGGTCAGTCCTCCAGAGCTACAGAGCTATATCCCTCCCTCTGGGTCAGTCCTCCAGAGCTACAGACCTATATCCCTCCCTCTGGGTCAGTCCTCCAGAGCTACAGACCTATATCCCTCCCTCTGGGTCAGTTGTGCATTCTTTTCATCATCATCATCATCTTCTTCTTCTCTCTCTCTCTCTTTTCTATTGCTTTGTCCTCCAACCCCTCTCACTCTCTCCCCCATATAACCCTTTCACCCCCTCTCTCGTCTTTCGCTCCCTGACTCTACTTTATCGCTCTCTTTTTATTCTCTCTATTCCCCTCTGCATATCTCACCCTTTCACCCTTCCTTCCTTCCTTCCTTCCTCCCTCCCTCTCACTCCCTCCCTCTTTCTTTCCCTCTATCTCTCTTTCTCTCTTTCTCTCTCTCCCTCTCCATCTCTGTCTATCTCTCTCTCCCTCTCCATTTCTCCTCTATCTATCTATCTATCTATCTATCTATCTATCTATCTATCTATCTATCTATCTATCTATCTATCTATCTATCTATCTATCTATCTATCTATCTATCTATCTATCTATCTATCTATCTATCTATCTATCTATCTATCTATCTATTCTCTCTCTCTCTCTCTCTCTCTCTCTCTCTCTCTCTCTCTCTCTCTCTCTCTCTCTCTCTCTCTTCTGTATCAGATTGCTAACCTCCAGTTACTCTTACTATCTAGCGTACTGAATGGTGTTAAGTCATATCCGAGATACACCAGCCTTTCAGTTAGTCTTTCATCTGTTCAAGGTCAGAGTTGTTGAGATGCCGAGGAAATAGGAAGTACTCTCTAGTCCTTGGTCTTTCAATCTCCATTCACTCACTCAAGAGGAAAAAAGCATACACTCACATGCACGCAAAACACACACACACACACACACACGCATACACACACACCTAAACGCCACTGAGTCAGACAAGTTACTTAAATTGAAACATTTTCTCATCGAATAAGAAACAAAGTATTGACATTCTCCACTACAACATTTGTACCTTACGACCTAAATGCCTCTTAGTGTCTTTGTGTCAGACAATGCTACCACTTGCTACTGCGTGGAGTGTGTGTGACTGGTGTGTGTGTGTGTGTGTGTGTGTGTGTGTGTGTGTGTGTGTGTGTGTGTGTGTGTGAACCCTGTCAGCAAAAGCCAATATCTGTGGGTGGGATATGGAAGGGAAGAGAGGCTGGATGAGAGGGTTACAAACATTCATAATTGGATTCCATCTAAAACATATTCCAAAGTCCTAATGAATACAAACGTATTCTCCTCACAAGCCTGTACGTGTGTGTGTGTGTGTTCTCTGCCTTCCTAAGGGAAAATATCCATTCATATCATCAACAAACTCAATTCCTTTAATTGGATGGTATTTAACATTGGATGTAGTCCCACTCTGCACCATGGGGCAGGCTTCTGCTAAACTAGCCAGGGGGAAATGTGCGCGCGCGCGTGTGTGTGTGTGTGTGTGTGTGCGTGCGTATGAACGTATGACTGTAAGTCACTGGATAAAAGCGTCAGCTAAATGGCATATATTATTATTATTATTGTGTGTGTGTTTGCGTATGTGTGTGTGTGTGTGTGTGCGTATGAACGCATGACTGTGTACATGCGTGTGTTTGTCAGCCTCTGAAGTTGAAGATGAAAGTGGTGTAATTTCCATAGCTTGCTAATGAGCTTATAGGGTAGTGGAATAATATCAGCTCTTTGACTCTGAGAATGACCCATTGAATGGTGCTGCACTGTTCACATACACACGCCCACAAACGCACACACTCTCTCTCACTCATAACACATACATTATCCTAGCTAACAAAAAATCACTGTTGTGTATTTATTTTGATTGTTCGTGTCAACCTTTCGTCATTAAATATTATTCTAATAATGAATGGAAGCTCTGAAATTATATTTGAGATGCTCATAAAACAGGCATTAATATATTAGGCCAGAAATAAACTGTCTTGTCTGACAACTAGATATAATTCAGCACTTATTTAACTTGATTATTGTGTGACGTTTCTCATTGTCTCCTCTTTTCTCTCTCTCTCTCTCTCTCTCTCTCACTCTCTCTCCTCTTCTCTCTCTCTCTCTCTCTCTCTCTCTCTCTCTCTCTCTCTTTCTCTCTCTCTCTCTTCTTCTCTCTCTTTCTCTCTCTCTCGCTCTTCAGGTGGAGAGGAAAAGACACATTGGGAATGACATCGTCACCATAGTGTTCCAGGAGGGAGAGGATGCGTCTCCGTCATTTAAACCCTCCATGATCCGATCCCATTTCACACGTATCCTTCCTTTGTGGCCAAACAAGCACAACCAGGAAATGGTCATCCCTGACCTTCACAATACAATGGACATTATCACCTGTATACCGTGCCAGTGTCTATAAGCTATGCAAGGCGAAAGTAAACAACATAGCGATTTCTTTTACCATCTGCGTGCATGAAAAGTTGTGACCGGATATACTTTTTGCAGGCGCAACCTGTTAAATTAGGAATAATCAGTGGCGATTTTAGCATGTAAATCTTGGTGGGCCAAACTCCCAATTTCAGCACCATGGAGTGAATCCTTACCACCGCTACACCTGGCTATCAGCGGAGCCTTGTCTGGCTGCGATACAGTTCATTCAGCCTCATTGTCAAGGTTGTTGTAAGTGGGTGTGGTGGTGGAATCAGGCGCAGGACGCAGAAGTATAGTTCCAAAGACTTTAGTGAAATCTCTAACCGTGCAAGCACTAAATAGCCCGAAGGCGAAACTCCGCGCGCAGGCGAAACAAAACGTGCGCACAAACAGGTGCGACAAAACTCTCCAAACTATGGAGGACAGCTCTACCGAGCAAATAGTCAATACATCCAACAACAAAGCACGACAGTGAAAACAATCACACACAACACCTGACAAACACAACGAGAACTAAATAGGACACTAATGACACTAAATGATAACAGGTGTGACAACAATCAGACAAAAGCAAACGAACATAGAAACATGCAACGGTGGCAGCTAGTATTCCGGAGACGACGAACGCCGAAGCCTGCCCGAGCAAGGAAGAGAGGCAGCCTCGGCCGAAACCGTGACAGTACCCCCCCCTTGACGCGCGGCTCCAGACGTGCGCCGACTCCGGCCTCGGGGACGACCAGGAGGACGCGGAGCAGGATGCGTCGGGTGCCCACGATGGAATTCCGTCAGGAGAGACGGGTCCAAAATGTCTCTCCTCGGCACCCAGCACCGTTCCTCCGGGCCGTACCCCTCCCACTCCACTAGATATTGGAGACCCCCCATCCGACGTCTCGAATCCAAGATGGACCGCACAGAGTACGCCGGTGCCCCCTCGATGTCCAATGGGGGCGGAGGAGTCTCCCTGTGTCACGAACGTCTTGAAGCGAAGTAGACCAAGGCGCAGCGTGAGAAACAAACATGACTTTAATTAGTTAAAGTTTCTAAACAAAACAAAACACGACTCGTGAAGTCCACGGTGACACTGACCGAACACGGAACAAAAACCCACAAACCCAAAGTGAAACACAGACAGTTAAATATGGCTCCCAATCAGAGACAACCAGCAAACAGCTGACACTCGTTGCCTCTGATTGGGAGTCACTCAGTCAAACATAGAAACAGAACACATAGAATGAACACACCCTGGCTCAACATAATGAGTCCCAGAGCCAGGGTGTGACAGTACCCCCCCCCTAAAGGCGCGGACTGCGACCGCGCCTCAACTAAACAAAACAGGGGAGGGCTGGGCGGGCATACCTCCTCGGCGGCGGTTCTGGCTCCGGCCTTGACCACCACCCTCCAATACACCCCCCATAGTGCCCCTGGTCCAGTCTGTCGACTTGCACCCCTGGCTTGGTGCGTGGAGGAGGAACGGGCCTTACCAGGCTGACTTCTCGCACCCCTGGCTTAGTGCGAGTGGCAGGAACAGGCCGGACCGGGCTGGCGACGCGCACCGTAGGTTTGGTGCGAGTGGCAGGAACAGGCCGGGTCGGGCTGGCGACACGCACCGTAGACTTGGTGCGGGTGGCAGGAACAGGCCGGGTCGGGCTGGCGACGCGCACCGTAGACTTGGTGCGGGTGGCAGGAACAGGCCGGACCGGGCTGGCGACGCGCACCGTAGGTTTAGTGCGTGGAGCAGGGACAGGCCGGGCTGGGCTGTCGACGCACACCGTAGGCTTGGTGCGTGGAGCAGGGACAGGCCGGGCTGGGCTGTCGACGCACACCGTAGGCTTGGTGCGTGGAGCAGGGACAGGCCGGGCTGGGCTGTCGACGCACACCGTAGGCTTGGTGCGTGGAGCAGGGACAGGCCGGGCTGGGCTGTCGACGCACACCGTAGGCTTGGTGCGTGGAGCAGGGACAGGCCGGGCTGGGCTGTCGACGCACACCGTAGGCTTGGTGCGTGGAGCAGGGACAGGCCGGGCTGGGCTGTCGACGCACACCGTAGGCTTGGTGCGGGTGGCAGGGACAGGCCGGGCTGGGCTGTCGACGCACACCGTAGGCTTGGTGCGTGGAGCAGGGACAGGCCGAACCGGGCTGTGGAGACGGATAGGAGGCCTGGAGTGAATAGCGGCCACCACCCGTCCTGGCTGAATGCCTACCCTCACACACTCTGTGTGAGGCATCCACACAGGACGTACAGGGCGGTGTACCCCTGGCCTGGTGGCCTTCTGGATCCGCCCCCTTTTCTCCTCCGTCAGCCCCGTCGTCCATGCCGTGTGCCCCCCCCTAAAAATTTTCTGGGGTTGCCTCACGACCGTCCGACGACGACCCTGATCACGCCGTAGCTCCTCTCTACGGCGCGCCTCCACCGTCTCACTCCATGGCCGGCGATCCATCCCGGCCAGGATTTCCTCCCAGGTCCAGGACCCCTGCCCGTCCAAGATCTGCTCCCACGTCCAGGCTGCCTGCTCCTGGACACGCTGCTTGGTCTTGGTATGGTGGGTTTTTCTGTCACGAACGTCTTGAAGCGAAGTAGACCAAGGCGCAGCGTGAGAAACAAACATGACTTTAATTAGTTAAAGTTTCTAAACAAAACAAAACACGACTCGTGAAGTCCACGGTGACACTGACCGAACACGGAACAAAAACCCACAAACCCAAAGTGAAACACAGACAGTTAAATATGGCTCCCAATCAGAGACAACCAGCAAACAGCTGACACTCGTTGCCTCTGATTGGGAGTCACTCAGTCAAACATAGAAACAGAACACATAGAATGAACACACCCTGGCTCAACATAATGAGTCCCAGAGCCAGGGTGTGACACCCTGATCTCACTTTCTTGGAGTGGGCCAGCTACCACCGGCCTGAGAAGAGACACATGGAACGAGGGGTTAATACTTTTATACTCCACAGGCAGTTGTAATTTGTAACACACCTCGTTCAACCTTCTCAGGACTTTAAATGGCCCTACAAACCGCCGACCCAGTTTCCGACAGGGCAGGCGGAGGGGCAGGTTTCTGGTAGAGAGCCAGACTCGATCACCAGGTGCGTACACCGGTCCCTCACTGCGGTGGCGATCGGCACTCGCCTTATGACGACGGATGGCCCGCTGCAGGTGGACGTGTGCAGCGTTCCATGTCTCCTCCGAGCGCCGCACCCACTCATCCACCGCAGGAGCCTCGATCTGGCTCTGCTGCCAAGGTGCCAGAACCGGCTGGTAACCTAACACACATTGGAAAGGGGTTAGGTTAGTGGAGGAATGGCGTAGGGAATTCTGGGCCATTTCGGCCCAGGGAACGTACCTTGCCCACTCCTCCGGCCGGTCCTGGCAGTATGTTCTAAGAAACCTACCCACATCCTGGTTCACACGTTCCACCTGCCCATTACTCTCCGGGTGGTAACCCGAGGTGAGGCTCACCGAGACCCCCAACCGCTCCATAAAAGCTCTCCAGACTCTGGAGGTAAATTGGGGACCTCGATCAGACACAATATCCTCGGGTACCCCGTAGTGCCGGAACACATGGGTGAATAGTGCTTCGGCAGTTTGCAGGGCCGTAGGAAGGCCCGGCATGGGGAGCAAACGACAGGCCTTAGAAAACCGGTCCACAACGACCAGTATAGTGGTATTCCCCTGTGAAGGAGGAAGGTCAGTGAGGAAATCCACCGAGAGGTGAGACCATGGTCGTTGTGGAACGGGCAGGGGTAGTAACTTACCCCTAGGCAGATGTCTAGGCGCCTTACACTGGGCGCACACCGAGCAGGAGGAAACATAAACCCTCACATCCCTCGCCAACGTGGGCCACCAGTACTTGGCACTAAGACAGTGCACTGTCCGGCCGATACCAGGGTGTCCAGAGGAGGGTGACGTGTGAGCCCAATAGATCAATCGATCCCGAACCTCGAGCGGAACGTACTTCCGACCCTCCGGACATTGAGGTGGACTAGGGTCGGTGCGTAACGCTCGCTCGAGTTCAGCATCGACCTCCCACACTACCGGTGCCACCAGACAAGACTCCGGCAGTATGGGAGTGGGCTCCACGGACCTCTCCTCCGTGTCATACCGCCGAGACAGTGCGTCTGCCTTACCATTCTGTGACCCAGGGATGTATGTGATCTTAAATGTGAACCGAGTCAAAAACATATTCCACCTCGCCTGGCGAGGGTTCAGCCTCCTCGCTGCCCGGATGTACTCCAGGTTACGGTGGTCCGTCAAAATGAGGAAAGGGTGTTGAGCCCCCTCAAGCCAGTGCCTCCACACCTTTAGGGCCTGTACCACGGCTAACAGCTCCCTGTCCCCTACGTCATAGTTTCGCTCCGCCGGACTGAGCTTCTTGGAATAAAAAGCACAGGGGCGGAGTTTAGGTGGCGCGCCGGACCGTTGCGAAAGCACGGCTCCTATACCGGCCTCTGACGCGTCCACCTCTACCTGAAATGGCAAAGAGGGATCCGGATGCGTCAGCACCGGGGCCGAGGTAAACAGGTCCTTCAACCTCCCAAACGCCCTGTCCGCCTCGGCTGACCACTGCAGACGCACCGGACCCCCCTTCAAAAGAGACGTTATGGGAGCTGCCACCTGTCCAAAACCCCGGATAAACCTCCGGTAGTAATTCGCAAACCCCAAGAACTGCTGCACCTCCTTCACAGTGGTTGGCGTTTGCCAATTACGCACGGCCGACACCCGGTCTACCTCCATCTTCACCCCTGACGCAGACAACTGATAACCCAAAAAGGAGACCGACTCCTGGAAAAACAGACACTTCTCTGCCTTGACATACAGGTCGTGCTCCAACAGCCTCCGCAACACTCTGCGCACCAGGGCCACATGCTCAACTCGGGTAGGCGAGTACACGAGAATGTCATCTATGTACACGACCACCCCCTGCCCCTGCATGTCCCTGAAGATCTCATCAATGAATGATTGGAAAACTGAAGGAGCGTTCATCAACCCGTATGGCATGACAAGATACTCGTAATGGCCCGAGGTGGTACTAAAGGCTGTCTTCCATTCATCGCCCTCCCTAATGCGCACCAAGTTGTACGCGCTCCTGAGATCTAATTTAGTGAAGAAACGCGCCCCGTGCAATGACTCCGTCATGGTCGCAATCAGCGGGAGTGGATAACTGTACTTCACCGTGATCTGATTGAGACCACGGTAATCAATGCACGGGCGTAATCCTCCATCCTTTTTCTTCACAAAAAAGAAACTTGAGGACGCAGGGGAAGTGGAAGGCCGTATGTATCCTTGTCTCAGAGATTCGTCCATGTAAGTCTCCATAGCTTTCTTCTCCTCCTGAGACAGAGGATACACATGGCTCCGTGGGAGCGCAGCTCCTGCCTGGAGGTCTATCGCACAATCTCCCTGCCTATGGGGCGGCAACTGCGTCGCCCTCGACTTACTAAACGCAATAGCCAAATCCCCATACTCAGGGGGAACGTGCAATGCGGGCACCTGGTTTGGACTCTCCACCGAGGTAGCCCCTACGGAAACGCCTAAACATCGACCCACACACTGAGCAGACCACTCCATCAGAGCTCTCTCCTGCCACGAAATAGTCGGGTTATGGGTACTCAACCAGGGCATGCCCAGCACCACCGGATACGCAGGCGAGTCGATCAGAAATAGCTGGATCATCTCCTGATGACCCCCCTGCGCACACATCCTAAGTGGCGCTGTAACCTCCCTGATCAGGCCCGCACCCAACGGACGGCTATCTAGGGCATGAACGGGGAAAGGAACGTCAACAGGTAGAAGAGGAATCCCTAAGGCTAAACAAAATTGCTTATCAACAAAATTCCCAGCCGCGCCTGAATCTGCCAGCGCCTTATGCTGGGAATGAGGTGCTACCTGTGGAAAACGCACAGGTATACAAAAGTGTGCAACAGAGAGCTCTGGGTGAGTGGGGCGCCTACTCACCTGGAAGGACTCCCCAGTGCGGGACCTGTCGTCTTCCCCCCTAGGAGGCCATCCCCAGCACCTAGCCGCGGTGTGTCCTCCCCGACCACAGTTGGTGCAGGAGATGGACCCCCTCGTATTCCGACCCCTCCTCTCTCTAGCGCCAGCGCCACCGAGCTCCATGGGGCACGGCTCGGAAGCGCCGGAGGGTGAAATGGACGGACCCCCCTCGGGACGTCCGCGGGTAGCTAGCAGGGTATCCAGCCTGATGGACATGTCGACCAACTGGTCGAACGAGAGACTGGTGTCCCTACAGGCCAGCTCCCTACGGACGTCCTCACGTAGACTACATCGATAGTGATCGATGAGGGCCCGCTCATTCCACCCTGCAATCGCCGCTAGAGTGCGGAATTCTAAGGCGAACTCCTGGGCACTCCTCCTCCCCTGCCGGAGGCCGAACAGACGCTCCCCCGCCGCTTTCCCCTCCCTGAAGCGGCGGGAGAACTCGGCGGGAGAACTCGTCGTAGGTGATGGTGTTAGCGTCTATTCTCCTCCACTCTGCGTTGGCCCATTCCAACGCTTTACCGGAAAGGCAGGAGATCAGGGCGGACACGCTCTCGTGCCCCGAGGGCGCCGGGTGCACGGTGGCCAGGTAAAGCTCCACCTGGAGAAGGAATCCCTGACACCCGGCAGCGGTCCCATCGTAGGCCCTCGGGAGCGAGAGTCGAACTCCTCTGGGTTCCGGAGCGGGAAGAGGCTGACTTGCCGATGGCGCGGGCAGGGACGATGGTAGTGGAGGTGTCCCTCGGGTCTCCCAGCCTCTGATGGTGGTGATCACCTCCTGCAGTGCGGACCCCATCCGCAGGATCTGGTCATCTTGCTGGCGGACCCTGTCCTCCAGCGTCGCCTGCGCTGCTTCGGCTCCTGCTGATTCCATTTATCGGTGTGTGATTCTGTCAAGGTTGTTGTAAGTGGGTGTGGTGGTGGAATCAGGCGCAGGACGCAGAAGTATAGTTCCAAAGACTTTAGTGAAATCTCTAACCGTGCAAGCACTAAATAGCCCGAAGGCGAAACTCTGCGCGCAGGCGAAACAAAACGTGCGCACAAACAGGTGCGACAAAACTCTCCAAACTATGGAGGACAGCTCTACCGAGCAAATAGTCAATACATCCAACAACAAAGCACGACAGTGAAAACAATCACACACAACACCTGACAAACACAACGAGAACTAAATAGGACACTAATGACACTAAATGATAACAGGTGTGACAACAATCAGACAAAAGCAAACGAACATAGAAACATGCAACGGTGGCAGCTAGTATTCCGGAGACGACGAACACCGAAGCCTGCCCGAGCAAGGAAGAGAGGCAGCCTCGGCCGAAACCGTGACACTCATTTACTGCCTTCTTAAAAAACATAGCTGATATGGCTGACTTGCTTAAACAAATGTGGTTTCTACTGACAGTTGAGATGTACAAACTATGGCATAAGGGAACAATATCGATTAAGACATTAATGAGCGAGCTAAGACGGACGTAGCCAATATAACTATTTGTTTAGCGACAGAATTCAGAACATGGGCCGTTCTTACAGTATTCTCCATGTACACCAAGTCAGAACCATAGGATAAATAAAGGGGGCATATACTGTAAGTAGACAATGAAAGCTCTTACAATATTTGATGATTACATTTCTCTAAAACAGGCTATAGGCTACATGTGCACCATCAAGTCAGAACAGTAGGCTACGTTATGAGTGGGAAAGGGACCAAATTATTAGGGTGAAGCACATGGGCTACTAACAGCTTACCACACAACATACACTTAGTATTACTTTCTTAGCTACAGTATACAGTGAGGGAAAAAAGTATTTGATCCCCTGCTGATTTTGTATGTTTGCCCACTGACAAAGACATGATCAGTCTATAATTTTAATGGTAGGTTTATTTGAACAGTGAGAGACAGAATAACAACAAAAAAATCCAGAAAAACGCATGTCAAAAATGTTATAAATAGATTTGCATTTTAATGAGGGAAATAAGTATTTGACCCCTCTGCAAAACATGACTTAGTACTTGGTGGCAAAACCCTTGTTGGCAATCACAGAGGTCAGACGTTTCTTTTAGTTGGCCACCAGGTTTACACACATCTCAGGAGGGATTTTGTCCCACTCCTCTTTGCAGATCTTCTCCAAGTCATTAAGGTTTTGAGGCTGACATTTGGCGACTCAAACCTTCAGCTCCCTCCACAGATTTGCTAGGCCACTCCAGGACCTTAATGTGCTTCTTCTTGAGCCACTCCTTTGTTGCCTTTGCCGTGTGTTTTGGGTTATTGTCATGCTGGAATACCCATCCACGACCCATTTTCAATGCCCTGGCTGAGGGAAGGAGGTTCTCACCCAAGATTTGACGGTACATGGCCCCGTCCATCGTCCCTTTGATGCAGTGAAGTTGTCCTGTCCCCTTAGCAGAAAAACACCCCCAAAGCATAATGTTTCCACCTCCATGTTTGACGGTGGGGATGGTGTTCTTGGGGTCATAGGCAGCATTCCTCCTCCTCCAAACACGGTGAGTTGAGTTGATGCCAAAGAGCTCGATTTTGGTCTCATCTGACCACAACACTTTCACCCAGTTCTCCTCTGAATCATTCAGATGTTCATTGGCAAACTTCAGACGGGCCTGTATATGTGCTTTCTTGAGCAGGGGGACCTTGCGGGCGCTGCAGGATTTCAGTCCTTCACGGCGTAGTGTGTTACCAATTGTTTTCTTGGTGACTATGGTCCCAGCTGCCTTGAGATCATTGACAAGATCCTCCCGTGTAGTTCTGGGCTGATTCCTCACCGTTCTCATGATCATTGCAACTCCACGAGGTGAGATCTTGCATGGAGCCCCAGGCCGAGGGAGATTGACAGTTATTTTGTGTTTCTTCCATTTGCGAATAATCGCACCAACTGTTGTCACCTTCTCACCAAGCTGCTTGGGGATGGTCTTGTAGCCCATTCCAGCCTTGTGTAGGTCTACAATATTGTCCCTGACATCCTTGGAGAGCTCTTTGGTCTTGGCCATGGTGGAGAGTTTGGAATCTGATTGATTGATTGCTTCTGTGGACAGGTGTCTTTTATACAGGTAACAAGCTGAGATTAGGAGCACTCCCTTTAAGAGTGTGCTCCTAATCTCAGCTCATTACCTGTATAAAAGATACCTGGGAGCCAAAAATCTTTCTGATTGAGAAGGGGGTCAAATACTTATTTCCCTCATTAAAATGCAAATCTATTTATAACATTTTTGACATGCGTTTTTCTGGATTTTTTTGTTGTTATTCTGTCTCTCACTGTTCAAATAAACCTACCATTAAAATTATAGACTGATCATTTCTTTGTCAGTGGGCAAACGTACAAAATCAGCAGGGGATCAAATACTTTTTTCCCTCACTGTACATATCTCCCTGGCATATTACATAATTTATGCAGCAGCATATAATACATTTTTGGACTCACCTTGTTGTGCTGTGCTCACTTTAACAGGAAGGTGGCAGGGCCGTCCTTGTGGGTAGATATTGTCATCAAACTTTGTCATCAAAGTCTGGCATTCTCTGGATTTATGGTGCTTTCAAGACAACTGGTAACTCAAAAAAAAACAAGGTTGAAAGAGACCCGAGTTCCCAACTTGGAATTCCGAGTTGGATGACAGTTCAAAACGTATTTTCCCAGACGGAGCTCGTTTTTTTCAGAGTTCCCAGTTGTCTTGAACTCACTGAAGTCTGAGATTTCCCAGTTCCGAGTTTCCAGTTGTTTTGAACGCGGCAGAAGTCACGCTTGATTGACAGCATGGCCAATGTGTGCAACCTTTTCTGGCTGCTCATTCAAGGGTTTTTCTTTATTTTTACTATTTTCTTCATTGTAGAATAATAGTGAAGACATCAAAACTATGAAATAACACATATGGAATCATGTAGTAACCAAAAAAGTGTTAAACAAATCAAAATATATTTTATATTTGAGATTCTTCAAATAGCCACCCTTTGCCTTGATGACAGCTTTGCACACTCTTGGCATTCTCTCAACCAGCTTCATGAGGTAGTCACCTGGAATGCATTTCAATTAACAGGTGTGCCTTCTTAAAAGTTAATTTGTGGAATTTTTGCTAAACAGGTGGGGTATTGCCCCACCTGCCCTAGATGACGGGTCGCCAGTTGGAATCATGTATTGAGTGTATGGGAGTTCATGTTAATTCCTTAATTTTACTGCCAGATATATTTGCATTAGTTAGATACAACAGTCAGAATGACAGTTACAGGTATGTTGGGGTTCAGTTTCATTTTTGTTTCAGGCATGTATTTTATGCAGTGTTTGTGTATTGTATTGTATTGTATTTTATTGTATTGACTTATGACCTCTCTGTGTGTTCCTGTGAGTGTGTAAGTGTGAAAACGATAACAGGGTTTTGTGTGTTCTAGGTTGAAGATTTTCTCTGAGGAAAGTGTGCCATTGTTCGGACCTCCCCTCCCCTCACCACCAGTGTTTACAGATCACCAAGAATTCAGGGACTTTTTGTTAGTCAAACGTAAGACCATGGACTCTCCTAACTGATTACACCTCTTCTGTTTAAACCTCTACGGTTTACACCTCTTCTGTTTAAACCTCTATTATTTACAGTTCTACTGTTTACACCTCTACAGTTACACCTCTACTGTTTACAGCTCTACGGTTTACACTTCTCTTCTGTATGGAATGAGCTTATGCAATGTAAAGTATTACAGTGACGAATTTGTTTAACTTTATCTAAGGTTTATCTTAAACCCTTAATAAGGCCTATGTACGTGTGCTTCACAAATGTTTTAAGCTAATGTCACACATAAAGAGTGAATTTAACAGGTCTGTAGCAGCCCCCACTTTGTATAGGCCTCTATGTAGACATGTGACCAAAATAGTATTTGAGTCAGGTTAGAAGTCCTTGAGGCTGTATAGTTGTAGTTGTAGGCTTTCTTCAAGGCCCACCACAGAGGAAGTTGCCTCACCTATTTCGAGTAATTCCTGTCCTAGAGCGGAAATTCTTGTTTAGGTTCCACCTCGAAAAATGATGCAGGCTGCTAATACATATCAGGAATTGAGGGTGGGAACGTTGTGGGGATTTCCACTTGGAGCAGAGAAATAACAACAAGTAGTATGTGGACACCTGCTCGTCGAACGTCTAATTCCAAAATCTTGGGCATTAATATGGAGTTGGTCCCCCTTTTGCTGCTATAACAGCCTCCACTCTTCTGGGAAGGCTTTCCACTAGATGTTGGAACATTGCTGCGGGGACTTGCTTCCATTCAGCCACAAGAGCATTAGTGAGGTCGGGCGCTGATGTTGGGCAACTAGGCCTGGCTTACAGTCGGCATTCCAATTCATCCCAAAGGTGTTCGATCGGGTTAAGGTCAGGGCTCTGTGCAGGCCAGTCAAGTTCTTCCACAGCAATCTCGA
>NC_139991.1:66325092-66465092 GCF_964263955.1 Coregonus lavaretus
ATGGTGCCAGGTTTCCGCCAGACGTGACGCTTGGCATTCAGGCCAAGGAGTTCAATTTTGGTTTCATCAGACCAGAGAATCTTGTTTCTCATGGTCTGAGAGTCCTTTAGGTGCCTTTTGGCAAACTCCAAGCGGGATGTCATGTGCCTTTTACTGAGGAGTTGCTTCCATCTGGCCACTCTACCATAAAGGCCTGATTTGGTGGAGTGCTTCAGAGATGGTTGTCCTTCTGGAAGGTTCTCCCATTTCCACAGAGGAACTCTAGAGCTCTCAGAGTGACCATTGGGTTCTTGGTCACCTCCCTGACCAAGGCCCTTCTCCCCCAATTGCTCAGTTTGGCCAGGCAGCCAGCTCTAGGAAGAGTCTTGGTGTTTCCAAACTTCTTCCATTTAAGAATGATGGAGGCCACTGTGTTCTTCGGGACCTACAATGCTGCAGACATTTTTTGGTACCCTTCCCCAGATCTGTGCCTCAACACAATCCTGTCTCGGAGCTCTACAGACAATTCCTTCGACCTCATGGGTTGGTTTTTTCTCTGACATGCACTGTCAACTGTGGGACCTTATTTAGACAGGTGTGTGCCTTTCCAATTAATGTCCAATCAATTGAATTTACCACAGGTGAACTCCAATCAAGTTGTATACACATCTCAAGGATGATCAATGGAAACAGGATGCACCTGAACTCAATTTCGAGTCTTATAGCAAACGGTCTGAATACTTATGTAAATGCAAACATTTCTTAAGACCTGTTTTCGCTTTGTAATTACGGGATATTGTGTGTAGAATGATGAAGAAAATGTTTTATTTAATCAATTATAGAATAAGGCTGTAACGTAACAAAATGTGGAAAAATCAAGGGGTCTGAATACTTTCCGAATGCACTGTATATTTCTCTCCCTTTGTATTTTCATCTGCTTCCTCCTCTTTCTCTCCCTCACCTTCTCTATCTCTTTTTCTATTTCCCTCCTTCCACTCCTACCCACCTTTCTCGACATCCCTCCCTCTCTCTCTCCCTCTCTTTCTCCCTCTCTCTCCCTCTCTCTCTCCCTCTCTTTCTCCCTACCTCAATCCCTCTCTCTCCTTGTGTATTTTAGGGTGTTTACTTGTCTCTCAGTCGCTCTAGCGAACACATTGATCTCCCTCTGTGGTCTGAGGAGGCTGACCTATACACATCCACCCCCTATAGACTGCTGTGTGTGTGTCCGTCCTGCAGGACCAGGTTCTGGGTTGACCTATTGAGATGCACTTCCCACTGGTATTAGAGAGGGAGAGAGAAAAAAAGAGAAAGAGAGAGAGAGAGGGACAAATATGAAGGAAGTGAAAGAGAGAAACAGACGGATACACACAGAGACAGACATACAGACATAACAGAAGAAATGTCCATGCCAATGCAGCTTGTTTGAATTAAAATTAAACTTTTACAAGGATTTCCATTCCAGATGAGTTCTATCATACAGTTGTTTTATAGCACCAATCACACATGCCAGTCTTGTATGCCAGTCTTGTATTTCCATACATTGTAATTCATGCACCATAATAATGACAGACAGAACTCACTAAGTTGTGACAGAGCATCTCTTTAAATTAGCTGCTACCAGTGTTAGGATTACATAGATATTTAATTAAGCCTATTTTAATCTCACACAACATGTTGTGGAAATAGTTCAGAAATTGCATTCTGTTAAAGGCCCAGTGCAGTCAAAAACCCCTTGATTTTCCTGTGTTTTATATTATATCAGTGCTATTTCCTGATAGTTACTGGTTGAAAATACGATTTACACAGGACCCTCTGATCAGCAGGTTTGCATGGGCGGGAGATTCGGCATTCCATGGTGTCATCACCATGCAGTAAATTGGTTAATAGACCAATAACAAAGAGAGTTCCAAACTTCTCTGCCAATAACATCTAGTTTTCAGTTTCCCCCTCCCTACTCAGAACACTCCCAGACAGTCTTAGCAAAAGTCTTGCTTGATAAATAGTTTTTTGCTAAAAAGCAATTTTTGCCATTTTTATTGGAAATCTATTACAGTAAGGTACTTAATTGTTACCCAGAAAGTATTTGATATTGATATAAAAACGGCTGTATTGGGCCTTTAATATGCTACATGTGTCAGAACACGGGTGGTTCATGGGTGGATACAGACTACAGTGGAAGAAACATGTAAAACAGAATAACATTTATTTAAATGTTATTAAAGGTTCAATCTGGGATATTTGCATATTATATTATGTTGATTTCATGGACTGTCAGGCCACAGCTGTGTTTATTAATTTGACGCTGGTTACATTTCTCAATCCCTGTCCCTCGTCTTAAATCTCAGGGCTACCTTTGGGCTGAAACACAAATCCCAGATTAGCTTTAATGAGGATGTTTTGTTGTGTTGTTTTCCAGGGAAGGATGCGCGTATCTATGTGTTCAGACTGAGCATGCTCAAGAGAGGCCTGGAGGAGAGGCAGCTGGTCCGCACCAAGTGTGACAGTCGAGAGAACAAACTGGAGAAGACCAAAGGTACACACACACACACAGACACACACACACACACACACACACACACACACACAAAGACACACACACACAGACACACACATAGACACACACACACACACACACACACACACACACAGACACACACACACAGACACACACACAGACACACACACACAGACACACACCTTACCTGGTCCAATCAGTGTGCCCCCGCTGCAAAATACCGCTGACAGATATTTTAACAAATAATGATGATAAAATGTGGGCTTAAAATGTTTAGTAATTAATTTAAAATCAGAAAAATTAAAACACAGGACAAATTTGGGCATCACGCCTCTGCACACACACACACACATACACATGCATGCATACTCACGAACATGCACGCATGCACACACACATAAATGCATAATATATAAAACATGTATGTTTATATATGTATGCTTAATACACACTCACACACTCAGAGCAGTCCCATTCCCAGGCAGCTCAGTGAGGTGTAGTAGAGGAGAGCATTCGGCCCCGGGCCACAGCCACAGCATTGATCTATCTGTAGGGAAGTCCCTGGGGAGAGGACCTACCTCTGTTACAACACACCCCCTACACTGTCTGTATGGCCTCCCCAATACAACCTCCACTACATTTGTGTGTGTGTATCGGGTGGGGTGGTGTGTGTGTGTGATAGAAAAGGAGAAGGAGGAATAGAACCTGCAGCGTTTATAGACTGTATGTAAGGACCAAAGCCAATAGGCCACTCAGGGAGGAGACGTCCACATCATCGGCGCCCGGGGAGCAGTTGCTGTTGGGGGTTAACTACCTTGGATTGTATAGCAGAGGGATTTGTATTTGTATTTATTGTGGATTCCCCTTAGCTGCTGCCTTTTATACATTTTTTTTTAAATTACAAAACATTCATAACCGATTTCACAGCACACTAAGTGTGTGCCCCCAGTCCCCTACTCCACTACCACATATCTACAACACAAAATCCATGTGTAGGTTTGTGTATTGAGCGTACGTTATCATGTGTGTGTATGCATGTGTCTGTGCCTATGTTTGTGTTGCTTCACAGTCCCCACTGTTCCATAAGGTGTATTTGTATCTGTTTTTAAAATCTGATTCTACTGCTTGCATCAGTTACCTGATGTGGAATAGAGTTCCAGGTAGTCATGGCTTTATGTAGTACTGTACGCCTCCCATAGTCTGTTCTGGACATAGGGACTGTGAAGAGACCTCTAGTGGCCTGTCTTGTGGGGTATGCATGGATGTCTGAGCTGTGTGCCAGTCGTTCAAACAGACAGCTCGGTGCTTTCAACATGTCAACACCTCTCACAAACACAAGCAGTGATGAAGTCAATCTCTCCTCCACTTTGAGCCAGGAGAGATTGACATGCATATTATTAATGTTTGCTCTCTGTGTACATCCAAGGGCCGTGCTGCCCTGTTTTGAGCCAATTGCAATTTTCCTATGTCCCTCTTTGTGGCACCTGACCACACGACTGAGCAGTAGTCCAGGTGCGATAAAACTAGGGCCTGTAGGACCTGCCTTGTTGATAGTGCTGTTAAGAAGGCAGCGCTTTATTATGGACAGACTTCTCCCCATCTTAGCTACTGTTGTATCAATATGTTTTGACCATGACAGTTTACAATCCAGGGTTACTCCAAGCAGTTTAGTCACCTCAACTTGCTCAATCTCCACGTTATTTATTACAAGATTTAATTGAGGTTTGGAGTTTAGTGAGTGATTTCTTCCAAATATAATGCTTTTAGTTTTTGAAATATTTAGAACTAACTTATTCCTTGCCACGCAGTCTGAAACTAACTGCAACTCTTTGTTAATTGTTGCAGTCATTTCAGTCGCTGTAGTAGCTGACATGTATTTTTACATTTTAGTCATTTAGCAGACGCTCTTATCCAGAGCGACATACAGTTAGTGAGTGCATACATTTTCATACTGGCCCCCCGTGGGAAACGAACCCACAACCCTGGCGTTGCAAGCGCCATGCTCTACCAACTGAGCTACAGGGGACAGTGTTGAGTCATCCGTATACATAGACACTCTGGCTTTACTCATGCCAGTGGCATGTCATTAGTAAAGATTGAAAAAAGTAATGGGCCTAGACAGCTGCCCTGGGGAAATCCTGATTATACCTGGATTATGTTGGAGAGGCTTCCATTAAAGAACACCCTCTGTGTTCTGTTAGACAGGTAACTCTGTATCCACAATATAGCAGGTGGAGTAAAGCCATAACACTTACGTTTTTCCAGCAGCAGACTACGAAGTCTAACAAAACAGCCCCCATAATCTTTTTATCATACATTTCTCTCAGCCAATCATCAGTCAATTGTGTACGTGCTGTGCTTGAGTGAATGTCGTTCTCTATTAGCATGCTGAAAGTTTGTTGTCAATTTGTTTACTGTAAAATAGCATTGTATCTGGTCAAACACAATTTTTTCCAATAGTTTACTAAGGCTTGGTAACAGGCTAATTGGTCGGCTATTTGAGCCAGTAAAGGGGGCTTTACTATTCTTAGGTAGCGGAATGACTTTTGCTTACCTCCAAACCTGGGGGCACACACTTTCTAGTAGGCTTAAATTGAAAATATGGAAAACAGGAGAGGCAATATCGTCCGATATTATCCTCAGTAATTTTCCATCCAAGTTGTCAGAGACCAGTGTCTTGTCATTGTTGATAGACAACAATCATTTTTTCACCTCTTCCACACTCACTTTACGGAATTCAAAATTACAACGTTCGTCTTTCATGATTTGGTCAGATATACTTGGATGTGTAGTGTCAGCAATTGTTGATGGCATGTCATGCCTAAGTTTGCTAATCTTGCCAATGAAAAAATAATTAAAGTAGTTGGCAATATCAGTTGGTTTTGTGATGAATGAGCCATCTGATTCAATGAATGATGGAGCTGAGTTTGCCTTTTTTCCCAAAATGTAATTTAAGGTGCTCCAAAGCTTTTTACTATCATTCTTTATGTCATTTATCTTTGTTTCATAGAGTAGTTTCTTCTTATTTTATTCAGTTTAATCACATGATTTCTCAATTTGCAATACGTTTGCCAATCAGTTGTGCAGCCAGACTATGTCAAGGCTGAGGTGTATGTGGTGTGGGAGTCAGGCGCAGGACACCGAAGCTTAGTCCAACAAAGTTTACTTGTGAAACCACAAGGCAAAGATACAATGATCGGCCTCAAAACAAAACAGAGGCGAGCAATTACACAACTATGCGTAAAACAATAAAACAACAAAACAGAGACAAACACGCAGCACTACGGACAGGCGAAAAACAACACACAACCTAACCAATACAAAACAGGCAACTTATAGAACACGTAATCAAACACAAACGGACACAGGTGTAATAGACAGACAAAAGCAATCAAACATAGAAACATTCAACGGTGGCAGCTAGTACTCCGGGGACGACGAACGCCGAAGCCTGCCCGAACTAGGAGGATGAGCAGCCTCGGCAGAATCCGTGACAGACTAATTTGCCATTCCTTTTGCCTCATCCCTCTCAACCATACAATTCTTCAATTCCTCATCAGTCCACGGGGATTTAACAGTTTTTACAGTCATTTTCTTATTAGTAACTGGAATAAGCAATTTCATAAATGTGTCTGTTTGCTCCTCATTACACACCACAGACCAACATATATTATTTACATCAACAACATAGGAATCACTACAAAACTTGTTCTATGACCTCTTATACACAATATTAGGCCCAGCCTTTGGAACTTTGGTTTTCCTAGATATGGCTACTATATTGTGATCACTACATCCAATGGATTTGGATACTGCTTTCAAACAAATCTCTGCAGCATTAGTAAAGATATGATCAATACATGTTGATGATTTATACGCCTGTACTGTTTGTAACTACCCTGGTAGGTAGACTGATAACCTGAACCAGGTTGCAGGCACTGGTTACAGTTTGAAGCTTTCTCTTGAGTGGGCAGCCTGATGAAAGCCAGTCAATCACTGGGGCAAAGCTCCCTGCCATCCAGGACCTCTATACCAGGCGGTGTCAGAGGAAGGCCCTCAAAATTGTCAAAGACTCCAGTCACCCTAGTCATAGACTGTTCTCTCTGCTACCGCACGGCAAGCGGTACCAGAGTGCCAAGTCTAGGTCCAAAAGACTTCTCAACAGCTTCTACCCCCAAGCCATAAGACTCCTGAACAGCTAATCATGGCTACCCGGACTATTTGCACTGCCCCCCCACCCCATCCTTTTTACGCTGCTGCTACTCTGTTAAGTATTTATGCATAGTCACTTTAACTCTACCCACATGTACATATTACCTCAACTACCTCAACTAGCCGGTGCCCCCGCACATTGACTATGCAACGGTACCCCCCTGTATATATAGCCTCCCTACTGTCACTTTATTTTATTGTATATATAGCCTCCCTACTGTCACTTTATTTTACTTCTGCTCTTTTTTTCTCAACACTTTTTTGTTGTTGTTTTTATTCTTACTTTTTTGTTTAAAATAAATGCACTGTTGGTTAAGGGCTGTAAGTAAGCATTTCACTGTAATGTCTGCACCTGTTGTATTCGGCGCATGTGACCAATAAAATTTGATTTGATTTGATTTGAAATCACCCAGAAAGTATACCTCTCTACTGATATCACATACATTATCAAGCATTTCACACATGTTATCCAGATACTAACTGTTAGCACTCAGTGGTCTATAGCAGCTTCCCACCAGAATGGGCTTTAGGTGAGGTAGATGAACCTGTAGCCATATTACTTCAACAGTATTTAACATGAGATCCTCTCTAATCTTCACAGGAATGTGGTTCTGAATATAAACAGCAACACCTCCACCATTGGCATTTCTATATTTTCTGTAAATGTTATAACCTTGTATTGCTAACACTGTATCATCAAATGTATTATCTAAGTGAGTTTCAGAGTCAGAATATGAATGGCATCTGTTACTAGCAAATTATTGATTTCATGAACCTTGTTTCTTAAGCTACATATGTTAACGTGGGCTATTTTGAGCACTTTTCTTCTGGGATGATTACTTGTTTTTATTGCTTTACTGGGAAGCTTAGCAGCAGTAGATGTGCTCATGTTCTTTATGTTAGTGCAGGGTGAGCTGCACACAGTGGACTTCCTCCTCGGGCACACCGGCTCAGTGCTAACAGTATAAATCTGGTTCTTAGGCACATGATTACTGCATACAATAGCTGTAGGATCAGCAGAGGCATTCAGGGCAGTTATAGGGACATAAATTAGGTTACTTTAATTGTGTCTACCGATGCCCCTGGTGTGATGTACATTTGCTGAAGCATTTAGACAACTCTGCGTCACAATGGTAGGGATTAGCTGGGTTTGGGATGGATAGCAGCAGCACTCAAAGAGGAATGTACTCAGAGTAATAATTCCATACTGTAGCTAACCACTCAAACATATTCCTCCCCTCTTCACACACACCTTTATCCTCTCTCTCCTTCCCTCTCCCAGGGTGTCACCTGTACTCCATCAACACCCACCATGGGTCAGAGTTGAGGATTGTGGCGGCCATCAGGAATAAGCTCCTCCTCATCACCAGGAAACAGCCCCGCCTTGACACCCTCACTGCTGCAACCGACTCACCCGTGGACCAGTTCCAGTACATACGGGTGAACACACACACACACACATACACACACACGCACACACACGCACCTGTGTGAGGCCCATCCTCCTGACCTGCCCCCCCCTCCCCCCAGGAGATCTGTCTGTGTGATCCTCCAGTAGTCATGGCCCTGGTGGACGGTCCTACAGGGGAGAATGACAACATGATCTGTGTGGCCTACAAACACCAGTTTGACCTGATCAACGAGAGCACCGGGGACGCATACCGGCTACACCATGTAGACGCCAATCGGGTGAGACCTCCTACCAACATGATTTATGTTGTTATTTACCTTCAGTTTACCTTCCACTTACCTGGTTGGTTGACTGAGAAGAGAGCTCAACAATGAAGGGGAAGAGTTACAGTTTAGAGGAGAACAGTTACAGATGGACCAATGAATGATAATTGAATAGAATGAATTCAATACAGTGTTCTTCTCTGCCGTGTGCACACAGGTCAACTTTGTGGCAGCCATCGACGTGTACGAGGATGGGGAGGCTGGTCTTTTGTTGTGTTACAATTGTGAGTCTCCATTTATCTGGGGTGTTTCTACACTCTTAGAAAATAATGGTACGGTGTTGTTAGTTGGGTTACAACAATTTTTATCAAAATACACATAATGTACCTTCATAGGTACACATAATGATGTCACATGGTACTGTTCGGTACCTTTTAGGGTACATGTGCGGATAAAGAGTATAATGGTACATTTTTGTACCCCATATTTTTTTTTAAGCTACAATTACACAAAAAAAAGGGGTACAATGTGAAGGTAAATTTCTGTTTCTCAGGGTACAAACGTATTTTGTGTACCCTCAATACCCTTAATACCCACCATAAGGTACAATGATGAATTTCTGCCACCTAAAAGGAACTACTGGCTTTGTCACTGGGGTGTTACACTAAAAAGGCACATTTGTATTTCTCAGCATGCTCTACTTCAGGTTGATTTTTTGAGAATTGCTTTAATATCTGTTTTTGCATGTACTTGATGGATTGATTAATATTATGCTACACAAAGGTAAATAACATACATTTTTCTAAACTAATCCAATCAGTTAGTTAGATGTATTGCACCCATTACTGAAATGGTTGTTCTAGTTTAAATGGCTTAGGTAGTCTCCTCACAATATTCCTAACCCTGACAGTAATTATGAATGCAAGTTGCGGGTGAATAAAAATACCAATTGTTGGATATCGTAACACTTGCTGGATTCCAATATGAATTACAAATCACTTAGCAAGGTACCAAATTTCCCAGGTTGGGAATAAGCAAGAAATCCTTCAACCAGAATGTTTTTGGAAATCTGGGAATTTGGGGAAAGTTAACAGAATTTTGCAAGCCTACTTGCAGGCTGTATTAGGGTAAAACTATGCCTCAAAATAAGGCCTTATGAGATATTAAATGTATTGTCATAAAGAGTTTAATTATAATAATAACATATTCCCAGGAATTCAGTTGGTGAAGGCCACAGGACTGAAAAGGAACTAACAAATACAGTCATGGTTGGTAACTCTACAATTCAAAAGGCAAGGCACACTGGGAAATGATATTGGAGGCATGGCTGAGTGGGGGCGTGGCATTCATTAGTTATTTTTGGTCTATCAGAAGTATATGTCAACCACTTACAGGGGCTTTGTCACTGTGGTGTTATGATATAAAGACAAAAAGTATGCTTTTGTACCTTTGATAAAGGTACTCCCTGAAGTATGAATTGAGGTACAATTATGCACCTATAACTAAAAGTACAAAGGAGGACCTTACAGGGTACCACCCCAGTGACAAGCGGTTGTACCCCTTTAGGAACAAGTCTAAACCTTTAATTCTGAGGGTGTAGTAACGTTTTAATATATATTATCCATTGTCCTCAACACCCAAATATCTGTTCCTATAAATACGAGGTTAACGACTGTGTTTCTATATTTAGACTTATGTTTCTAAACTCGTCTTTCTGTGCAGATACTTGTTCCTATAATTACTTAACAATTACATGGTATAAAGACATATCTGGGCACTAATATATACATTCTAATACTGTATATCTCATATGTTCCCCAGATATCTGTTCCTATAAGAAAGTGTGTCTGTTCAATGGCTCCACCCCCATGATCCAGTCTAACGCCTCTGACTTACACTTCAGCTGGAACCAGATGCCCAACGCCATCGGTGAGTAGCACTGGTAACCATAGCAACCAGCGGCCCCACCCCTCGCCACCCCTCCCAACACCCCGCTCCCTCCCTTGGTCAGCCCAGCCTCCGGCCCCGGCCTGAGCGCTGTCGCCATGGTAACACGCAGCGGGTGGCCACCCAGGCTAGGTCGTCAAGTGTGTTTGTCTGTGTCTCTGTGTGTGTGTTTGTCTGTGTCTCTGTGTGTGTGTGTTTGTCTGTCTCTGTGTGTGTGTTTGTCTGTCTCTGTGTGTGTGTTTGACTGTGTCTCTGTGTCTGTGTTTGTCTGTATCTGTGTGTGTGTTTGTCTGTGTCTCTGTGTCTGTGTTTGTCTGTGTGTGTGTTTGTCTGTGTCTCTGTGTGTGTGTTTGTCTGTGTCTCTGTGTGTGTGTTTGTCTGTGTCTCTGTGTCTGTGTTTGTCTGTGTCTGTGTGTGTGTTTGTCTGTGTCTCTGTGTGTGTGTTTGTCTGTGTCTCTGTGTGTGTTTGTCTGTGTCTGTGTGTGTGTTTGTCTGTGTCTCTGTGTGTGTGTTTGTCTGTGTCTCTTGTGTGTGTGTTTGTTTCTGATGATGAAAGCAGAGAATGGCTGGCTAAAGAGATTTAAATTATTGTGACACAAGCTACAGTTTATCTTATGTGAGTATGGGTATGTTTGTACTGTCATGCTGCTTTGACAAACCAATTTTCCCCTTAGGATTCATTTATTAGGACATTACCTAACATCTATCATCTATCCAAATGATCTATCCAAATCTATCAGCTCCGCCAGGTGTTGTTCTTCAGAATGTTGTTGTTATTATTGTTGTTGTTTTACAGTATGTGCGTTCCCCTACATCTTGGCCTTTACTACTGACTCCATTGAGATCCGGCTGGTTGTCAACGGTAACCTGGTCTACACAGCTGTCGTACCAGAGCTCCAGCTGACTGCCTCCAGGGTGAGTTTGACTGACAGGTGGAAGTGTCCAATCATGATGGTAATGAATCTGAGTTATAAAGCGCTCTTCCTACACAACACAAAAGAGAAAGAGGGAGCGAAAGTGTGTGTGTGCGTGCGCTTTTGAGCATGTGTGTGTGTGTATTTTTAGAAGCAACATTCTCAGCAATCTTATTTCAATCAATCTTTATTATCCCGGAGGGAAATTTGTTTTGCAAACAGGGACCACACAGAAACACTATCAAACACACAACTCATACACAACAGAAGGATACATGCAGACTGTACCATTTAACATACGAAACACTACGTCATCATGTTGTTGTAGCAGGTGTTGGATTCTAGCTTGAAATATACTTATTCATGTTACCAAAATATAACTTATTGATTACTTTATATGTATAAGGAATGTATATGTTGGGGTCAATGAAGGGTGATAGGAACTTGGAGTATGGAAAGTTACTGAGTGAGACAAAGGGAAGTGCAGAAAGTTCATATTCTGTTCACATGTTTCTAAGGAGGTAGGCGAAGGGTAATAGCTCATCTCTGATAAGGCAGGCTGCGGAACTAGGGAGGATCGAGGAATTCGGCTCGAGGTCAAGTCAACAGATGAAGTGAGAAGAAACCTCTGGGAGGGGGGCCAGAGGGGCCCACCCCAACGACCCTCCTACTATAGTCCTATGTCACACACATACATTTCCATGCCCACGAAGGTTCTAGCATCAGGCAGGGCCATGACTACACCAGTAAGAGGAACCAATTAAGTTCCTGTCTAGCAACAGAGATGTATTGGCTGTCTAGATGTGTAAGGAGTTGACCACGCCTAGTAGGAGGTTATAAATATATGTGCTTGTGTAATCATGCTTTGTCTTTGCATCTATATGACCCAGTGGGTGAATACATTTGGTTTGAGCTTTTCCTAGTTGTCCGTTTGAGTTTTTACTCTGTTTGTTCAGAACCTAAGACAGGTGATGGCGTTATTTCACTAAGCAACACCTCTCTCTCTCTTTCTCTCTCTTTATTGCCCTCTTCATCTTTTCCCGCGTTCTCTTTCACTCTCTCTCTCTCCAACTACCTCTATTAATCTTTCTTCTTCTCCACTTTTGTTCCTCCTCTCCATTTATTTCAATCCCTTCATCTCTCCCTGTCCCTCTCCCCCATCCCCTCCTTCAGTCAGACATCTACTTTGTGTCGTCCGCTCCGGTCAACTCTGCCTCCAACTGCAGCTCCCGGGACACCAGTTCCCAGAGTTCCCCACAGACGCCCACCGGCTACGAGATGCCCGTGTTCCCATCGCCGCTCGGAGACGGTAAGCCTCGCCTAGCAACCAATCACATTCTAGGATGACAACACAATTGGAAATGCACACTTCATCTGTGTCATTTTGGGTAACCTCACTTCTATTCCTGCGGGGACTGCAGTAGTTAGTGTGTGTGACAGACACTTCATATGCATGCACACACTCACACTAACACTACAGAGTGCTGGTGTGTTACTCTGGACAGAGAGTTGGGCGTGGGACCTGAACTGGGCTTTAGAGGGTGAAGGGTGTAGTATATTGCATGGGACCTGAACTGGGCTTTAGAGGGTGAAGGGTGTAGTATATAGCATGGGACCTGAACTGGGCTTTAGAGGGGTAAGGGTGTAGTATATAGCATGGGACCTGAACTGGGCTTTAGAGGGGTAAGGGTGTAGGGGCGGCAGGTAGCTTAGTGGTTAAGAGCGTTGTGCCAGTAACCGAAAGGTCGCTGGTTCTAATCCCCGAGCCGACTAGGTGAAAAATCTGCCGTTGTGCCCTTGAGCAAGGCACTTAACCCTAATTGCTCCTGTAAGTCGCTCTGGATAAGAGCGTCTGCTAAATGACTAAAATGTAAATGTAAGGGTGTAGTATATAGCATGGGACCTGAACTGGGCTTTAGAGGGGTAAGGGTGTAGTATATAGCATGGGACCTGAACTGGGCTTTAGAGGGGTAAGGGTGTAGTATATAGCATGGGACCTGAACTGGGCTTTAGAGGGTGAAGGGTGTAGTATATAGCATGGGACCTGAACTGGGCTTTAGAGGGGTAAGGGTGTAGTATATAGCATGGGACCTGAACTGGGCTTTAGAGGGGTAAGGGTGTAGTATATAGCATGGGACCTGAACTGGGCTTTAGAGGGTGAAGGGTGTAGTATATAGCATGGGACCTGAACTGGGCTTTAGAGGGTGAAGGGTGTAGTATATAGCATGGGACCTGAACTGGGCTTTAGAGGGGTAAGGGTGTAGTATATAGCATGGGACCTGAACTGGGCTTTAGAGGGGTAAGGGTGTAGTATATAGCATGGGACCTGAACTGGGCTTTAGAGGGTGAAGGGTGTAGTATATAGCATGGGACCTGAACTGGGCTTTAGAGGGGTAAGGGTGTAGTATATAGCATGGGACCTGAACTGGGCTTTAGAGGGGTAAGGGTGTAGTATATAGCATGGGACCTGAACTGGGCTTTAGAGGGGTAAGGGTGTAGTATATAGCATGGGACCTGAACTGGGCTTTAGAGGGGTAAGGGTGTAGTACAGTATAGAGGGCACTTTGAGGGGTTAAAGGGGAACTCCACTCAAAAACTATCTTATTTTTTTTCATAGTCCATTGTTGATACAGTCCCAAAATGTTTTGCATGTCAGCAGTCAAGTTTTCAAGATCTTGGACTTTCAAGACGCAAAGTGTCACTTGCCACATCATCATGATACCACAATATAGTTTTTGAGTGGAGTTCCCCTTTAAGATTCAGCCATCTTCTATTGGGTCCTTCCTCTTTTTTTCTATTGGTCAACTCTAGTCTTGGAACACTACTACAACCAATCACATCCCTGTAACGTTGATCTTTCCTGCTTTGGGGGTGGTGGTGTTAATACTACTGAATGTGTGTGTTCTGTCATACCAGAGTGTGTGTGTGTGTGTATTACATAACCTTGTTCTTGGTCCCTGGTTCAGATTCTATACGGATCCCCTATGGTACCAAGCTATCCCTGTACATGTCTAAGGATGCCGAAGGTACTTCAAGGAGTCTCCCACTACTCCTCCGGTTTGTCCCAAATGGCATCCTTTTCCCTATATAGCCCTGGTCAGAAGTAGTGCACTATATAGGGAATCAGGTGCCATTTGGGCCACAGCCCTCCCTCTTCAGTGTTAACATCTACCTGCACATTCTGCCCTACTAACATGCACGGGAAAAAATTCACCTTTATTTTTTTTATTTTTTGAAGCGGCATGTTTGACTGAACGTCAGTTGAATGTTAAGTGAACATTATGTGTCTTCGCCATCCCCCTTCTCTCTGTCAGAGTGACTGGAAAATGGAGAGAGTGAAAAACTAACAAGGAAAAAAGAAATGGAGGATAGAGAGGGGGAGGGAGGTAGAGAGAGAGGTAGAGAGATGCGGATTCAGAAAGGTATGCGTGTGAGAAAGATGGGAGAATGTTTGAGAGAGAGAGAGAAGAGGGGGAATGAAAGAGAGAAAGAGAGAGAGAGACAGAGGGGAGGAGAAGACACGTCTGCCGCAGCATGATTTACAGATTGCACTGTCACCATGGAAACTTTTGTCAAAGCCTCCTCTCCCATTCAGAGTGGTGGTCTAAATAGAGGTGCCACAATCTGGGGGGAAGAAGGGAGTGATGGAGGGAGGGGGGGGCTGACAAAATTCCCATCCTCTAACCAACTGCCTATGCCTGCCGTTTCTGCTCTATGGGTAGAGGTGCTTTTCCATTGGTAGACAATTGTCTCAGTTTGAGATCAAATTTGTTGACATCAGTAACATGTGAATACAAGATGAAGAGACTGAACCATGTTTAATCATGAAATCATATCCTATTCTGATTGGAGGATTGGACAGTTACAAAACATAACAAATCAAATATTCAGTACTCTTATGCAGCCTTTACTTTGTTAGATTCTAGGTAATTTACCCTGGAGCAGAAACGCATGTGGAATATATAGATTCAAGCAATTATAGATCCCAGATGGTTGCATGCTTCCTTTTGTTGATATTTCATATCTATTTGGTTTATTATTAACATTTCTGTCTGTCTGATATTGTTACGGGAGAGAGGGGTCGGTAACAGTGAGTCAGTTAACCTGTCATAACAAAAGGAATGACCCCCTCTCTCCTATAATGCTGTTTTCTTCACCTTTGACCCCGTGACATTTCAGAACGGCGGTCTGTTTGGTGCAGTGCAGCCTTCCATCGCATCAGACAGTCACATAGCTGTGTGTGTGTTAGTATTGCCATCCTGTCTTGATCAAGTGGAACGCTGCATTAGAATATGAGCATTCACTGCCACCTAGTGGTTAGTCTTAACCATTGCAAGCCAATACACCATGCATCATGTTCATTAGGGAAAAACGTAACAATTTTTTTGCAACGGAAATCAAAAACAAGCATTCTTATTGGACAAGTTTGGGCTGACCCTCCCTGTTTAAGTCATTTTTATTTCCGTTGGGCGCCTAAAGAACACACCCCTGCTACAGCTACCACTGGAATACAGCAGACTAGAGAGACTGGAATACAGCAGACTAGAGAGAATACAGCAGACTATAGAGACTAGAATACAGCAGACTATAGAGACTGGAATACAGCAGACTAGAGAGACTGGAATACAGCAGACTAGAGAGACTGGAATACAGCAGACTATAGAGACTGAAATACAACAGACTAGAGAGACTGGAATACAGCAGACTATAGAGACTTGAATACAGCAGACTAGAGAGACTGGAATACAGCAGACTATAGAGACTGGAATACAGCAGACTAGAGAGACTGGAATACAGCAGGCTAGAGTACTAGAATACAGCACACTAGAGAGACTGGAATACTGCAGACTAGAGAGACTGGAATACAGCAGACTAGAGAGACTGGAATACAGCAGACTATAGAGACTGGAATACAGCAGACTATAGAGACTGGAATAAAGCAGACTATAGAGACTGGAATACAGCAGACTAGAGAGACTGGAATACAGCAGACTGGAGACACTAGAATACAGCAGACTAGAGAGACTGGAATACAGCAGACTATAGAGACTGGAATACAGCAGACTATAGAGACTGGAATACAGCAGACTAGAGAGACTGGAATACAGCAGACTATAGAGACTGGAATACAGCAGACTAGAGAGACTGGAATACAGCAGACTAGAGAGACAGGAATAAAGCAGACTATAGAGACTGGAATACAGCAGACTAGAGAGACTGGAATACAGCAGACTAGAGAGAATACAGCAGACTATAGAGACTAGAATACAGCAGACTATAGAGACTGGAATACAGCAGACTAGAGAGACTGGAATACAGCAGACTAGAGAGACTGGAATACAGCAGACTATAGAGACTGAAATACAACAGACTAGAGAGACTGGAATACAGCAGACTATAGAGACTGGAATACAGCAGACTAGAGAGACTGGAATACAGCAGACTATAGAGACTGGAATACAGCAGACTAGAGAGACTGGAATACAGCAGGCTAGAGTACTAGAATACAGCACACTAGAGAGACTGGAATACAGCAGACTAGAGAGACTGGAATACAGCAGACTATAGAGACTGGAATACAGCAGACTAGAGAGACTGGAATACAGTAGACTAGAGAGACTGGAATACAGCAGACTAGAGAGACTGGAATACAGCAGACTAGAGACACTAGAATACAGCAGACTAGAGAGACTGGAATACAGCAGACTATAGAGACTGGAATACAGCAGACTATAGAGACTGGGATACAGCAGACTAGAGAGACTGGAATACAGCAGACTATAGAGACTGGAATACAGCAGACTAGAGAGACTGGAATACAGCAGACTAGAATACAGCAGACTATAGAGACTGGAATACAGCAGACTAGAGAGACTGGAATACAGCAGACTAGAGAGACTGGAATACAGCAGACTATAGAGACTGGAATACAGCAGACTAGAGAGACTGGAATACAGCAGACTAGAATACAGCAGACTAGAGAGACTGGAATACAGCAGACTAGAGAGACTGGAATACAGTATACTAGAGAGACTGGAATACAGCAGACTAGAGAGACAGGAATACAGCAGACTATAGAGACTGGAATACAGCAGACTAGAGAGACTGGAATACAGCAGACTATAGGGACTGGAATACAGCAGACTAGAGAGACTGGAATACAGCAGACTATAGAGACTAGAATACAGCAGACAAGAGAGACTGGAATACAGCAGACTATAGAGACTGGAATACAGCAGACTAGAGAGACTGGAATACAGCAGACTAGAGAGACTGGAATAAAGCAGACTATAGAGACTGGAATACAGCAGACTATAGAGACTGGAATACAGCAGACTAGAATACAGCAGACTATAGAGACTAGAATACAGCAGACTATAGAGACTGGAATACAGCAGACTAGAGAGACTGGAATACAGCAGACTAGAGAGACTGGAATACAGCAGACTATAGAGACTGAAATACAACAGACTAGAGAGACTGGAATACAGCAGACTATAGAGACTGGAATACAGCAGACTAGAGAGACAGGAATACAGCAGACTATAGAGACTGGAATACAGCAGACTAGAGAGACTGGAATAGAGCAGGCTAGAGTACTAGAATACAGCACACTAGAGAGACTGGAATACAGCAGACTAGAGAGACTGTAATACAGCAGACTATAGAGACTGGAATACAGCAGACTATAGAGACTGGAATACAGCAGACTATAGATACTGGAATAAAGCAGACTAGAGAGACTGGAATACAGCAGACTAGAGACACTAGAATACAGCAGACTAGAGAGACTGGAATACAGCAGACTATAGAGACTGGAATACAGCAGACTATAGAGACTGGAATACAGCAGACTAGAGAGACTGGAATACAGCAGACTATAGAGACTGGAATACAGTAGACTAGAGAGACTGGAATACAGCAGACTATAGAGACTGGAATACAGCAGACTAGAGAGACTGGAATACAGCAGGCTAGAGTACTAGAATACAGCACACTAGAGAGACTGGAATACAGCAGACTAGAGAGACTGGAATACAGCAGACTATAGAGACTGGAATACAGCAGACTAGAGAGACTGGAATACAGTAGACTAGAGAGACTGGAATACAGCAGACTAGAGAGACTGGAATACAGCAGACTAGAGACACTAGAATACAGCAGACTAGAGAGACTGGAATACAGCAGACTATAGAGACTGGAATACAGCAGACTATAGAGACTGGGATACAGCAGACTAGAGAGACTGGAATACAGCAGACTATAGAGACTGGAATACAGCAGACTATAGAGACTGGAATACAGCAGACTAGAGAGACTGGAATACAGCAGACTAGAATACAGCAGACTATAGAGACTGGAATACAGCAGACTAGAGAGACTGGAATACAGCAGACTAGAGAGACTGGAATACAGCAGACTATAGAGACTGGAATACAGCAGACTAGAGAGACTGGAATACAGCAGACTAGAATACAGCAGACTAGAGAGACTGGAATACAGCAGACTAGAGATACTGGAATACAGTATACTAGAGAGACTGGAATACAGCAGACTAGAGAGACAGGAATACAGCAGACTATAGAGACTGGAATACAGCAGACTAGAGAGACTGGAATACAGCAGACTATAGAGACTGGAATACAGCAGACTAGAGTGACTGGAATACAGCAGACTATAGAGACTAGAATACAGCAGACTAGAGAGACTGGAATACAGCAGACTATAGAGACTGGAATACAGCAGACTAGAGAGACTGGAATACAGCAGACTAGAGAGACAGGAATACAGCAGACTATAGAGACTGGAATACAGCAGACTATAGAGACTGGAATACAGCAGACTAGAATACAGCAGACTATAGAGACTAGAATACAGCAGACTATAGAGACTGGAATACAGCAGACTAGAGAGACTGGAATACAGCAGACTAGAGAGACTGGAATACAGCAGACTATAGAGACTGAAATACAACAGACTAGAGAGACTGGAATACAGCAGACTATAGAGACTGGAATACAGCAGACTAGAGAGACAGGAATACAGCAGACTATAGAGACTGGAATACAGCAGACTAGAGAGACTGGAATACAGCAGGCTAGAGTACTAGAATACAGCACACTAGAGAGACTGGAATACAGCAGACTAGAGAGACTGGAATACAGCAGACTATAGAGACTGGAATACAGCAGACTATAGAGACTGGAATACAGCAGACTATAGAGACTGGAATAAAGCAGACTAGAGAGACTGGAATACAGCAGACTAGAGACACTAGAATACAGCAGACTAGAGAGACTGGAATACAGCAGACTATAGAGACTGGAATACAGCAGACTATAGAGACTGGAATACAGCAGACTAGAGAGACTGGAATACAGCAGACTAGAGAGACTGGAATACAGCAGACTAGAATACAGCAGACTATAGAGACTGGAATACAGCAGACTAGAGAGACTGGAATACAGCAGACTAGAGAGACTGGAATACAGCAGACTAGAGAGACTGGAATACAGCAGACTAGAATACAGCAGACTAGAGAGACTGGAATACAGCAGACTAGAGAGACTGGAATACAGTAGACTAGAGAGACTGGAATACAGCAGACTAGAGAGACAGGAATACAGCAGACTATAGAGACTGGAATACAGCAGACTAGAGAGACTGGAATACAGCAGACTATAGAGACTGGAATACAGCAGACTAGAGAGACTGGAATAGAGCAGACTATAGAGACTAGAATACAGCAGACTAGAGAGACTGGAATACAGCAGACTATAGAGACTGGAATACAGCAGACTATAGAGACTGGAATACAGCAGACTATAGAGACTGGAATACAGCAGACTATAGAGACTGGAATACAGCAGACTAGAATACAGCAGACTATAGAGACTGGAATACAGCAGACTAGAATAAAGCAGAATAGAGAGACTGGAATACAGCAGACTAGAGAGACTGGAATACAGCAGACTAGAGAGACTGGAATACAGCAGACTAGAGAGACTGGAATACAGCAGACTAGAGAGACTGGAATACAGCAGACTATAGAGACTGGAATACAGCAGACTATAGAGACTGGAATACAGCAGACTAGAGAGACTGGAATATAGCAGACTAGAGAGACTGGAATACAGCAGACTAGAGAGACTGGAATACAGCAGACTATAGAGACTGGAATACAGCAGACTATAGAGACTGGAATACAGCAGATTTGAGAGACTGGAATAAAGCAGACTATAAAGACTGGAATACAGCAGACTATAGAGACTGGAATACAGCAGACTAGAGAGACTGGAATACAGCAGATTTGAGAGACTGGAATACAGCAGACTATAAAGACTGGAATACAGCAGACTATAGAGACTGGAATACAGCAGACTAGAGAGACTGGAATACAGCAGATTTGAGAGACTGGAATACAGCAGACTAGAGAGACTAGAATACAGCAGACTAGAGAGACTGGAATACAGCAGACTATAGAGACTGGAATACAGCAGACTATAGAGACTGGAATACAGCAGACTATAGAGACTGGAATACAGCAGACTATAGAGACTGGAATACAGCAGACTATAGAGACTGGAATACAGCAGACTAGAATACAGCAGACTATAGAGTCTGGAATACAGCAGACTAGAATACAGCAGACTAGAGAGACTGGAATACAGCAGACTAGAGAGACTGAAATACAGCAGACTAGAGAGACTGGAATACAGCAGACTAGAGAGACTGGAATACAGCAGACTATAGAGACTGGAATACAGAAGACTATAGAGACTAGAATACAGCAGACTAGAGAGACTGGAATACAGCAGACTATAGAGACTGGAATACAGCAGACAATAGAGACTGGAATACAGCAGACTATAGAGACTGGAATACAGCAGACTAGAGAGACTGGAATACAGCAGACTAGAATACAGCAGACTAGAGAGACTGGAATACAGCAGACTAGAGAGACTGGAATACAGCAAACTATAGAGACTGGAATACAGCAGACTATAGAGACTGGAATACAGCAGACTAGAGAGACTGGAATACAGCAGACTAGAGAGACTGGAATACAGCAGACTAGAGAGACTGGAATACAGCAGACTAGAATACAGCAGACTAGAGAGACTGGAATACAGCAGACTAGAGAGACTGGAATACAGCAGACTATAGAGACTGGAATACAGCAGACTATAGAGACTGGAATACAGCAGACTATAGAGACTGGAATACAGCAGACTATAGAGACTGGAATACAGCAGACTATAGAGGCTGGAATACAGCAGACTAGAGAGACTGGAATACAGCAGACTAGAGAGACTGGAATACAGCAGACTAGAGAGACTGGAATACAGCAGACTAGAGAGACTGGAATACAGCAGACTAGAGAGACTGGAATACAGCAGACTATAGAGACTGGAATACAGCAGACTATAGAGACTGGAATACAGCAGAGTAGAGAGACTGGAATACTGCAGACTATAGAGACTGGAATACAGGAGACTATAGAGACTGGAATACAGCAGACTATAGAGACTGGAATACAGCAGACTATAGAGACTGGAATAAAGCAGACTGGAATACAGCAGACTAGAGAGACTAGAATACAGCAGACTAGAGAGACTGGAATACAACAGACTAGAGAGACTGGAATACAGCAGACTAGAGAGACAGGAAAACAGCAGGCTAGAGAGACAGGAATACAGCAGGCTATAGAGACAGGAATACAGCAGACTATAGAGACTGGAATACAGCAGACTATAGAGACTGGAATACAGCAGACTAGAGAGACTGGAATACAGCAGACTAGAATACAGCAGACTATAGAGACTGGAATACAGCAGACTAGAGATACTGGAATACAGCAGACTAGAGAGACTGGAATACAGCAGACTAGAATACAGCAGACTAGAGAGACTGGAATACAGCAGACTAGAGAGACTGGAATACAGTATACTAGAGAGACTGGAATACAGCAGACTAGAGAGACAGGAATACAGCAGACTATAGAGACTGGAATACAGCAGACTAGAGAGACTGGAATACAGCAGACTATAGAGACTGGAATACAGCAGACTAGAGAGACAGGAATACAGCAGACTATAGAGACTGGAATACAGCAGACTATAGAGACTGGAATACAGCAGACTAGAATACAGCAGACTATAGAGACTAGAATACAGCAGACTATAGAGACTGGAATACAGCAGACTAGAGAGACTGGAATACAGCAGACTAGAGAGACTGGAATACAGCAGACTATAGAGACTGAAATACAACAGACTAGAGAGACTGGAATACAGCAGACTATAGAGACTGGAATACAGCAGACTAGAGAGACTGGAATACAGCAGACTATAGAGACTGGAATACAGCAGACTAGAGAGACAGGAATACAGCAGGCTAGAGTACTAGAATACAGCACACTAGAGAGACTGGAATACAGCAGACTAGAGAGACTGGAATACAGCAGACTATAGAGACTGGAATACAGCAGACTATAGAGACTGGAATACAGCAGACTATAGAGACTGGAATAAAGCAGACTAGAGAGACTGGAATACAGCAGACTAGAGACACTAGAATACAGCAGACTAGAGAGACTGGAATACAGCAGACTATAGAGACTGGAATACAGCAGACTATAGAGACTGGAATACAGCAGACTATAGAGACTGGAATAAAGCAGACTAGAGAGACTGGAATACTGCAGACTATAGAGACTGGAATACAGCAGACTAGAATACAGCAGACTATAGAGACTGGAATACAGCAGACTAGAGAGACTGGAATACAGCAGACTAGAGAGACTGGAATACAGCAGACTATAGAGACTGGAATACAGCAGACTAGAGAGACTGGAATACAGCAGACTAGAATACAGCAGACTAGAGAGACTGGAATACAGCAGACTAGAGAGACTGGAATACAGTAGACTAGAGAGACTGGAATACAGCAGACTAGAGAGACAGGAATACAGCAGACTATAGAGACTGGAATACAGCAGACTAGAGAGACTGGAATACAGCAGACTAGAGAGACTGGAATACAGCAGACTATAGAGACTAGAATTCAGCAGACTAGAGAGACTGGAATACAGCAGACTATAGAGACTGGAATACAGCAGACTATAGAGACTGGAATACAGCAGACTATAGAGACTGGAATACAGCAGACTATAGAGACTGGAATACAGCAGACTATAGAGACTGGAATACAGCAGACTAGAATACAGCAGACTATAGAGACTGGAATACAGCAGACTAGAATAAAGCAGACTAGAGAGACTGGAATACAGCAGACTAGAGAGACTGGAATACAGCAGACTAGAGAGACTGGAATACAGCAGACTATAGAGACTGGAATACAGCAGACTATAGAGACTGGAATATAGCAGACTAGAGAGACTGGAATACAGCAGACTAGAGAGACTGGAATACAGCAGACTATAGAGACTGGAATACAGCAGACTATAGAGACTGGAATAAAGCAGACTATAAAGACTGGAATACAGCAGACTATAGAGACTGGAATACAGCAGACTAGAGAGACTGGAATACAGCAGATTTGAGAGACTGGAATACAGCAGACTATAAAGACTGGAATACAGCAGACTATAGAGACTGGAATACAGCAGACTAGAGAGACTGGAATACAGCAGATTTGAGAGACTGGAATACAGCAGACTAGAGAGACTAGAATACAGCAGACTAGAGAGACTGGAATACAGCAGACTATAGAGACTGGAATACAGCAGACTATAGAGACTGGAATACAGCAGACTATAGAGACTGGAATACAGCAGACTATAGAGACTGGAATAAAGCAGACTATAGAGACTGGAATACAGCAGACTAGAATACAGCAGACTATAGAGTCTGGAATACAGCAGACTAGAGAGACTGGAATACAGCAGACTAGAGAGACTGAAATACAGCAGACTAGAGAGACTGGAATACAGCAGACTAGAGAGACTGGAATACAGCAGACTATAGAGACTGGAATACAGCAGACTATAGAGACTAGAATACAGCAGACTAGAGAGACTGGAATACAGCAGACTATAGAGACTGGAATACAGCAGACAATAGAGACTGGAATACAGCAGACTATAGAGACTGGAATACAGCAGACTATAGAGACTGGAATACAGCAGACTATAGAGACTGGAATACAGCAGACTAGAATACAGCAGACTATAGAGACTGGAATACAGCAGACTAGAATACAGCAGACTAGAGAGACTGGAATACAGCAGACTAGAGAGACTGGAATACAGCAGACTAGAGAGACTGGAATACAGCAGACTAGAGAGACTGGAATACAGCAGACTAGAATACAGCAGACTAGAGAGACTGGAATACAGCAGACTATAGAGACTGGAATACAGCAGACTAGAGAGACTGGAATACAGCAGACTATAGAGACTGGAATACAGCAGACTATAGAGACTGGAATACAGCAGACTATAGAGACTGGAATACAGCAGACTAGAGAGACTGGAATACATCAGACTAGAGAGACTGGAATACAGCAGACTAGAGAGACTGGAATACAGCAGACTAGAGAGACTGGAATACAGCAGACTAGAGAGACTGGAATACAGCAGACTATAGAGACTGGAATACAGCAGACTATAGAGACTGGAATACAGCAGACTAGAGAGACTGGAATACAGCAGACTAGAATACAGCAGACTAGAGAGACTGGAATACAGCAGACTAGAGAGACTGGAATACAGCAGACTAGAGAGACTGGAATACAGCAGACTATAGAGACTGGAATACAGCAGACTAGAGAGACTGGAATACAGCAGACTATAGAGACTGGAATACAGCAGACTAGAGAGACTGGAATACAGCAGACTAGAGAGACTGGAATGCAGCAGACTATAGAGACTGGAATACATCAGACTATAGAGACTGGAATACAGCAGAGTAGAGAGACTGGAATACTGCAGACTATAGAGACTGGAATACAGCAGACTAGAGAGACTGGAATACAGCAGACTAGAGAGACTGGAATACAGCAGACTATAGAGACTGGAATACAGCAGACTATAGAGACTGGAATACAGCAGAGTAGAGAGACTGGAATACTGCAGACTATAGAGACTGGAATACAGCAGAGTAGAGAGACTGGAATACAGCAGACTAGAGAGACAGGAATACAGCAGACTATAGAGACTGGAATACAGCAGACTAGAGAGACTGGAATACAGCAGACTAGAGAGACTGGAATACAGCAGACTATAGAGACTAGAATTCAGCAGACTAGAGAGACTGGAATACAGCAGACTATAGAGACTGGAATACAGCAGACTATAGAGACTGGAATACAGCAGACTATAGAGACTGGAATACAGCAGACTATAGAGACTGGAATACAGCAGACTATAGAGACTGGAATACAGCAGACTAGAATACAGCAGACTATAGAGACTGGAATACAGCAGACTAGAATAAAGCAGACTAGAGAGACTGGAATACAGCAGACTAGAGAGACTGGAATACAGCAGACTAGAGAGACTGGAATACAGCAGACTATAGAGACTGGAATACAGCAGACTATAGAGACTGGAATATAGCAGACTAGAGAGACTGGAATACAGCAGACTAGAGAGACTGGAATACAGCAGATTATAGAGACTGGAATACAGCAGACTATAGAGACTGGAATACAGCAGATTTGAGAGACTGGAATAAAGCAGACTATAAAGACTGGAATACAGCAGACTATAGAGACTGGAATACAGCAGACTAGAGAGACTGGAATACAGCAGATTTGAGAGACTGGAATACAGCAGACTATAAAGACTGGAATACAGCAGACTATAGAGACTGGAATACAGCAGACTAGAGAGACTGGAATACAGCAGATTTGAGAGACTGGAATACAGCAGACTAGAGAGACTAGAATACAGCAGACTAGAGAGACTGGAATACAGCAGACTATAGAGACTGGAATACAGCAGACTATAGAGACTGGAATACAGCAGACTATAGAGACTGGAATACAGCAGACTATAGAGACTGGAATAAAGCAGACTATAGAGACTGGAATACAGCAGACTAGAATACAGCAGACTATAGAGTCTGGAATACAGCAGACTAGAGAGACTGGAATACAGCAGACTAGAGAGACTGAAATACAGCAGACTAGAGAGACTGGAATACAGCAGACTAGAGAGACTGGAATACAGCAGACTATAGAGACTGGAATACAGCAGACTATAGAGACTAGAATACAGCAGACTAGAGAGACTGGAATACAGCAGACTATAGAGACTGGAATACAGCAGACAATAGAGACTGGAATACAGCAGACTATAGAGACTGGAATACAGCAGACTATAGAGACTGGAATACAGCAGACTATAGAGACTGGAATACAGCAGACTAGAATACAGCAGACTATAGAGACTGGAATACAGCAGACTAGAATACAGCAGACTAGAGAGACTGGAATACAGCAGACTAGAGAGACTGGAATACAGCAGACTAGAGAGACTGGAATACAGCAGACTAGAGAGACTGGAATACAGCAGACTAGAATACAGCAGACTAGAGAGACTGGAATACAGCAGACTAGAGAGACTGGAATACAGCAGACTATAGAGACTGGAATACAGCAGACTAGAGAGACTGGAATACAGCAGACTATAGAGACTGGAATACAGCAGACTATAGAGACTGGAATACAGCAGACTATAGAGACTGGAATACAGCAGACTAGAGAGACTGGAATACATCAGACTAGAGAGACTGGAATACAGCAGACTAGAGAGACTGGAATACAGCAGACTAGAGAGACTGGAATACAGCAGACTAGAGAGACTGGAATACAGCAGACTATAGAGACTGGAATACAGCAGACTATAGAGACTGGAATACAGCAGACTAGAGAGACTGGAATACAGCAGACTAGAATACAGCAGACTAGAGAGACTGGAATACAGCAGACTAGAGAGACTGGAATACAGCAGACTAGAGAGACTGGAATACAGCAGACTATAGAGACTGGAATACAGCAGACTAGAGAGACTGGAATACAGCAGACTATAGAGACTGGAATACAGCAGACTAGAGAGACTGGAATACAGCAGACTAGAGAGACTGGAATGCAGCAGACTATAGAGACTGGAATACATCAGACTATAGAGACTGGAATACAGCAGAGTAGAGAGACTGGAATACTGCAGACTATAGAGACTGGAATACAGCAGACTAGAGAGACTGGAATACAGCAGACTAGAGAGACTGGAATACAGCAGACTATAGAGACTGGAATACAGCAGACTATAGAGACTGGAATACAGCAGAGTAGAGAGACTGGAATACTGCAGACTATAGAGACTGGAATACAGCAGACTATAGAGACTGGAATACAGCAGACTATAGAGACTGGAATACAGCAGACTAGAGAGACTGGAATACAGCAGACTGGAATACAGCAGACTAGAGAGACTAGAATACAGCAGACTAGAGAGACTGGAATACAACAGACTAGAGAGACTGGAATACAGCAGACTAGAGAGACAGGAATACAGCAGGCTAGAGAGACAGGAATACAGCAGGCTATAGAGACAGGAATACAGCAGACTATAGAGACTGGAATACAGCAGACTATAGAGACTGGAATACAGCAGACTAGAGAGACTGGAATACAGCAGACTAGAATACAGCAGCCTATAGAGACTGGAATACAGCAGACTAGAGAGACTGGAATACAGCAGACTATAGAGACTGGAATACAGCAGACTAGAATACAGCAGACTAGAGAGACTGGAATACAGCAGACTAGAGAGACTGGAATACAGTATACTAGAGAGACTGGAATACAGCAGACTAGAGAGACAGGAATACAGCAGACTATAGAGACTGGAATACAGCAGACTAGAGAGACTGGAATACAGCAGACTATAGAGACTGGAATACAGCAGACTAGAGAGACTGGAATACAGCAGACTATAGAGACTAGAATACAGCAGACTAGAGAGACTGGAATACAGCAGACTATAGAGACTGGAATACAGCAGACTAGAGAGACTGGAATACAGCAGACTAGAGAGACAGGAATACAGCAGACTATAGAGACTGGAATACAGCAGACTATAGAGACTGGAATACAGCAGACTAGAATACAGCAGACTATAGAGACTGGAATACAGCAGACTAGAGAGACTGGAATACAGCAGACTAGAGAGACTGGAATACAGCAGACTATAGAGACTGAAATACAGCAGACTAGAGAGACTGGAATACAGCAGACTATAGAGACTGGAATACAGCAGACTAGAGAGACTGGAATACAGCAGACTATAGAGACTAGAATACAGCAGACTAGAGAGACTGGAATACAGCAGACTATAGAGACTGGAATACAGCAGACTAGAGAGACTGGAATACAGCAGACTAGAGAGACAGGAATACAGCAGACTATAGAGACTGGAATACAGCAGACTATAGAGACTGGAATACAGCAGACTAGAATACAGCAGACTATAGAGACTGGAATACAGCAGACTAGAGAGACTGGAATACAGCAGACTAGAGAGACTGGAATACAGCAGACTATAGAGACTGAAATACAACAGACTAGAGAGACTGGAATACAGCAGACTATAGAGACTGGAATACAGCAGACTAGAGAGACTGGAATACAGCAGACTATAGAGACTGGAATACAGCAGACTAGAGAGACTGGAATACAGCAGGCTAGAGTACTAGAATACAGCACACTAGAGAGACTGGAATACAGCAGACTAGAGAGACTGGAATACAGCAGACTATAGAGACTGGAATACAGCAGACTATAGAGACTGGAATATAGCAGACTATAGAAACTGGAATAAAGCAGACTAGAGAGACTGGAATACAGCAGACTAGAGACACTAGAATACAGCAGACTAGAGAGACTGGAATACAGCAGACTATAGAGACTGGAATACAGCAGACTATAGAGACTGGAATACAGCAGACTAGAGAGACTGGAATACAGCAGACTATAGAGACTGGAATACAGCAGACTATAGAGACTGGAATACAGCAGACTAGAGAGACTGGAATACAGCAGACTATAGAGACTGGAATACAGCAGATTTGAGAGACTGGAATAAAGCAGACTATAAAGACTGGAATACAGCAGACTATAGAGACTGGAATACAGCAGACTAGAGAGACTGGAATACAGCAGATTTGAGAGACTGGAATACAGCAGACTATAAAGACTGGAATACAGCAGACTATAGAGACTGGAATACAGCAGACTAGAGAGACTGGAATACAGCAGATTTGAGAGACTGGAATACAGCAGACTAGAGAGACTAGAATACAGCAGACTAGAGAGACTGGAATACAGCAGACTATAGAGACTGGAATACAGCAGACTATAGAGACTGGAATACAGCAGACTATAGAGACTGGAATACAGCAGACTATAGAGACTGGAATAAAGCAGACTATAGAGACTGGAATACAGCAGACTAGAATACAGCAGACTATAGAGTCTGGAATACAGCAGACTAGAGAGACTGGAATACAGCAGACTAGAGAGACTGAAATACAGCAGACTATAGAGACTAGAATACAGCAGACTAGAGAGACTGGAATACAGCAGACTATAGAGACTGGAATACAGCAGACAATAGAGACTGGAATACAGCAGACTATAGAGACTGGAATACAGCAGACTATAGAGACTGGAATACAGCAGACTATAGAGACTGGAATACAGCAGACTAGAATACAGCAGACTATAGAGACTGGAATACAGCAGACTAGAATACAGCAGACTAGAGAGACTGGAATACAGCAGACTAGAGAGACTGGAATACAGCAGACTAGAGAGACTGGAATACAGCAGACTAGAGAGACTGGAATACAGCAGACTAGAATACAGCAGACTAGAGAGACTGGAATACAGCAGACTAGAGAGACTGGAATACAGCAGACTATAGAGACTGGAATACAGCAGACTAGAGAGACTGGAATACAGCAGACTATAGAGACTGGAATACAGCAGACTATAGAGACTGGAATACAGCAGACTATAGAGACTGGAATACAGCAGACTAGAGAGACTGGAATACATCAGACTAGAGAGACTGGAATACAGCAGACTAGAGAGACTGGAATACAGCAGACTAGAGAGACTGGAATACAGCAGACTAGAGAGACTGGAATACAGCAGACTATAGAGACTGGAATACAGCAGACTATAGAGACTGGAATACAGCAGACTAGAGAGACTGGAATACAGCAGACTAGAATACAGCAGACTAGAGAGACTGGAATACAGCAGACTAGAGAGACTGGAATACAGCAGACTAGAGAGACTGGAATACAGCAGACTATAGAGACTGGAATACAGCAGACTAGAGAGACTGGAATACAGCAGACTATAGAGACTGGAATACAGCAGACTAGAGAGACTGGAATACAGCAGACTAGAGAGACTGGAATGCAGCAGACTATAGAGACTGGAATACATCAGACTATAGAGACTGGAATACAGCAGAGTAGAGAGACTGGAATACTGCAGACTATAGAGACTGGAATACAGCAGACTAGAGAGACTGGAATACAGCAGACTAGAGAGACTGGAATACAGCAGACTATAGAGACTGGAATACAGCAGACTATAGAGACTGGAATACAGCAGAGTAGAGAGACTGGAATACTGCAGACTATAGAGACTGGAATACAGCAGACTATAGAGACTGGAATACAGCAGACTATAGAGACTGGAATACAGCAGACTAGAGAGACTGGAATACAGCAGACTGGAATACAGCAGACTAGAGAGACTAGAATACAGCAGACTAGAGAGACTGGAATACAACAGACTAGAGAGACTGGAATACAGCAGACTAGAGAGACAGGAATACAGCAGGCTAGAGAGACAGGAATACAGCAGGCTATAGAGACAGGAATACAGCAGACTATAGAGACTGGAATACAGCAGACTATAGAGACTGGAATACAGCAGACTAGAGAGACTGGAATACAGCAGACTAGAATACAGCAGCCTATAGAGACTGGAATACAGCAGACTAGAGAGACTGGAATACAGCAGACTATAGAGACTGGAATACAGCAGACTAGAATACAGCAGACTAGAGAGACTGGAATACAGCAGACTAGAGAGACTGGAATACAGTATACTAGAGAGACTGGAATACAGCAGACTAGAGAGACAGGAATACAGCAGACTATAGAGACTGGAATACAGCAGACTAGAGAGACTGGAATACAGCAGACTATAGAGACTGGAATACAGCAGACTAGAGAGACTGGAATACAGCAGACTATAGAGACTAGAATACAGCAGACTAGAGAGACTGGAATACAGCAGACTATAGAGACTGGAATACAGCAGACTAGAGAGACTGGAATACAGCAGACTAGAGAGACAGGAATACAGCAGACTATAGAGACTGGAATACAGCAGACTATAGAGACTGGAATACAGCAGACTAGAATACAGCAGACTATAGAGACTAGAATACAGCAGACTATAGAGACTGGAATACAGCAGACTAGAGAGACTGGAATACAGCAGACTAGAGAGACTGGAATACAGCAGACTATAGAGACTGAAATACAACAGACTAGAGAGACTGGAATACAGCAGACTATAGAGACTGGAATACAGCAGACTAGAGAGACTGGAATACAGCAGACTATAGAGACTGGAATACAGCAGACTAGAGAGACTGGAATACAGCAGGCTAGAGTACTAGAATACAGCACACTAGAGAGACTGGAATACAGCAGACTAGAGAGACTGGAATACAGCAGACTATAGAGACTGGAATACAGCAGACTATAGAGACTGGAATATAGCAGACTATAGAAACTGGAATAAAGCAGACTAGAGAGACTGGAATACAGCAGACTAGAGACACTAGAATACAGCAGACTAGAGAGACTGGAATACAGCAGACTATAGAGACTGGAATACAGCAGACTATAGAGACTGGAATACAGCAGACTAGAGAGACTGGAATACAGCAGACTATAGAGACTGGAATACAGCAGACTAGAGAGACTGGAATACAGCAGACTAGAGAGACTGGAATACAGCAGACTAGAATACAGCAGACTATAGAGACTGGAATACAGCAGACTAGAGAGACTGGAATACAGCAGACTAGAGAGACTGGAATACAGAAGACTATAGAGACTGGAATACAGCAGACTAGAGAGACTGAAATACAGCAGACTAGAATACAGCAGACTAGAGAGACTGGAATACAGCAGACTAGAGAGACTGGAATACAGTAGACTAGAGAGACTGGAATACAGCAGACTAGAGAGACAGGAATACAGCAGACTATAGAGACTGGAATACAGCAGACTAGAGAGACTGGAATACAGCAGACTAGAGAGACTGGAATACAGCAGACTATAGAGACTAGAATACAGCAGACTAGAGAGACTGGAATACAGCAGACTATAGAGACTGGAATACAGCAGACTATAGAGACTGGAATACAGCAGACTATAGAGACTGGAATACAGCAGACTATAGAGACTGGAATACAGCAGACTATAGAGACTGGAATACAGCAGACTAGAATACAGCAGACTATAGAGACTGGAATACAGCAGACTAGAATAAAGCAGACTAGAGAGACTGGAATACAGCATACTAGAGAGACTGGAATACAGCAGACTAGAGAGACTGGAATACAGCAGACTAGAGAGACTGGAATACAGCAGACTAGAGAGACTGGAATACAGCAGACTAGAGAGACTGGAATACAGCAGACTATAGAGACTGGAATACAGCAGACTATAGAGACTGGAATACAGCAGACTAGAGAGACTGGAATATATCAGACTAGAGAGACTGGAATACAGCAGACTAGAGAGACTGGAATACAGCAGACTATAGAGACTGGAATACAGCAGACTATAGAGACTGGAATACAGCAGATTTGAGAGACTGGAATAAAGCAGACTATAAAGACTGGAATACAGCAGACTATAGAGACTGGAATACAGCAGACTATAGAGAATGGAATACAGCAGACTATAGAGACTGGAATACAGCAGATTTGAGAGACTGGAATAAAGCAGACTATAAAGACTGGAATACAGCAGACTATAGAGACTGGAATACAGCAGACTAGAGAGACTGGAATACAGCAGATTTGAGAGACTGGAATACAGCAGACTATAAAGACTGGAATACAGCAGACTATAGAGACTGGAATACAGCAGACTAGAGAGACTGGAATACAGCAGATTTGAGAGACTGGAATACAGCAGACTAGAGAGACTAGAATACAGCAGACTAGAGAGACTGGAATACAGCAGACTATAGAGACTGGAATACAGCAGACTATAGAGACTGGAATACAGCAGACTATAGAGACTGGTATACAGCAGACTATAGAGACTGGAATACAGCAGACTATAGAGACTGGAATACAGCAGACTAGAATACAGCAGACTATAGAGTCTGGAATACAGCAGACTAGAATACAGCAGACTAGAGAGACTGGAATACAGCAGACTAGAGAGACTGACATACAGCAGACTAGAGAGACTGGAATACAGCAGACTAGAGAGACTGGAATACAGCAGACTATAGAGACTGGAATACAGCAGACTATAGAGACTAGAATACAGCAGACTAGAGAGACTGGAATACAGCAGACTATAGAGACTGGAATACAGCAGACTATAGAGACTGGAATACAGCAGACTATAGAGACTGGAATACAGCAGACTATAGAGACTGGAATACAGCAGACTAGAATACAGCAGACTATAGAGACTGGAATACAGCAGACTAGAATACAGCAGACTAGAGAGACTGGAATACAGCAGACTAGAGAGACTGGAATACAGCAGACTAGAGAGACTGGAATACAGCAGACTAGAGAGACTGGAATACAGCAGACTAGAGAGACTGGAATACAGCAGACTATAGAGACTGGAATACAGCAGACTATAGAGACTGGAATACAGCAGACTATAGAGACTGGAATACAGCAGACTAGAGAGACTGGAATACAGCAGACTATAGAGACTGGAATACAGCAGACTAGAGAGACTGGAATACAGCCGCCTAGAGAGACTGGAATACAGCAGACTATAGAGACTGGAATACAGCAGACTATAGAGACTGGAATACAGCAGACTAGAGAGACTGGAATACAGCAGACTAGAGAGACTGGAATACAGCAAACTATAGAGACTGGAATACAGCAGACTAGAGAGACTGGAATACAGCAGACTAGAGAGACTGGACTACAGCAGACTATAGAGACTGGAATACAGCAGACTAGAGAGACTGGAATACAGCAGACTAGAATACAGAAGACTAGAGAGACTGGAATACAGCAGACTAGAGAGACTGGAATACAGCAGACTATAGAGACTGGAATACAGCAGACTATAGAGACTGGAATACAGCAGACTAGAGAGACTGGAATACAGCAGACTAGAGAGACTGGAATACAGCAGACTAGAGAGACTGGAATACAGCAGACTAGAATACAGCAGACTAGAGAGACTGGAATACAGCAGACTAGAGAGACTGGAATACAGCAGACTATAGAGACTGGAATACAGCAGACTAGAGAGACTGGAATACAGCAGACTATAGAGACTGGAATACAGCAGACTATAGAGACTGGAATACAGCAGACTATAGAGACTGGAATACAGCAGACTAGAGAGACTGGAATACAGCAGACTAGAGAGACTGGAATACAGCAGACTAGAGAGACTGGAATACAGCAGACTAGAGAGACTGGAATACAGCAGACTATAGAGACTGGAATACAGCAGACTATAGAGACTGGAATACAGCAGACTAGAGAGACTGGAATACAGCAGACTAGAATACAGCAGACTAGAGAGACTGGAATACAGCAGACTAGAGAGACTGGAATACAGCAGACTAGAGAGACTGGAATACAGCAGACTAGAGAGACTGGAATACAGCAGACTATAGAGACTGGAATACAGCAGACTAGAGATCCTGGAATACAGCAGACTATAGAGACTGGAATACAGCAGACTAGAGAGACTGGAATACAGCAGACTAGAGAGACTGGAATACAGCAGACTATAGAGACTGGAATACAGCAGACTATAGAGAATGGAATACAGCAGAGTAGAGAGACTGGAATACTGCAGACTATAGAGACTGGAATACAGCAGACTAGAGAGACTGGAATACAGCAGACTAGAGAGACTGGAATACAGCAGACTATAGAGACTGGAATACAGCAGACTATAGAGACTGGAATACAGCAGAGTAGAGAGACTGGAATACTGCAGACTATAGAGACTGGAATACAGCAGACTATAGAGACTGGAATACAGCAGACTATAGAGACTGGAATACAGCAGACTAGAGAGACTGGAATACAGCAGACTAGAGAGACTGGAATACAGCAGACTAGAGAGACTGGAATACAGCAGACTAGAGAGACTGGAATACAGCAGACTAGAGAGACTGGAATACAGCAGACTATAGAGACTGGAATACAGCAGACTATAGAGACTGGAATACAGCAGACTAGAGAGACTGGAATACAGCAGACTAGAATACAGCAGACTAGAGAGACTGGAATACAGCAGACTAGAGAGACTGGAATACAGCAGACTAGAGAGACTGGAATACAGCAGACTAGAGAGACTGGAATACAGCAGACTATAGAGACTGGAATACAGCAGACTAGAGAGACTGGAATACAGCAGACTATAGAGACTGGAATACAGCAGACTAGAGAGACTGGAATACAGCAGACTATAGAGACTGGAATACAGCAGACTATAGAGACTGGAATACAGCAGAGTAGAGAGACTGGAATACTGCAGACTATAGAGACTGGAATACAGCAGACTAGAGAGACTGGAATACAGCAGACTAGAGAGACTGGAATACAGCAGACTATAGAGACTGGAATACAGCAGACTATAGAGACTGGAATACAGCAGAGTAGAGAGACTGGAATACTGCAGACTATAGAGACTGGAATACAGCAGACTATAGAGACTGGAATACAGCAGACTATAGAGACTGGAATACAGCAGAGTAGAGAGACTGGAATACTGCAGACTATAGAGACTAGAATACAGCAGACTAGAGAGACTGGAATACAACAGACTAGAGAGACTGGAATACAGCAGACTAGAGAGACAGGAATACAGCAGGCTAGAGAGACAGGAATACAGCAGGCTATAGAGACAGGAATACAGCAGACTATAGAGACTGGAATACAGCAGACTATAGAGACTGGAATACAGCAGACTAGAGAGACTAGAATACAGCAGACTAGAGAGACTGGAATACAGCAGACTAGAGAGACAGGAATACAGCAGGCTAGAGAACTGGAATGTGGTGCTGTTACGAAGATGTTAAGTATCCAATTAATTTCACTCAAACAGACGTTTAATTATTGATCCCAAATGTTGAATAATTGATGGATAGCTGTAAGTGGCTGTAACGGAGTAGTCGTATTATATTACACAGTGTTGATATGGCGACGATGATGAATTCATAAGTCGATCGCACACTCCTGTCACTGAGTCCTGTTATTCATCAGTTTAGATAGAGGAGGCTTGAATGGAACATGACATGATAATGTTATTCATGTTCGTGTTCTTACACATGTTCCTCTAGTGTGTGTGCGTGTGTGCGTAGGTGTGTGTGTGTGTGCGTGCGTGTGGTAAACTAACCAGTCTAAGGAGGTCCCATAACGTCATTGCCTGAAGTTGCCTGGTGTTGAAATGATGTGACTCTCTCTCACTACAATACCTTTCTCTGTATCTCTCCTTCTCCATCCATCCCCACTCTCTCTGTATCTCTCCTTCTCCACCCATCCCCACTCTCTCTGTATCTCTCCTTTCCTCCCACTCTTCCCCCACCCTCCAGGTGAGACACAGTGTAAGCACATCTTCAAGATCCCACTGAGTAACCTAGTGGGCCGCAGCATTGAGAGGCCCCTCAAGTCCCCACTGGTCAACAAGGTGGTGACGGGCCTGACAGCCCCCGCGGGGCACCCATTGCAGGGGGCCTCACACACCCTGTCCCTGTCCCGCATGGAGATCAAAGAAATCGCTAGCCGCACCCGCAAGGAGCTTCTGGGTGAGTGAGAAACCAAGACTGGACTGTACATACACACTCCTGACTACACACACACACACAGATGCACACACACGCACGCACACATAGATGCACACACACACACGCAGGCACGCACACACACACACACACACACCTGACACAGCATTCAGAAAGTTAGAATATAATTAGTTTTAATTAGCTCTTGTCGCCCCCTCTTTCCCATCACAGTGACCATATAGTCATTTAGCTTGTAGGTTATGTTTCCATCGACAAGCATCTACAGGTGACAGTGACGCATACAGTATATTTACTATATGTTTCCCATGAGGGAATGAAACCTTCAACCCTTCTGTTGCAAGCTCACTAACCTGCTCTAACCAATTAGAACCATCCCAGCATACTAACCTGCTCTAACCCATAGAACCATCCCAGCATACTAACCTGCTCTAACCCATAGAACCATCCCAGCACACTAACCCGCTCTAACCCACTAGAACCATCCCAGCACACTAACCTGCTCTAACCCACTAGAACCATCCCAGCATACTAACCTGCTCTAACCCACTAGAACCATCCCAGCACATTAGAACCATCCCAGCACACTAACCTGCTCTAACCCACTAGAACCATCCCAGCACATTAGAACCATCCCAGCACACTAACCTGCTCTAACCCACTAGAACCATCCAAGCACATTAGAACCATCCCAGCACACTAACCTGCTCTAACCCACTAGAACCATCCCAGCACATTAGAACCATCCCAGCACACTAACCTGCTCTAACCCACTAGAACCGTCCCAGCACATTAGAACCATCCCAGCATACTAACCTGCTCTAACCCACTAGAACCATTCTAAGCACCACAGCGATGATAATGCTATTTGTGCTCCTCCTTTCTAAGTGGTTAACTGAGTGGTTGTGTTACGGTCGGTTCTTACTGAGTGGCCATGACGTTCCCTTACTGAAGGATCTTATTCTGTGTGTTCTTCCCAGGCTTGACAGAGGAGCCGAGTAGTAAGCCCGACAGCAGTAAGCCCGACAGCAGGAAGCCTGACAGCAGTAAGTCCGAAAGCAGTAAGCCCGACAGCTGTAAGCCCGACAGAAGTAAGCCTGAAAGCAGTAAGCCTGACAGCAGTAAGCCTGACAGCAGTAAGCCCGACAGCAGTAAGCCTGACAGGAAGATGAGCAGGAAGACCACTGAGGAAGAGACAAAGGCATTGACCTCCACCAGCAGTGACAGGTGAAGGACCTATATTGTCTTCAACAACTCAGAAACCTAGATAGCAGCAGTGATTAGAAGTCATACATTTGGCGGGCCGGGCGCCTGCAGGCTGACTTCGGTCGTCAGTTGAACGGTGTTTCCTCCGAGACATTGGTGCAGCTGGCTTCCGGGTTAAGCGGGCGGGTGTTAAGAAGCGCAGCTTGGCGGGTCATGTTTCGGAGGACGCATGACTCGACCTTCTCCTCTCCCGAGCCGATTGTGGAGTTGCAGCGATGAGACAAGATCGTAATCACGAAATTGGGGAGAAAAAGGGGGTACAAATAATAATAATAATAATAACAAATATTCATACACGTATCTAGAAGTTTCTCATTTTTGTGTATGGAAGATTTGGCTTGAAGTTCAAGTCTCATACGGGTACTTCAAGTGATATGTGATATGAGTGTAAAACATTATGAATCACTACATTATGATGTAGTGATTCAAACTGATGTGTCCTATCAGAGTGGGCTCGGAGTCGGCCGACACGGACTCGGACATCCAATGGCACTGCTCGTCCAGCTCGGAGGCGGAGCCAGAGAAAGTGGTGCTTAGAGAGGAGAGCCCGCCATTGGCCAGCCCCTTCACCCTCTCCACCTCGTTCGAAGAAGACGTCCTGGACCTAAAGTGAAGACAATCCCATCACGCACTTATTTTCTGCCCTCCTCCTCCTTTCCTCCTCATCCCCCTCTTCTCTCCTCCTCCTTTCCTCCTCATCCCCCTCTTCTCTCCTCCTCCTTTCCTCTTCATCCACCTCTTCTCTCATCCTCCTTTCCTCCTCATCCCCCTCTTCTCTCATCCTCCTTTCCTCCTCAACCCCTCTTCTCTCCTCTTCCTTTCCTCCTCATCCCCCTCTTCTCTCCTCCTCCTTTCCTCCTCATCCCCCTCTTCTCTCCTCCGCCTTTCCTCCTCATCCCCCTCTTCTCTCCTCCTCCTTTCCTCCTCCTCATCCCCCTCTTCTCTCCTCCTCCTTTCCTCCTCCTCATCCTCCTCTTCTCTCCTCCTCCTTTCCTCCTCATCCTCCTCTTCTCTCCTCCTTTCCTCCTCCTCATCCCCCTCTTCTCTCCTCCTCCTTTCCTCCTCATCCCCCTCTTCTCTCCTCCTTTCCCTCTCCTCATCCCCCTCCCCCCTCTTCCCTCCTCCTTTGGTCATTTTATTTGTTTTTCTTGTTTGTGTTTAGTTTTTATCTCTGTGGTCTGGGTCTTCATTCTCAGACATGGTGTGTAGAACAGGAGTGTGTGTGTGTTGCACCACAGCGAGTAACCCAAAGAAAGCGAGTAGGTCATTTGAGGTGGTGTGGTTAGTTCAGAGTTCAGAGGTCATTATACGGCGAAAGGTTTAATCTATAAACCAAAATTGAATGTAAATCTACGCACCAAGGCACAAAGAAAAATCTGTGTTGGAAACAACGCCCTCGCGAAGTTGCTTTGGCTTACCATTTGTTGCATATTATATGATTATTTCCTGTTCCACTTTCAACTGTAGTATAATATATGCATATGTATGTGTACATCTATTTATACATTAAGATGCATACACACTGACAGACATGTATGCCTTTATAGATATATTATAATATACATTTTATTCACATATTTAGTAAGTGTAAGATGTTTTATGCTCTCCATGTCTGTCAGTCTTGTTCTATTTCCTTCCCAACTCACAGTATGCAGGTAGACAGGGCTGGACTGGAGGCAGAGTCTCCCACAAGTGCCAATTCGCTGCATCTTACACCAAAACTACAACTCCCATCAGCCACCAGTCACCTCTCCTCTGATTGGCTGGTCTCTGACAGTAACAGTTTAGGAATGTATCCCTCTGTGTAATAACATCCTACAGTGACTCTGTGAGCTAGGTTCAATCATCATAGAGTCACACACACACACACACCCCTCTAGGGCCTCTAAAAGCACCTGCATGCCATGCCTTTGCTACTGGCCTGTTTCTGGCTATCCCTGAGGTCCTCACAGAAGGAAAACGGATACAGTCTCCTATACACAGACTACAACCTTCCCTGACAGTAAGCTTACTGTGGCCTATGAGTGGCCCAACATTGTCATAGTCAGCGGCCAATTGGCCAGTTAGCTCATCCGCTTTCTAGTGGGCTGACGGCGGTATCCGACACAAACAGCAGGGCAAACACTGGTTGAATCAACATTGTTTCCACGTCATTTCAATGAAATTACATTTAACCAACATGGTTGAATTGACGTCTGTGCCAGGTGGGCATGGTCTGTCTGGTGTTAGGCTGCTATTGGCCTCGACTGTCTACATGGGACCTCTATCAGCTTGCCTACTGTATAGTGGCGTGTAGACTCAGCCAACAGTGATTCTCTTGGTAGTCGGGTTGGAGAATTTATCAAGTGGCCAACTACTTCCTTTTAGGAGTGATGGCATGAGGTAATGTAGTCGGTCATAGGTTGCATCCCAACTTTTAACGAGGGCCCATAGAGCGCTGATCAAAAGTAGTGCATTATATAGGGAATATGGTGCCATTTAGGACACAGACATAGTGGCCGAGAGTCCAGACAGATGGTAGATGGGTTAGGGTTAAATGGTAGATGGGTTAGGGTTCAATAGTAGATGGGTTAAGGTTAGATGGTAGGAGGGTTAGGGTTAGATGGTAGATGGGTTAAGGTTAGATGGTAGGAGGGTTAGGGTTAGATGGTAGGAGGGTTAGGGCTAGATGGTAGGAAGGTTAGGGTTAGATGGTAGGAGGGTTATGGTTAGATGGTAGATGGGTTAAGGTTAGATGGTAGGAGGGTTAGGGGTAGATGGGTTAGGGTCAGATGGTGTTAGGGTTAGATGTTATTTTTATGTATTTTTTATTTTTTCACCTTTATTTAACCAGGTAAGCCAGTTGAGAACAAGTTCTCATTTACAACTGCGACCTGGCGAAGATAAGGCAAAGCAGTGCGATAAAAACAACAACAACACAGAGTTACATATGGAATAAACAAAACGTACAGTCAATAACACAATAGAAAATCTATATACAGTGTGTGCAAATGTAGTAAGTTATGGAGGTAAGGCAATAAATAGGCCATAGTGCAAAATAATTACAATTTAGTATTAACACTGGAGTGATAGATGTGCAGAAGAAGATGTGCAAATAGAGATACTGGGGTGCAAATTAGCAAAATAAATAACAATATGGGGATGAGGTAGTTGGGTGTGCTAATTATAGATGGGCTGTGTACAGGTGCAGTAATCGGTAAGCTGCTCTGACAACTGATGCTTAAAGTTAGTGAGGGAGATAAGTGTCTCCAGCTTCAGAGATTTTTGCAGTTCGTTCCAGTCATTAGCAGCAGAGAACTGGAAGGAATGGCGGCCAAAGGAGGTGTTGGCTTTGGGGATGACCAGTGAGATATACCTGCTGGAGCGCATACTACGGGTGGGTGTTGCTATGGTGACCAATGATCTAAGATAAGGCGGGGATTTGCCTAGCTGTGATTTATAGATGACCTGGAGCCAGTGGGTTTGGCGACGAATATGTAGTGAGGACCAGCCAACAAGAGCGTACAGGTCACAGTGGTGGGTAGTATATGGGGCTTTGGTGACAAAACGGATGGCACTGTGATAGACTACATCCAATTTGCTGAGTAGAGTGTTGGAAGCTATTTTGTAAATGACATCGCCGAAGTCAAGGATCGGTAGGATAGTCCGTTTTATGAGGGCATGTTTGGCAGCATGAGTAAAGGAGGCTTTGTTGCGAAATAGGAAGCTGATTCTAGATTTAACTTTGGATTGGAGATGCTTAATGTGAGTCTGGAAGGAGAGTTTACGGTCTAACCAGACACCTAGGTATTTGTAGTTGTCCACATATTCTAAGTCAGACCCGCCGAGAGTAGTGATTCTAGTCGGGCAGGCGGGTGCAAGCAGTGTTCGATTGAAGAGCATGCATTTAGTTTTACTAGCGTTTAAGAGCAGTTGGAGGCTATGGAAGGAGTGTTGTATGGCATTGAAGCTTGTTTGGAGGTTTGTTAACACAGTGTCCAATGAAGGGCCAGATGTATACAAAATGGTGTCGTCTGCGTAGAGGTGGATCTGAGAATCACCAGCAGCAAGAGCGACATCACTGATATACACAGAGAATAGAGTCAGCCCGAGAATTGAACCCTGTGGCACCCCCATAGAGACTGCCTGAGGTCCAGACAACAGGCCCTCTGATTTGACACATTGAACTCTATCTGAGAAGTAGTTGGTGAACCAGGCGAGGCAGTCATTTGAGAATCCAAGGCTATTTAGTCTGCCAATAAGAATGCGGTGATTGACAGAGTCGAAAGCCTTGGCCAGGTCGATGAAGACGGCTGCACAGTACTGTCTTTTATCGATCGCGGTTATAATATCGTTTAGGCCCTTATTGTGGCTGAGGTGCACCCATGACCAGCTCGGAAACCAGATTGCATAGCGGAGAAGGTACGGTGGGATTCGAAATGGACGGTGATCTGTTTGTTAACTTGGCTTTCAAATACTTTCGAAAGGCAGGGCAGGATGGATATAGAGCTGGTGGCCGGGGTAGGGGTAGCCAGGTGGAAAGCATGGCCAGCCGTAGCAAAATGCTAATTGAAATTCTCGACTTATCGGTGGTGACAGTGTTTCCTAGCCTCAGTGGGTTAGGGTTAGATGGTAGGAGGGTTAGATGGGTTATGGTTAGATGGTTGATGGGTTAGGGTTAGATGGTAGGAGGGTTAGGGTTAGTTGGTAGAAGGTTAGGGTTAGATGCTAGGAGGGTTAGGGTTACATGGTAGGAAGGTTAGAGTTAGATGGTAGATGGGTTAGGGTTAGATGGTAGGAGAATTAGGGTTAGACGGTAGATGGGTTAGGGTTAGATGGTAGGAGGGTTAGATGGGCAATGGTTAGATGGTAGATGGGTTTGATGGTAAATGGGTTAGATGGTAGATGGGTTAAGGTTAGATGGTAGAAGGGTCAGGGTTAGATGGTAGATGGGTTAGGGTCAGATGGTAGGAGGGTTAGGGTTAGATGGTTGATGGGTTAGGGTCAGATGGTAGGAGGGTTATGGTTAGATGGTTGATGGGTTAGGGTTAGATGGTAGGAGGGTTAGGGTTAGATGGTAGATGGGTTAGATGGTAGGAGGGTTAGGGTTAGATGGTAGATGGGTTAGGGTCAGATGGTAGTTGGGTTAGATGGTAGATGGGTTAGGGTTAGATGGTAGGAGGGTTAGGGTTAGATGGTAAATGGTAGGTACTGTAGGCCAACTCAGAGTCCCTATAGGAATTATTTGGAAGACGGAATTCCCTCTCCTCTCCAACTCTTCACTAGGAGCAAGGCATAACTCACCAAGTGCAATGGGACATTACTGAACACAGGAGTTGTGATGTGTGTAGAGAGAGTGGACTGAAACAGCACAGGGGAAGCCATAACACTTAACCCCCTCTGCTACTAGATAAGAGAGATAAGTAACCAATCCCAATGAGTAGAGTGATATCAGCCTTACAGTACGCGGGTCAGGGGTCAAACATGACTCAATACCGGGGCATCATGGGAAATGTAGTGTTTCATCAGTATGTAGCGGACCTGAGTTGGGCTCACGGGCTCCTGATGAGGTAGCCCTGCCTGAGACTTCAAAATCAGTTTCATCCTTAACACAAGTGGGAATTTCCTACTGGGCTAATGATTAGGAGGTTGGTTTCTCCTGTGGAAAACCAGGGTTCAGACCCCTCCCATGACGTACAGGATGAAATTGTGTTCTCAGTGTCTTAAACTGCATCATGCTGAGAGCAGTGTTAGGGAGAGACTTTGGCTCTGTTGTTACTACTATATAGGTCAAGGTGATATTGCTGCGAAACCTACATACAGTACATGACCTAAGAGGAGTATTAGGGAGAGTTCTTGGCTTAAGCATCTGTGCATCCGTTTAGCTATGTGCGCGCCCATGTGTGGTCGGCTTGCGACATGGCCCCCCTCTTCTGATCTTGCATGAGCCCCCTTCTCTCTCTCTCTCTCTCTCTTTCTCTCTGTCAAACCCTTCTCTTCTGTTTCTCTCTGTACTTTCCTGTCTCAATATGGTCTCTTTCAACATTATTACGCAAAACCAGAGGGAAAAAAGAGGGGGACTATTTTTACAATGGAATTTTACTTGTTATTTATTACGCTGGTTCTTAGCATGAGTGTAGGTGAATGGGGTTGGGATGTCTGGTGGTTTGAAGGTTTGTAAAACAGCTTCTATCACTTTGATCGTTCTCCCTGTTTCTCTCTCCTTTGTTTCCGTCAGCCCTGTTAAGTTCACACCGCCCCAACTCCTTGACGTTTGTTTCCGTCAGCCCTGTTAAGTTCACACCGCCCCGACTCCTTGACGTTTGTTTCCGTCAGCCCTGTTAAGTTCACACCGCCCCAACTCCTTGACGTTTGTTTCCGTCAGCCCTGTTAAGTTCACACCGCCCCAACTCCTTGACGTTTGTTTCCGTCAGCCCTGTTAAGTTCACACCTCCCCAACTCCTTGACGTTTTCGCAGTGGTTTTTGTATCTAAATCAATATTTACTGTTTAGACTGTTGCTCAACCTCTCTGTGATATCAAAACAAAAGAAAAAATAATAAAAATAACACCAAGTGTCTTAAAAATATTGTATCGCCATCGTTTTTAATGCGAAGTACCACTTGTAGATGTTTGTGTTTCAAATGTGGCCTCAAATGAAACTTTATTCTATTATTATTATTATTATTATTATTATTTGAAAAATTATTTCAGTTATTTGAACAAGTGCTGTAGACCACTGCTGTGAAAGTAGTAAATTCTGTTAATTGATATGTAATAAATATTTATGAAATTTGAAAACATTTTGTTTGTAGTCTTCCTCATAATGGATTAGTTATTCATAGCGCTGTCATGTCAGAAATTGCTGGAAGCTGTATCTGTACCACTTACTGTAAGGATCTACAGTGCCTTGCAAAAGAGGGGAAAAACAACCAATCAGATCACAGAGTAATTTTCTGTGAATTTTCAGTGCCTTGCAAAAGTATTAATCCCCCTTGGCGTTTTACCTATTTTGTTGCATTACAACCTGTAATTTAAATTGATTTTTATTTGGATTTCATGTAATGGACATACACCAAATAGTCCAAATTGGTGAAGTGAAATGAAAAAAATAACTTATTTCATAAAATTATAAATAATAAATAACGGAAAAGTGGTGCGTGCATATGTATTCACCCCCTTTGCTATGAAGCCCCTAAATAAGTCCTGGTGCAACCAATTACTGTCAGTGTTTTGAGGTGGATGTGGTGTTGGAGTCAGGCGCAGGACACAGAAGCTTAGTCCAAACAGACTTTACTTGTCAGCAAATGACAATACAAAATAAAGGGCCTCAAAAGACGGAGGCGAGCGATACGCAAAACAGTGCGTAAAACACTAAACATAAGTGATGCGCAAACAGTGCGTCAATACACTTAATAACAAGAATGCAAATTCCAAAACCTCAACGGACAGGCGTACAACAACACACAACTACAAACAAATCAAATGATACAAACCCCCCAAAAATCCATTTAAATTCCAGGTTGTAAGGCAACAAAATAGGAAAAATGCCAAGGGGGGTGTCACGAATTCCGCCGAGACTGCTCCTCCTCCTTGTTCGGGCAGGCTTCGGCGTTTGTCGTCCCCGGAGTACTAGTTGCTACCGCTTGATGTTCTCTATGTTTGTTTGGTTTTGTCTTGTTGGTGCACCTGTTTCGTCTTATGTATTGATTATGTCACCTATAAGTTTCCTTTGGTTTTGTTTGCAGTTGTGTGTTGTTGTCCACCTGTCCGTTGGTGAATCTTTATTGTGCTCTAGTTGTTAGTGTTTTTACGCACTGTTTGCGTAATCGCTCGCCTCCTGTGTTTGAGGCCCGTTATTTTTGTTATTGTCTTTGTGACAATTAAAGTAGTTTCGACTAAGCTTCTGTGTCCTGCGCCTGACTCCAACACCGCATCCACATCAGCTTGTGACAGAACAACACACCATACTATGGAGTCAGCAGGAGCAGCGGCGGCGACCGAGTCGCTGGAGGATCGGGTCAGCTGCCAGGTCGCCAGGATCCAGCAGCTCGGCTCCGCCATGGGCAGGAGGTGATGAACACCCTGCGCCGATGGGAAAGGGGAGGCGTGCCCACACCTCCTCCTACATTACCACCACCATCGGCCAGCCCCACCTGACCAGCTCCGGAATCCAGTGGGATTCGGCTCTCGCTCCCGAGGGCGTATGATGGCACCGCAGCCTGGTGTCAGGGGTTCCTCCTTCAGGTGGCACTCTACCTGGTCACCATATACCCGGCGCCCTCGGGATACGAGAGCGTTTCCGCCCTCATCTCCTGTCTCTCCGGCAAGGCGTTGGAGTGGGCCAACGCCGAATGGAGGGGAATAGACGCTGCCACCATCAGCTACGCAGAGTTCTCCCGCCGCTTCAGGGCTGTTTTCGATCACCCTCCTGAGGGTAAAGCGGCGGGGGAGCGTCTGTTCCACCTCCGACAGGGGAAGAGGAGCGCACAGGAGTTCGCCCTGGATTTCCGGACTCTAGCGGCGGATGCGGGGTGGAATGAGAGGGCCCTCATCGACCACTATCGGTGTAGCCTGCGTGAGGACGTTCGTCGAGAGCTGGCCTGCAGGGACACCAATCTGTCCTTCGACCAGCTGGTGGACATGTCCATCCGTCTGGATACCCTGCTGGCCACCCGCGGACGTCCCGAGTTGGGGCCGTCCATTCCATCCCCCAGCACCTCCGAGCCGAGCCCTATGGAGCTCGGGGGTGCTGGCGCTAGAGAGAGAAGGAGAGAGAACCCGAGGGGGGCCGTCCCCTGCACCAACTGTGGCCGTGGAGGACACACTGGGGCTATTGCTGGGGAGGGTCTCCAGGGAATCGGGGCAACAGGTCGCGCACTGGGGAGTCATTTCAGGTGAGTAGGCGCCCCACTCACCCAGAGCTCTCTGTTGTTCACTTGTGTATACCTGTGGTATTTCCTCAGGTTGCATCTCATTCCCAGCATAAGGCGCTAGTCGATTCAGGCGCAGCTGGGAATTTTATTGATCGGAAATTTTGTACTAAGTTAGGGATTCCCCTCCTGCCCGTTGATGCACCCTTCCCTGTCCATGCCCTAGATAGCCGCCCGTTGGGATCTGGGTTGATTAGGGAGGTCACAGCGCCACTAAAGATGAAGACGCAGGGGGGTCATGAGGAGATCATTCAGTTGTACCTGATTGACTCTCCTGCGTATCCCGTGGTGCTGGGGCTTCCTTGGTTAATCACCCATGACCCCACCATTTCGTGGCAACAGAGGGCTCTCAAGGAATGGTCCGACCAGTGTGTTGGGCGATGTTTAGGTGTTTCCGTTGGGGCGACCACGGTGGAGAGTCCGAACCAAGTGCCCGCAATGCACATTCCCCCTGAGTATGAGGATTTGGCACTCGTGTTCAGCAAGACGAGGGCGACGCGATTGCCACCTCATAGACAGGGAGATTGTGCGATAAACCTCCAGACAGGTGCAGCACTCCCGCAGAGCCATGTGTATCCTCTGTCTCAAGAGGAGACGGCGGCTATGGAGACATACATAGCTGAGTCCCTGAGACAAGGATACATACGGTCCTCCACTTCCCCTGCGTCCTTGAGTTTCTTTTTTGTGAAGAAGAAGGATGGAGGGTTGCGCCCGTGTATTGATTACCGTAGTCTCAATCAGATCACTGTTAAATACAGTTACCCTCTTCCTCTGATTGCGAGTATGACTGAATCATTGCGCGGAGCGCGTTTCTTCACAAAACTGGATCTCAGGAGCGCCTATAACTTGGTGCGCATTAGGGAGGGAGATGAATGGAAGACGGCATTTAGTACCACCTCAGGTCATTATGAGTATCTTGTCATGCCATACGGGTTAATGAATGCTCCTTCAGTCTTCCAATCATTTGTGGACGAGATCTTCCGGGACCTGCATGGGCAGGGTGTGGTAGTGTACATTGACGACATCCTAGTGTACTCTTCTACACGAGCCGAGCATGTAGCCCTGGTGCGCCGAGTGTTGGGTAGGCTGTTGGAGCATGACTTGTATGTCAAGGCAGAGAAATGTCTGTTTTTCCAGGAGTCCATCTCCTTCTTGGGTCATCGGTTGTCCGCGTCAGGGGTGAAGATTGAGATTGACCGTGTGTCAGCCGTGCGTAACTGGCAAACCCCAACCACTGTTAAAGAGGTGCAGCAGTTTTTGGGTTTTGCCAATTACTACCGGAGGTTTATCCGGGGTTTTGGACAGGTAGCAGCTCCCATTACTTCCCTGCTGAAGGGGGGCCCGGTGCGTTTGCAGAGGTCGGCTGAAGCGGACAGGGCGTTTAGTAAACTGAAGGACCTGTTCACTTCGGCTCCGGTGCTGGCGCACCCGGACCCCGCTTTAGCGTTCCAGGTAGAGGTGGATGCGTCAGAGGCCGGTATTGGGGCAGTACTGTCGCAACGCTCGGCACGCCTCCTAAGCTCCGTCCCTGCGCTTTTTATTCTAAAAAGCTCACCCCGTCGGAACGTAATTATGACGTAGGGGACAGGGAGCTGTTAGCCGTGGTTCAAGCCCTAAAGGTGTGGAGGCATTGGCTTGAGGGGGCTCAACACCCTTTTCTCATTCTGACTGACCATCGTAACCTGGAGTACATCCGGGCAGCTAGGAGATTGAACCCTCGTCAGTCTAGGTGGAACATGTTTCTGACCCGGTTCGTTTTTAAGATCACTTACATCCCAGGGTCCCAGAACGGTAAGGCAGACGCCCTGTCCCGGCGGTATGACACAGAGGAGAGGTCCATTGAGCTCACTCCCATACTGCCGGAGTCTTGTCTGGTGGCACCGGTGGTATGGGAGGTCGATGCGGAAATTGAGCGGGCGTTACGCACCGACCCTACTCCCCCAGAGTGTCCAGTGGGTCGGACGTACGTGCCGCTCGAGGTCCGTGATCGTCTCATTTATTGGGCTCATACGTCACCCTCCTCTGGACATCCAGGTATTGGCCGGAAAGTGCACTGCCTTAGTGTTAAGTACTGGTGGCCAACATTGGCTAGGGACGTGAGGGTTTATGTCTCCTCCTGCTCGGTGTGCGCTCAGTGTAAGGCGCCTAGACACCTGCCCAGGGGGAAGTTACAACCCCTGCCCGTTCCACAACGGCCGTGGTCTCACCTCTCGGTGGACTTTGTCACGGACCTTCCCCCCTCTCAGGGGAATACCACTATTCTGGTCGTTGTGGATCGGTTCTCTAAGGCCTGTCGTCTCATCCCAATGCCGGGTCTCCCTACTGCCCTACAGACCGCTGAGGCTTTGTTCACCCACGTCTTCCGGCACTACGGGGTTCCCGAGGATATAGTGTCTGATCGGGGTCCCCAATTCACCTCTAGAGTCTGGAGGGCGTTCATGGAACGCTTGGGGGTCTCGGTTAGCCTTACCTCGGGTTTCCACCCTGAGAGTAATAGGCAGGTGGAGAGAGTGAACCAGGATGTGGGTAGGTTTCTGAGATCATATTGCCAGGGCCGGCAGGAGGAGTGGTCGGGGTATATCCCCTGGGCAGAGATGGCTCAGAACTCTCTTCGCCACTCCTCTACTAACCTGACCCCTTTCCAGTGCGTGTTAGGGTATCAGCCGGTTCTGGCACCATGGCATCAGAGCCAGATCGAGGCTCCTGCGGTGGATGAGTGGTTTCGGCGCTCGGAGGAGACGTGGAACGCTGCACACGTACATCTGCAGAGGGCCATCCGCAGGCAGAAGGCGAGCGCCGATCTCCACCGCAGTGAGGGTCCAGTATACGCACCTGGAGATCGAGTCTGGCTCTCGACTCGAAACCTGCCCCTTCGCCTGCCCTGCCGGAAGCTTGACCGGCGGTTTGTGGGGCCATTTAAAGTCCTGAGGAGATTGAACGAGGTGTGTTACAAGTTGCAACTGCCTAATGACTATCACATTAACCCCTCGTTCCATGTGTCTCTCCTCAGGCCGGTGGTAGCTGGTCCACTCCAGGACAGTGAGATAAGAGAGACCCCTCCGCCCCCACTGGACATCGAGGGGGCTCTGGCGTACTCAGTCCGGTCCATCGTGGATTCGAGACGTCGGATGGGGGGTCTACAATATCTCGTGGAGTGGGAGGGGTACGGTCCGGAGGAACGGTGCTGGGTGCCTAGGAGGGACATTTTAGATCCATCCCTCCTGACTGAGTTTCACCGTAGTCATCCTACGCGCCCTGCTCCATGTCCTCCTGGCCGTCCCCGAGGCCGGGGTCGGCGCACGGCTGGAGCCGCGCATCAAGGGGGGGTACTGTCACGAATTCCGCCGAGACTGCTCCTCCTCCTTGTTCGGGCAGGCTTCGGCGTTCGTCGTCCCCGGAGTACTAGCTGCTACCGCTTGATGTTCTCTATGTTTGTTTGGTTTTGTCTTGTTGGTGCACCTGTTTCGTCTTATGTATTGATTATGTCACCTATAAGTTTCCTTTGGTTTTGTTTGCAGTTGTGTGTTGTTGTCCGCCTGTCTGTTGGTGAATCTTTATTGTGCTCTAGTTGTTAGTGTTTTTACGCACTGTTTGCGCAATCGCTCGCCTCCTGTGTTTGAGGCCCGTTATTTTTGTTATTGTCTTTGTGACAATTAAAGTCGTTTCAATTAAGCTTCTGTGTCCTGCGCCTGACTCCAACACCGCATCCACATCAGCTTGTGACAGGGGGTGAATACTTTCACAAGCCACTGTACCTGGTAAACTACATTTCCCATGACTCCCCAGCTGTCACACATGTAAACGGCGCTCTTCCCACCTGGAAGGTGGCAGCACAAACTGAGAGACAAATTAGGGCCATATTAACAGGTCAGGTTAGCACAACCTTCATGTCAACACACATCTGGTGTCTGCTCCAGTCCCTGCTGGAGCCTGTTTGTCTTGTGCGTGTGTGCGCATGTACGTGTGTGTGTGTGTGTGTGTGTGCATGCGTAGCTGATCACAATTGATCTCTCACCTCTCTCTGAGCGGAATCATCAATCTCACTTTAACAGCAGCGCCCCCAATGGAACACACACATACGGTCACATACGCACACACACACAAACACGCTCAACCTTAATTGTGAAGTGGCCCGGGCCTTACTGAACACCTCCCGGAAGTCCTGGTACACTGTGGGAATGGTGGAGAGGTCCGAGGCAACTTCCGAGCCCCCAGGAAGACAGGCTGCGCTGACTTCTGGTAATGAGCGTGGCAGAACGGGCTCCAGCCCATGATGGCTCCAGTAGACCAGTCAATAAAGGGGTTGTGTCGCTGGAGCCAAGCTCTGTAGCTCAGCTGGTAGAGCACGGCGCTTGTAACGCCAAGGTAGTGGGTTCGATCCCCGGGACCACCCATACACAAAAATGTATGCACGCATGACTGTAAGTCGCTTTGGATAAAAGCGTCTGCTAAATGGCATATTATTATTATTATTATTAGAAACCCAATACCACGGGAACCTGAGGAGACACTGAGCGAGAAATGTCAGACGGGTTCCTGACTCTCCAGCGAATCATTCCGGGGGAGGTAAGCGGGGTTCTCGGGAAACCGGGGTGGCAGGGTAGGCCGCGCTGCTAACAGCCGGGTTACTGAGGGGCTGGGAGGTTACCGTCGTGGTAGGCTGCCTAACAGACAACCCGCGGAATTGCTCCAGCAATGTGTTAAATGCTCGGCCATGGCGTTCGGCCAATGTCTGGAACCCTTCCATGAGACCATGAAGCAACTCCTCGTGCCTTCCAATGGTGGCTCCTTGGGAGGAGATGGCGTTGCGGAGCTGGTCCGAGTCTGCTGGGTCAGTCATGGCCAGTTCGTACTATCACGTTTCAGGAGAAGACCCAGATGTAGACAGTGTCGACTATCACGTTTCAGGAGAAGACCCAGATGCAGACAGTGTCGAAGTAAAAAAAGTTTAGTACAAAAACAGGGGGCAGGCAAATGACAGGTCAAGGGCAGGCAGAGGTCAGTAATCCAGATCAGAGTCCAAAAGGTACAGAACGGCAGGCAGTCTCAGGGTCAGGGCAGGCAGAGGTCAATAATCCAGGATGGTGTGACAAGGTACAGAACGGCAGGCAGGCTCAGGGTCAGGGCAGGCAGAATGGTCAAAACTGGGAAAACTAGAAAACAGGAACTTGAGAAAGACAGGCGCAAGGGGAAAACCGCTGGTAAACTTGACGAAACAAAACGAACTGGCCACAGACAAACAGAGAACACAGGTATAAATACACTGGGGATAATGAGGAAGATGGGCGACACCTGTAGGGGGGTGGAGACAATCACAAAGACAGGTGAAACAGATCAGGGTGTGACAACAACAGTGGGAAGCCTTGGAGTCAACATGGGCCAGCATCCCTGTGGAATGCTTTCAACACCTTGTAGAGTCCATGTCCCGATGAATTTAGGCTGTTCTGAGGGCAAAAGGCAGAGCAACTCAGTAAAAATGTTTTGTGCACTCAGTGTATATACAGGTAACTGCCAAAACAATGACAACACATGAGTAAATGAGGTAATAAACTATTTTTCAAGCAGGTGCTTCCACAAAGGTGTGGTTCCTGAGTTAATTAAGCAATTATCATCCCATCATACTTAGGGTCATATATAAAAATGCGGGGCAGACCATTATTTTGGCTACCATGGCTATGCCGCCATAGGATGACAATGCCCCCATCTACAGGGCACGAGTGGTCACCGAATGGTTTGATGAGCATGAAAACAATGTAGACCATATGCCATGGCCGTCTCAGTCACCAGATCTCAACACAATTGAACACCTACAGGTAACTACCAAAATAAAGGAAACACCAACAAAAAGTGTCTTAATAGGGCGTTGGGCTACCACGATCCAGAACAGCTTCAATGCACCTTGGCATAGATTCTACAACTGTCTGTAACTCTACTGGAGGGATGCGACACCATTCTTCCACGAGAAATTCCATCATTTGGTGTTTTTCCCACTGTTTTTTGAAGTACAAATCACCCTTTGAGTCACCATCAATGAATTGCTAAGTCAGTGAATCTCAACTTACAGTGCTGTCTTGGAGTCTTTGACAACCGGCAGAAGCCTCAAAAACCCTCCTCTGATCTGGAGTATTTCCTCAGGAAATAAGTATTTGACCCCTCTGCAAAACATGACTTAGTACTTGGTGGCAAAACCCTTGTTGGCAATCACAGAGGTCAGACGTTTCTTGTAGTTGGCCACCAGGTTTGCACACATCTCAGGAGGGATGTTGTTCCATTCCTCTTTGCAGATCTTCTCCAAGTCATTAAGGTTTCGAGGCTGACGTTTGGCAATTCGAACCTTCAGCTCCCTCCACAGATTTTCTATGGGATTAAGGTCTAGAGACTGGCTAGGCCACTCCACGACCTTAATGTGCTTCTTCTTGAGCCACTCCTTTGTTGCCTTGGCTGTGTGTTTTGGGTCATTGTCATGCTGGAATACCCATCCACGACCCATTTTCAATGCCCTGGCTGAGGGAAGGAGGTTCTCACCCAAGATTTGACGGTACATGGCCCCGTCCATCGTCCCTTTGATGCGGTGAAGTTGTCCTGTCCCCTTAGCAGAAAAACACCCCCTTAGCATAATGTTTCCACCTCCATGTTTGATGGTGGAGATGGTGTTCTTGGGGTCATAGGCAGCATTCCTCCTCCTCCAAACACAGCGAGTTGAGTTGATGCCAAAGAGCTCCATTTTGGTCTCATCTGACCACAACACTTTCACCCAGTTCTCCTCTGAATCATTCAGATGTTCATTGGCAAACTTCAGACGGCCCTGTACATGTGCTTTCTTGAGCAGGGGGACCTTGCGGGCGCTGCAGGATTTCAGTCCTTCACGGCGTAATGTGTAACCAATTGTTTTCCTGGTGACTATGGTCCCAGCTGCCTTGAGATCATTGACAAGATCCTCCTGTGTAGTTCTGGGCTGATTCCTCACCGTTCTCATGATCATTGCAACTCCACGAGGTGAGATCTTGCATGGAGCCCCAGGCCGAGGGCGATTGACAGTTCTTTTGTGTTTCTTCCATTTGCGAATAATCGCACCAACTGTTGTCACCTTCTCACCAAGCTGCTTGGCGATGGTCTTGTAGCCCATTCCAGCCTTGTGTAGGTCTACAATCTTGTCCCTGACATCCTTGGAGAGCTCTTTGGTCTTGGCCATGGTGGAGAGTTTGGAATCTGATTGATTGATTGCTTCTGTGGACAGGTGTCTTTTATACAGGTAACAAACTGAGATTAGGAGCACTCCCTTTAAGAGTGTGCTCCTAATCTCAGCTCGTTACCTGTATAAAAGACACCTGGGAGCCAGAAATCTTTCTGATTGAGAGGGGGTCAAATACTTATTTCCCTCATTAAAATGCAAATCAATTTATAACATGTTTGACATGCGTTTTTCTGGATTTTTTGTTGTTGTTATTCTGTCTCTCACTGTTCAAATAAACCTACCATTAAAATTATAAACAGATCATTTCTTTGTCAGTGGGCAAACGTACTAAATCAGCAGGGGATCAAATACTTTTTTCCCTCACTGTATCTAAATAGCTGCTGCAGGTCGGGAGGTTATCCAAAGGCGAGCAGAGGGAAGTGGCTTTCCCTTGATGTGGTTTGTTAGGAGCACATCCACTGAGGTTGACTCAGTGACATCACAATAGCTCTCATTGTTCTCGAAGTCTAGAGGAAGTCGACACTCATCCAGATCATCAAAGATGAACAAAACCTTGTGCTTGTTAAAGTTGGAAATTCCAGATTATTTTATTTCCATGAAGAAAATACTGCTAAGAAGTTGAATTAGGCTTTGTTTCCCCCTTCAAGTTAATCTCCTGACAAGGAAGTGAAAATATGAATTGGAGATCCTGATTTCCTTCAGCTCCGTCCAGAATAAACTTCTGCGCAGAGACTGTTTTCCCAATTCCAGTGACTCCCTTTGTCAGCACAGTTTTAATAGGTTTGTCTTGTCCAGGTTAAGGTTTGACGATGTCATTGCATTTGATCGGTATCTCCGGTGTCGCTGGTCGCCTTGATGCTATCTCAATCTGTCTCACCTCATGTTCACCTCTCCACTTCCACCCTCTGTGATGTAGAGCTCTGTGTAGATGTTGTTGAGAAGTGTTGGGTTTCCTTGCTAAGCTATTCCCTCAAACACACACTGAAACGTTTTCTTCAAGGAAGATTTGAGTTTGCGTTGGCAGATCACAGCAAGCTCATCTGCGTGACCAAACAATGCGTAAAAAAACGAATGTCCATGTTCCTTTAGTGGTGTATACATCAAGGGATGCGAGTTAGATTTGAATCCAGTAACACTGTGAAAATGCATGTACTATGACAGAGATCCCCAAACATTTTACATTATGACCCACTTAAGCCTTTTTGGATATTTAAAGTGACCCACGAGATAATAGTTCTACACGCTTAGAAAAAAAGGTTCCAAAATGGTTCTTCAGCTGTCCCCATGGGAGAACCCTTTAAGAACCCTTTTGGGTTCCATGTAGAACAAAGGCCACGGGACATGTCCCCCCAAAGAAAATATTGGGGCCACCCTAGAAAGCATATGAACACATCATAAGCGATGGCAAAATGTGTAGAATTGCAGGAAATTTGCTTTCAGAGTTGACTTTGGGCACAAAAATGTTCAAAAGGCCATTTGAATAATTGTTCAGCAGTCTTATAGCTTGGGGGTAGAAGCTGTTAAGGAGCCTTTTCGACCTAGACTTGGCGCCCCGGTACCGCTTGCCGTGTGCTAGCAGAGAGAACAGTCTATGACTTGGGTGACTGGAATTTTTTGGGCCTTCCTCTGACACCACCTAGTATATATCCAATTGCGATCTAATTACGATCTTGTCTCATCGCTGCAACTCCCCAACGGGCTAGGGAGAGGCGAAGGTCGAGTCATGCGTCCTCCGAAACATAACCCGCCAAACTGTGCTTCTTAACACCCGCCCGCTTAACCCGGAAGCCAGCTGCACCAATGTGTCAGAGGAAACACCGTTCAACTGATGACCAAAGTCAGCCTGCAGGCGCCCGTCCCGCCACAAGGAGTCGCTAGAGCGCGATGAGCCAAGTAAAACCCCCCCAGCCAAACCCTCCCCTATCCCAGACAACGCTGGGCCAATTGTGCGCAGCCCTATGGGACTCCCAGTCACAGCCGGTTGTGACACAGCCTGGGATCGACCCCGGGTCTATAGTGACGCCTCAAGCACTGCGATGCAGTGCCTTAGACCACTGCGCCACTTGGGAGGCCCTCTTTCTCAATTTTCAAACAGAAATGGGGTGTGCCCTTGGTGGTTCATCGATGTGTCATTCTGGTCATGCGCGCCGCTACCGACATAGCTTGTTCGTTAGCTAAGCTAGCTGTCACGGTTTCGGCCGAGGCTGCTCCTTCTCCTTGTTCGGGCAGGCTTCGGCGGTCGTCGTCCCCGGAGTACTAGCTGCCACCGTTCGTTGTGTCTGTGTGTGTTTGGTTTGGTCTGATTTGTTACCCCTGTTGCTCATTTCGTCTTGATTATGTGTCCTTTAAGTTCTCGTTGTTTCTGTCTTGTGGTTGTGTGTAGTTGTTCTATGTCAGCAGGTGTTGCCAGTCAGTTTGTGCTCTATGTTTTTTAGAGAGTCCGCACGTTGTGCGCTTGTTGTACTTTTACGCTGAGTGCGTTTATTTTTCCCTTGTTCAACCGGCTCTGTTTATAGCCGTTGTTTCTGTGGACTTTATTAAAGTGTTTTTGGACTTGCATCTGCATCCTGCAATTGATTCCACATCACACCTACGCCCGGCCTTGACAGAACTACACACCATTCATGGAATCAGCAGGAGCAGCAGCAGCGACCGAGTCATGGGAGGAGCGCGTCCGCGGACAGGATGACAGGATAGCCCAGATCACCAACGCATTACAAGGAGTAATGAATACCCTGCATCGCCTGGAGACCAGTTGGGCACCCACGCCTCCTCCCACAGTACCACCAGCACCGGTCAGTCCCTTAGTCCACGCTCCGGAACCCAGTGGGATTCGGCTCTCGCTCCCGAGGGCGTATGATGGTACCGCTGCCGGGTGTCAAGGTTTCCTCCTACAAGTAGAACTCTACCTCGCCACCGTACACCCGGTGCCCTCGGGATACGAGAGCGTTTCCGCCCTCATCTCCTGTCTCACCGGCAAGGCGTTGGAGTGGGCCAACGCCGAATGGAGGAGAATAGACCCCGCGACGATCACCTATGCAGAGTTCTCCCGTCGCTTCAGGGCTGTATTCGACCATCCACCTGAGGGGAAGGCGGCGGGAGAACGTTTATTCTACCTCCGACAGGGGAAGAGGAGCGCACAGGATTTTGCACTGGAGTTCCGGACTCTAGCGGCAGACGCAGGGTGGAATGAGCGGGCCCTCATAGACCATTTCCGCTGCAGCCTACGGGAGGACGTCCGTCGTGAGTTGGCCTGCAGGGACACCACCCTCACGTTTGACCAGTTAGTTGACATGGCCATTCGCCTCGACACCCTGTTGGCCACCCGCGGACGTCCTGAGTGGGGGTCGTCCATTCCACCCTCTAGCACCTCCGAGCCTAGTCCTATGGAGCTCGGGGGTGCTGGCGCTAGAGAGGAGAGGAGAAGGAGCCCCAGGGGAACCAACCCCTGTACCTACTGTGGCCGTGGAGGACACACTGCGGCCAGGTGCTGGGGGGGGTCTCCTAGGGGGAGAGACGGCAGGCCACGCTCTGGGGAGTCCCTCCAGGTGAGTAGGCGCCCCACTTACCCAGAGCTCTCTGTTGATCACCTAACCATACCTGTTTGCTTCCCACAGGTTGCACCTCATTCCCAGCATAAGGCGCTAGTAGATTCAGGCGCAGCTGGGAATTTTATAGATCGGCGATTTTGTGCTGAGTTAGGGATTCCCCTCCTTCCAGTCAGTAGTCCCTTCCCTGTACATGCTTTAGATAGCCGTCCGTTGGGATCGGGGTTGATTAGGGAGGTCACAGCTCCACTTAGGATGGGGACGCAGGAGGGTCATGAGGAGACTATTCAGCTATATCTTATAGACTCTCCTGCGTATCCGGTGGTGCTGGGGCTTCCCTGGTTGATTACTCATAATCCCTCTATTTCGTGGCAACAGAGGGCTCTCAAGGAGTGGTCTGTCCAGTGTGTAGGGCGATGTCTGGGCGTTTCCGTAGGGGCGACCTCGGTGGAAAGTCCAAACCAACTGCCGGCATTGCACATTCCCCCCGAGTATGATGATTTAGCAATTGTGTTTAGTAAAGCGAAGGCGACGCAATTGCCACCACATAGACAGGGGGATTGTGAGATAGACCTCCAGGTAGGAGCTGCGCTTCCGCGGAGCCATGTGTATCCTCTGTCTCAAGAGGAGAAGAGAGCTATGGAGACTTACATAGCTGAGTCTCTGAGACAGGGATACATACGGCCCTCCACTTCCCCTGCGTCCTCGAGTTTCTTTTTTGTGAAGAAAAAGGATGGAGGTTTGCGCCCGTGTATTGATTACCGCAGTCTCAATCAGATTACTGTGAAATACAGTTATCCACTCCCTCTGATTGCGACTATGACGGAGTCTTTACACAGGGCGCGTTTCTTCACAAAATTGGATCTCAGGAGCGCATACAACTTGGTGCGTATTAGGGAGGGAGACGAATGGAAGACAGCATTCAGTACCACCTCGGGTCATTACGAGTATCTCGTCATGCCATACGGGTTAATGAATGCTCCTTCAGTCTTCCAATCCTTCGTTGATGAGATCTTCCGGGATATGCAGGGGCAGGGAGTGGTCGTGTACATTGACGACATTCTAGTGTATTCTTCTACCCGAGCCGAGCATGTAGCCCTGGTGCGCCGAGTATTGAGGAGATTGTTGGAGCATGATCTGTATGTCAAGGCAGAGAAATGTCTGTTTTTCCAGGAGTCTGTCTCCTTTTTGGGTTATCAGTTGTCTGCGTCAGGGGTTAAGATGGAGGTTGACCGTGTGTCGGCCGTGCGTAATTGGCAAACTCCAACTACTGTTAAAGAGGTGCAGCGGTTCTTGGGTTTTGCGAATTACTACAGGAGGTTTATCCGGGGTTTTGGACAGGTGGCAGCTCCCATAACGTCTCTACTAAAGGGAGGTCCGGTGCGCTTGCAGTGGTCTGCTGAGGCGGATAGGGCTTTTGGGAGACTGAAGGACCTGTTTACCTCGGCGCCGGTGTTGGCGCATCCAGATCCCGCACTCCCATTCCAGGTCGAGGTAGACGCGTCTGAAGCCGGTATAGGGGCCGTGCTCTCGCAACGATCTGGCACGCCCCTGAAACTCCGCCCCTGTGCTTTTTACTCTAAAAAGCTCAGTCCGGCGGAGCGAAATTATGACGTGGGGGACAGGGAGCTGCTAGCCGTGGTCCAGGCCCTAAAGGTGTGGAGGCATTGGCTAGAGGGGGCTCAACACCCTTTCCTCATTTTGACAGACCACCGAAACCTGGAGTACATCCGGGCAGCTAGGAGACTGAACCCTCGCCAGGCTAGGTGGAATATGTTTCTGGCCCGGTTCGTTTTTAAGATCACGTACATCCCTGGGTCCCAGAATGGTAAGGCAGATGCTCTGTCCCGGCGGTATGACACGGAGGAGAGGTCCGTTGAGCCCACGCCCATACTCCCGCCGTCTTGCCTGGTGGCACCGGTGGTGTGGGAGGTCGATTCCGAAATCGAGCGGGCGTTGCGTACCGATCCTAGCCCTCCACAGTGTCCTGTGGGTCGGACATACGTGCCGTTCGAGGTTCGGGATCGACTTATATATTGGGCTCACACGTCACCCTCCTCTGGACATCCAGGGATTGGCCGGACGGTGCACTGCCTTAGTACTAAGTACTGGTGGCCAACGTTAGCCAGGGATGTGAGGGTTTATGTTTCCTCCTGTTCGGTATGTGCCCAGTGTAAGGCACCCAGACATTTGCCCAGGGGTAAGTTACAACCCCTGCCCGTTCCACAACGACCCTGGTCTCACCTCTCGGTGGATTTCGTTACTGATCTTCCCCTCTCCCAGGGAAATACCACCATCCTGGTCGTTGTGGATCGGTTCTCGAAGGCCTGTCGTCTCCTTCCCATGCCGGGTCTTCCCACTGCCCTACAGACCGCTGAGGCACTATTCACTCACGTCTTCCGGCATTACGGGGTACCCGAGGATATAGTGTCTGATCGAGGCCCCCAGTTTACCTCTCGAGTCTGGAGAGCTTTCATGGAGCGCTTGGGGGTCTCAGTGAGCCTTACCTCGGGGTACCACCCGGAGAGCAATGGGCAGGTTGAACGAGTAAACCAGGATGTGGGTAGGTTTCTGAGGTCGTATTGCCAGGGCCGGCCGGAGGAGTGGGCGAGATATGTTCCCTGGGCCGAGATGGCACAGAACTCTCTCCGCCACTCCTCCACTAAACTAACCCCTTTCCAGTGTGTGTTAGGGTACCAGCCGGTTCTGGCACCTTGGCATGAGAGCCAGATCGAGGCCCCTGCGGTGGATGAGTGGGTGCGGCGCTCGGAGGAGACGTGGAACGCTGCTCACGTACATCTGCAGCGGGCCATCCGTCGACACAAGGCGAGCGCCGATCTCCACCGCAGTGAGGGACCGGTGTACGCACCGGGAGATCGAGTCTGGCTCTCGACCAGAAACCTGCCCCTCCGCCTGCCCTGCCGGATGCTGGGTCGGCGGTTTGTGGGGCCTTTTAAAGTCCTGAGGAGGTTGAACGAGGTGTGTTACAGATTACAACTTCCTATTGAGTATAAGAATATTAACCCCTCGTTCCATGTGTCTCTCCCCAGGCCGGTGGTAGCTGGTCCACTCCAGGAGTGTGAGATAGCAGAGACTCCTCCGCCCCCGCTGGACATCGAGGGGGCTCCGGCGTACACAGTTCGGTCCATCCTGGATTCGAGACGCCGGATGGGGGGTCTCCAATATCTCGTGGAGTGGGAGGGGTACGGTCCGGAGGAGCGGTGCTGGGTGCCGAGGAGAGATATCTTAGACCCGTCTCTTCTGACTGAGTTCCATCGTGGTCATCCCACGCGCCCTGCTCCGCGTCCTCCTGGTCGTCCCCGAGGCCGGGGTCGGCGCACGGCTGGAGCCGCGCGTCAAGGGGGGGGTACTGTCACGGTTTCGGCCGAGGCTGCTCCTTCTCCTTGTTCGGGCAGGCTTCGGCGGTCGTCGTCCCCGGAGTACTAGCTGCCACCGTTCGTTGTGTCTGTGTGTGTTTGGTTTGGTCTGATTTGTTACCCCTGTTGCTCATTTTGTCTTGATTATGTGTCCTTTAAGTTCTCGTTGTTTCTGTCTTGTGGTTGTGTGTAGTTGTTCTATGTCAGCAGGTGTTGCCAGTCAGTTTGTGCTCTATGTTTTTTAGAGAGTCCGCACGTTGTGCGTTTGTTGTACTTTTACGCTGAGTTTTCCCTTGTTCAACCGGCTCTGTTTATAGCCGTTGTTTCTGTGGACTTTATTAAAGTGTTTTTGGACTTGCATCTGCATCCTGCAATTGATTCCACACCACACCTACGCCAGGCCTTGACACTAGCCACTTGTAGCTAGCCAGTAACTCCTAAAGTATGTGTTGACATCATTTCACAGGATTTGTTTTTGGATGGAAGCTGTAGAAATAGGTAAGAAATGGCACTTCTGTAGCCAAATATATTATTCATGTGTTTTTATTATAGCATTAAATGACCTGGTATGATCAGTTATACAGTTGTTATGATTCATTTCTCGGCTATCAAGTAATTAAGGATGTAAGAATATACTTAGACAACTCTGTGGAAAGTTAATACAAAGGTTTAATATTCGGTACCGGGTTCGTTATAACAAAAGACAGTGCTTTGCCTCTTGCCATTCCGAACTACTGAACAAAGACAATATCTCAGCTTATATAGCTTCGATTACACGTTTTTTCACGAACATCTGGCAACCCTCAATGGGCACTCCCTTCTTTGATGTTATTACCTTGTACCCCAAGTCAGTATATCATGTCCATCAATCGTTCTAAGATCAACCACCAGTAAGCTCCCTTGACATAATGGACTCCTTGGTATTCCGACTGTGCGGCACAAAGTCACTAACTTTAACCTGGTTCCCACAACACTATGAAAACATCATAACAAAAGTTTAAAGATGTCATTGTTGTGTTTCTTCCCAAAGTCAACCTTTAAAGTAACTGTCCAGTGTTCCCAGATTTCTATGAAGTATGACCTATAATTAATTACAATATGAGTGAAATAGTTTTATAAGTGAAATTGTAATTATTTAAAAAATCTGCTTTTCTGTGTTGGAATGGTGTGGGCGTACCCCAACAATAGAATGGTGTGGGCATATACCGGTCATTAGAAATATGAACGCTAGTAGACCGCTGATTGGCCATCATCCTCTATGAGTTAATAGCAAGCATTTTTGAAACAGTCTGTTTGAGATACAAGTTTGAGGTGGGGTTTTTTAATGCTTTGGCCACAAACACAAATATTGGATGAGTCAACAACATTATTTGGGTATGAGTTAACAGAATACAAACTTTTAAAAGTGAGACTTAAATAGTTACTTTAAAACTGCAACATTTTATCTCAGCCTCATGTCACAATGTGTAGAGTAGCAGGAAATGAGCTCTAAAATGTCACGGGCGCCAATGAAGTACGACCAAAGCGCAGCGTTGGGAGTAAACATGATGATTTTAATGTTGAATAAACGACAAAACAAAACACGATCCGTAACGTCCTCAGTACACCGACTGAACATAGAACAAAAACCCACAACCACAAGGTGAACACAGACATTTAAATATGGCTCCCAATCAGAGATAACGAGCCGACAGCTGACACTCGTTACCTCCGATTGGGAGTCACTGACCAAACATAGAACGCGAACACCTAGACACTACCCACAGTACAAAACACACGGAAATCTACACACCCTGACTAAACATAAAAAGTCCCAGAGCCAGAGTGTGACAGTACCCCCCCTAAAGGCGCGGACTGCGACCGCGCCTAAATACAAGCAAACAGGGGAGGGCTGGGTGGGCATTCCTCCTCGGCGGCGGCTCCGGCTCCGGGCTTCCTCCCCACTTCCTCTCCAACCCCCCACAGTACCCCTGGTCCTGTCTAGCGCCGCTGGCCGGAACCGGACTGACGACACGCGCCCCTGGCTTGGTGCGTGGAACAGGAACGGACCGGACCGGGCTGACGATACACACCCCTGGCTTGGTGCGTGGAGCAGGACCGGACCGGAATGGGCTGGCAACGCGCACCACAGACTTGGTGCGGAGAGTAGGGACGAGCCGGACAGGGCTGACGAAACGCACCCTTGGCTTGGTGCGTGGAGCAGGACCAGGCCGGACAGGGCTGACAAGACGCACCACAGACTTGAGCCGGGGAGCAGGAACAGGCCGAACCGGGCTGGCGACACGTACCACAGCCTTGGTGCGGAGAGCAGGCACGGGCCGGACAGGGCTGACGAAACGCACCACAGACTTGGTGCGGGGAGCAGGAACAGGCCGGGCCGGGCTGGCGACGCGCATCATTAGCTTGGAGCGGGGAGCAGGCACGGGCCGGACAGGGCTGACGAAACGCACCACAGACTTGGTGCGGGGAGCAGGAACAGACAGGACCGCACTGGGGACACACACCCCTGGCTCTCCACGGGGATCAGGAACGGGCCGGACCGGACTGGTAACACACCCCAGTACCTTTAGCCCTGCCACCACACCTTCCTTCCCCTTCGTGACCAGTGGCCCCCTTAACCTGGCGGCCTCCTCTGCCAACCTTCTGCACTCCTCAATCCCGTACTCCTGCTGCCCCGACGTCGTGAGCCCCCCCCTAAAAAATTTCTGGGGGTCTCTCCTCCCCGTGGACCAGGCCTCTAATGTCCTCTCCCAACCTTCGCTCTTCTGGCTCCACCACTCGTCATCCAACTGCTGCTTGGTCTCGTTGTGGTGGGTTTTTCTGTCACGGGCGCCAATGAAGTACGACCAAAGCGCAGCGTTGGGAGTAAACATGATGATTTTAATGTTGAATAAACGACAAAACAAAACACGATCCGTAACGTCCTCAGTACACCGACTGAACATAGAACAAAAACCCACAACCACAAGGTGAACACAGACATTTAAATATGGCTCCCAATCAGAGATAACGAGCCGACAGCTGACACTCGTTACCTCCGATTGGGAGTCACTGACCAAACATAGAACGCGAACACCTAGACACTACCCACAGTACAAAACACACGGAAATCTACACACCCTGACTAAACATAAAAAGTCCCAGAGCCAGAGTGTGACATAAAATAGCATATTTTGCTCTCTGCCCCATGGAATTACAGGAATTTTGCTTTAAAACTTACATGTAAATGTTTTATCTCAGACTCAAGACAAAATGTGTAGAATAGCATTATAAAACTGAACATTTTTCTCTCTGCCCCATGACAAAATGTCTTGAAATGCAGGAAGTTAGCTGTTTCTCCCCCCACTTCTCCTTCCACTTATACTGTGTTATCAAATTACCCCTCCATATACCCCTCAAAAGCAATTAATGTCAAACTGTCTAGAATTGCAGGAAATGTTTTTTTAAAACCTACTCTTCGCCCAGGTCCATTTGTTGACTGGACAGACTGACCACTGGGGATCTCTAAAGTGACTTCTTCTGTTGGTCTCTGGAAATCGGTAAGACAGCAATAGATTTCTGAAAAAGTCCAGAAAATGTACACTCTTAGAAAAAAGGTTTCCAGAAGATTATTTGGCTGTCCCCATAGGAGAACCCTTTTTGGTTCCAGGTAGAACCCTTTTTGGGAAAACGTACGGAGCAAAAAGTATATTATTTTCTTTAGGAATGTACTGAAGTAAAGTAAAAGTTGTAAAAAATGTAAATAATAAAGTAAAGTACAGATACCCCAAAAATGTGTAATTGAAAGTATTTTTACTTAAGTACTTTACACCACTGCTCTATTTCTTGCACTTTTTATTATTTTATTTTTAATAGCATTTCAATCATGTGCATTCACATTTATCTCCATGTAAGCTCACTTTGATGAAGATACTGAATAACAACTGTATTGATATCTTTTCTCATTATAAAACAAAGTATTGTTTATAAATTACAATCAATTAGGCTGGTACTCTGCTGTCAATCTCAGTTTTTGTAGTATTATGATAAACTATAAAGTGCATTTTAATTAATTGCTGCCTAATGAAAGAATTGACTAGATGTGATGAAATGAAGGCACTATGATGTCAGCTACACCAGGCCTGTGTTACCCACAGCAGGATTAACAAGATAGCCAGTTAACTTTGATCTGACTCATTCTCTGGTGCATTGAGAAAGCTATAGTTAGATACAGTATGTGTTATTATAACATATCATACTCAGTTATACCATGCCCATTCCAATCTTATTTTATGAATTAGAAAACTAACAATGTCTATCTCATTGATCTTTGTGATTTAACATCTCTAGTGATGGCCAAGAACTGGGCACTATGTGTTAAGTGTACTCTAAATTAAAATAGTCTTAGTCCACACTGTTTATTGTCCAAAATGATTGATACATTCCTTCTTATAATCCAGTGAAGTCACTCTTTGTTTATTGGTAAACTAAACTGAACATTGTGGAGCACTGTATTGTGGCTGACTGCTGACACACACAATATATGTTTTTAATAAGTTATTGATCTATAACATATATATAATTCTAAGACCGACATGTTGACATTGTCTTGTCTTTATTGAATGAATGAATTAAATAAATCTAAATCCTTTATTTGGTCCCAAAGAGATCCCCACCAGACCAGTAGGCATATTTACCTCGTCTCTTCATAGGTTACTACTGGATCTTATACAATGTTTTATATACTATAATAATATAATAGTATAATAATATAATAGTCATTTCTCATCATTTAATCGTGCAACAGTTTGTTTTAATTTGGCACAGGAGGTGGAAGAGAGGGAGGAGCAGAGTGGAGGTGTCACGAATGTCGGTGGAATGCGGTAGGCCAGAGTCAAGCGCAGGACACAGAATGAGATGAAGAACCACTTCACTGAGTAGTAAAGAAATACAAGGAAAATCCTCCAAAACAACAAAGGAGGAGCAAAACCCGCTCACACTAATGACACTCGTACATACAATAAACACGCACACCAAACAGTGGAATAGGTTAAATAGGCAGACAAACTAACATAATGGGGAACAGGTGCGCAACAACAGACAACAATCAAGTGAACATAGAAACATCTAACATAGAGCGGCAGCAGCTTGTACTCCGGTGACGACGAACGCCAAAGCCTGCCCGAGCCAGAAGGAAGGGCAGTCTCGGCAGAATCCATGAAAGTACCCCCCCTCCCGACGCCCGGCTCCAGCCGTGCATCGACACCGGCCTCGGGGACGGCCAGCAGGACGCGGTGCGGGGCGAGTGGGATGGTTCTGATGGCATTCTCTCAACAAGGAGGGATCGAGGATATCCCTCCTAGGAACCCAGCACCGCTCCTCCGGACCGTACCCCTCCCACTCCACGAGATACTGCAGGCCCCCCACCTGACGCCTCGAATCCAGGATGGAACGGACCGAGTACGCCGGTGCCCCCTCGATGTCCAGTGGGGGCGGAGGAACCTCCCGTATCTCAGATTCCTGGAGTGGACCAGCTACCACCGGCCTGAGGAGAGACACATGGAACGAGGGGTTAATACGATAATTAACAGGAAGTTGTAACCTATAACGTACCTCGTTCAATCTCCTCAGGACTTTAAATGGGCCCACAAACCGCCTACCCAACTTCCGGCAGGGCAGGCGAAGGGGCAGGTTTCGGGTCGAGAGCCAGACCTGGTCCCCCGGTGCATACACCGGAGCTTCACTGCGGTAGCGGTCGGCGCTCGCCTTCTGATGCCTTCTGGCCCGTTGCAGGCGTTCATGTGTAGCGTCCCAGGTCTCCTGCGAGCGCCGAACCCACTCGTCCACCGCAGGTACCTCGATCTGGCTCTGATGCCACGGTGCCAGGGCCGGCTGATAACATAACACACACTGGAATGGTGTGAGGTCAGTTGAGGAGTGGCGGTTGGAGTTTATAGCCATTTCTGCCCAGGGTAGGAAAACCGACCACTCCCCTCGCCGGTCCTGGCAATACGACCTCAGAAACCTACCCACCTCCTGGTTAATTCTCTCCACCTGCCCGTTACTCTCGGGGTGAAAACCTGAGGTAAGGCTAACCGAGATCCCCAACCGTTCCATGAACGCCCTCCACACCCTTGAGGTGAACTGGGGACCCCGATCAGACACTATATCCTCAGGCACCCCATAGTAATAATAATAATAATAATAATATGCCATTTAGCAGACTCTTTTATCCAAAGCGACTTACAGTCATGTGTGCATACATTTTTACGTATGGGTGGTCCCGGGGATCGAACCCACTACCCTGGTGTTACAAGCGCCATGCTCTACCAATTGAGCTACAGAGGACCACAAAGACGTGTGTAAACAGGGCCTCAGCAGTTTGTAGGGCCGTAGGGAGTCCGGACAGAGGAAGGAGGCGACAGGACTTAGAGAACCGATCCACAACGACCAGGATGGTTGTGTTCCCCCTTGAGGGAGGAAGATCAGTCATAAAATCCACCGATAGGTGGGACCACGGTCGCTGTGGAACGGGTAGGGGTTGTAATTTCCCTCTAGGCAGGTGTCTAGGAGCCTTACACTGGGCGCACACCGAGCAGGAAGAAACATAAACCCTCACGTCCTTGGCTAAGGTGGGCCACCAGTACTTCCCACTAAAACAGGTCACTGTCCGACCGATGCCAGGATGACCAGAGGAGGGTGACGTGTGAGGCCAATAGATCAAACGATCGCGTACCTCTAACGGTACGTACTTACGACCCTCTGGACACTGGGGAGGAGAGGGTTCGTTACGTAACGCCCGCTCGATGTCCGCGTCAACCTCCCACACCACCGGTGCCACCAGACACGACGCCGGAAGTATGGGAGTGGGCTCCACGGAACTCTCCTCCGTGTCATACAGTCGGGACAGAGCATCTGCCTTAGCATTCTGGGAGCCCGGCCTGTAAGAAAGGGTGAAAACAAAACGGGTTAGAAACATGGACCACCTTGCCTGGCGAGGGTTTAACCTCTTCGCCGCTCAGATGTACTCCAGATTGCGGTGGTCAGTCAAAATGAGAAAAGGGTGTTTAGCCCCCTCAAGCCAATGTCTCCACGCCTTCAGGGCTTTGACCACTGCCAACAACTCCCGGTCCCCCACATCATAGTTGCGCTCCACCGGGCTGAGCTTCTTCGAAAAGAAAGCACAGGGGCGGAGCTTGGGTGGCCTGCCAGAGCGCTGAGAAAGTACAGCGCCTATCCCAGCCTTGGACGCGTCCACCTCAACCGTGAAGGCCAAGGAAGGATCCGGATGAGCCAGCACTGGAGCCGAGGTAAACAGCTCCTTCAGGCGACAAAAAGCCCTGTCCGCCTCAGCTGACCACCGCAGACGCACCGGTCCCCCCTTCAGCAACGAGGTAATGGGAGCCGCTACCTGACCAAAGCCCCGGATAAACCTCCGGTAGTAGTTAGCAAACCCCAAGAAACGCTGCACCTCCTTTACCGTGGTTGGAGTCGCCCAATTACGCACGGCCGAAACGCGGTCACTCTCCATCTTCACCCCAGATGCGGACATGTGGTACCCTAGGAAGGAGATGGACTCCTGAAAGAACAGGCATTTCTCTGCCTTAGTATACAGGTCATGCTCTAACAGTCTTTCAAGCACTTTACACACCAGGGACACATGCTCGGCCCTGGTAGTGGAGTATATAAGTATGTCATCAATATACACCACTACCCCTTGTCCGTGCAGGTCCCTGAAAATCTCATCCACAAATGATTGGAAGACTGATGGAGCATTCATTAACCCGTATTGCATGACAAGATACTCATAATGTCCAGAGGTGGTACTAAATGCCGTCTTCCACTCATCTCCCTCCCGGATACGCACTAGGTTGTACGCGCTCCTGAGATCCAGTTTTGTGACAAAGCATGCCTCGTGCAATGATTCCGTCATACTAGCTATCAGGGGTAATGGATAGCTGTACTTGATGGTAATCTGATTTAAACCACGGTAATCAATGCACGGGCGTAAGCCACCATCCTTCCTCTTCAAAAAAAGAAACTTGAGGAGACAGGTGAAGTGGATGGCCGAATGTATCCCTGTCTCAGAGACTCAGTGACATATGTCTCCATAGCCGCCTTCTCCTCCTGAGACAAAGGATACACGTGACTCCGGGGAAGTGCAGCTCCTACCTGGAGATTTATCGCGCAATCCACCGGACGATGAGTTGGTAATTTAGTCGCCCTCTTTTTACTGAAGGCGATAGCCAAATCGGCATACTCGGCAGGAATGTGCATAGTGGAAACCTGGTTTGGACTCTCCACCGTAGTTGCCCCCAAGGAAACTCCTACACACCTCCCTGAACACTGACCGGACCATCCCTTAAGAGCCCTCTGTTGACATGAAATCGTGGGGTCATGAATGATTAACCAGGGAAGTCCCAACACCACAGGATACGCAGGATAATCAATCAGATAGAGGCTAATCCTCTCCTCATGACCCCCCTGCATCCTCATCAGAAGTGGGGTGGTGACCTCCCTGATTATGCCTGACCCTAACGGGTGACTATCTAAAGCATGCACAGGGAAAGGTTTATCAACAGACACAGTAGGAATCCCTAAACTACGAGCATACTGGCGATCAATAAAATTCCCAGCCGCGCCTGAATCTACTAGCGCCTTATGCTGGGAATGGAGGGAAAGTTCCGGAAAAACAATATCTATACACAAATCTGGGTGAGTCGGGTGCCTACTCACCTGAGACGGTCGACCAGTGCCCTGCCTGCTGCCTCGACTTCCTGAGGACAAGTGTGTCCTCTGCGGCCACAGTTGGTGCAGGGGACGGTCCCTCTCCCCGTCTCCCTAACCGCAGCACCTCCGAGCTCCATGGGGGTAGACTCGGAGGTGCTGGAGGATGGAATGGACAGCCCCTGATCAGAACGTCCGCGGGCTGCCAACAGGTTATCCAACCTGATGGACATGTCCACCAGTTGGTCCAGGGTGAGATCGGTGTCCCTGCAGGCCAGCTCCCGACGGATGTCCTCCCTTAAGCTGCAGCGATACTGGTCGATCAGGGCCCTCTCATTCCATCCCGCACTGGCTGCTAAAGTTCTGAACTCCAGCGCGAACAGTACGTGCGTCTATTCCTCCCCACTCTGCGTTGGCCCACTCCAGCGCCTTCCCCGATAGACAGGAGATGAGGGCGGACACGCTCTCGTATCCCGAGGGCGCCGGGTGAATGGTGGCCAGGTACAGCTCGACCTGGAGGAGAAATCCCTGGCACCCGGCAGGTGTTCCGTCATATGCCCTCGGGAGCGAGAGCCGAATCCCACTGGACCCAGATGGCGAAGCGGTGACCAGTGTTGTAGGTGGTTAAGTGGTTGGAGATGGTGACAGGAAACCACCTCTCTCGCATCGTTCCATTGTCTGGAATACTCGTTCCATGGTGACCCCGAGAGTCTGAATCATGATTTCCTGACGTTGAACTTGTTGCTCCATCGTCTCGGTTATTCCGGCTGCTCCTGCTGACTCCATAGTGGTGCGTGTTTCTGTCACGAATGTCGGTGGAATGCGGTAGGCCAGAGTCAAGCGCAGGACACAGAATGAGATGAAGAACCACTTCACTGAGTAGTAAAGAAATACAAGGAGAATCCTCCAAAACAACAAAGGAGGAGCAAAACCCGCTCACACTAATGACACTCGTACATACAATAAACACGCACACCAAACAGTGGACGTGTACAGGTTAAATAGGCAGACAAACTAACATAATGGGGAACAGGTGCACAACAACAGACAACAATCAAGTGAACATAGAAACATCTAACATAGAGCGGCAGCAGCTAGTACTCCGGTGACGACGAACGCCGAAGCCTGCCCGAGCCAGAAGGAATGGCAGTCTCGGCAGAATCCGTGACAGGAGGAGACACGAGCCTACCAGAACGAGCTAAATCACTTCTATGCTCGCATCGAGGCAAGCAACACTGAAGCATGCATGAGAGCATCAGCTGTTCCGGATGACTATGTGATCACACTCTACGTAGCCGATGTGAGTAAGACTTTTAAGCAGGTCAACATTCACTAGGCTGCAGGGCCAGACAGATTACCAGGACACGTACTCTGAGCATGTGCTGACCAACTGGCAAGTGTCTTCACTGACATTTTCAACATGTCCCTGACTGAGTCTGTAATACCAACATGTTTCAAGCAGACCACCATAGTCCCAGTGCCCAAGAACACTAAGATAACCTGCCTAAATGACAACCGACCTGTAGCACTCACGTGTGTAGCCATGAAGTGCTTTGAAAGGCTGGTCATGGCTCACATCAACACCATTATCCCAGAAAACCTAGACCCACTCCAATTTGCATACCGCCCCAACAGATCCACAGATGATGCAATCTCTATTGCACTCCACTCTGCCCTTTCCCACCTGAACAAGAGGAACACCTACATGAGAATGCTATTCACTGAATACAGCTCAGCGTTCAACACCATAGTGCCCTCAAAGCTCATCACTAAGCTAACTCATCGACGGGGCTGTAGTGGAACAGGTTGAGAGCTTCAAGTTCCTTGATGTCCACATCACCAACAAACTATCATGGTCCAAACACACCAAGACAGTCGTAAAGAGGGCACAAAGCCTATTCCCCCTCAGGAGACTGAAAAGATTTGGCATGGGTCCTCAGATCCTCAAAAAGTTATACAGCTGCACCATCGAGAGCATCCTGACTGGTTGTATCACTGCCTGTTATGGCAACTGCTCTGCCTCCGACCGCAAGGCACTACAGAGGGTTGTGCATGCGGCCCAGTACATCACTGGGGCAAAGCTTCCTGCCATCTAGAACCTCTATACCAGGCGGTGTCAGAGAAAGGCCCTAATAATTGTCAAAGACTCCAGCCACCCTAGTCATAGACTGTTCTCTCTGCTACCGTACGGCAAGCGTTACTGGAGCGCCAAGTCTAGGTCCAAAAGGCTTCTTAACAGCTTCTACCCCCAAGCCATAAGACTCCTGAACAGCTAATCATGGCTACCCGGACTATTTGCATTGTCCCCCCACCCCACCCCCTCTTTTACACTGCTGCTACTCTCTGTTTATTATCTATGCATAGTCACTTTAACTCTACCCACATGTACATATTACCTCAATTACCTCGACTAACCTGTGCCCCACACATTGACTCTGTACTGGTACCCCCTGCATATAGCCTCCCTACTGTTATTCTATTTTTTACTTCACTTATTTTTCTTAAAACTGCATTGTTGGTTAAGGGCTTGTAAGTAAGCATTTCACTGTAAGGTCTACATCTGTTGTATTCGGCACATGTGGCAAATAACATTTGATTTGATTTGAAAAGAGAGGGAGGTGAGTGGTTGGTCAAGAGGAGGGGAAAAAGAAGAGGAGAATGAAAGCGAGAATGAGTTGGGAGATTGAATGAAGGAGGGTGGTTGTTTTCCCTCTCTTCAGCTGATGGCTGCAGCCAGGGCCCAGAGGGGCGTGGCCGTCTCCCCCTTGAAGAACTTCAGCTTGGAGAGAGAGCTGCAGAACATGCACCACCTACTGGTCACACACAGAACTACAGTGGGTGAGTTAGTACACACAGAACTACAGTGGGTGAGTTATTACACACAGAACCACAGTGGGTGAGTTACCATAGATAGTACACACAGAACTACAGTGGGTGAGTTAGTACACACAGAACTACAGTGGGTGAGTTAGTACACACAGAACTACAGTGGGTGAGTTAACATATGCTACAGGAACTATAGTGGGGAGGTTACTATAGTAGCTATTAGACCAACGCATGTTACTTTATTGTTGTGTAAACTCAAACCTCATATTCTCTCAGTCAGTTTACATTTGTCAAAATTGCCTCATAAATAAAGTGTCCTTGTCCCGCTCCCGTCTCAGGTGGATGAGTTGCTGGATGACTACGGCTCAAGCACACATGGACTTGTTTGAGTGGATCCGCAATACCCTGGAACACAGGAGTCAGTTGTGAGGACTCAATACTCTAAAGGAGCTTCCTTTCCTTGTCTCCTTTCCTTTTTAGTATTATTGAGATGCACCCCAGAGATAGAGTGGCTCTATGAATGATCTGTGGATAGAAACATGGTACAATTCCAAGTAGTGGTTGATCATGAATGTGTTTGTCTTTTCACTACTACACATTTCCTAAATCAAACTAATAAAATATACAGGGCTTTATAACGGATGCACACTGAAATATTTAGTTAATTACTAGATTAAATGAATGCAATGAAATGTCAGCTAAATCAAGTGTCCTACTTTTTGATTTAAACCCTTGATGATAGCCAACAACTTAACCAGCACTGGACACTATGCATATGAAGTGTAGTGTAAAATATTCTAGAATGATAAATACATTCCTCTTTATTATACAGTGACTTAAAATGAGTCTTGTGGTTGACAGACATACACACGTCTCTCTCTAGTTTCTCTTGTTTCTCTGTTTCTCTGTCTCTCTCTTTTACTCTCTCTCTCTCTCTCTCGTTTCTCTTGTTTCTCTGTCTCTCTGTCTCTCTCTTTTACTCTCTCTCTCTCTCTCTCTCTCTCTCTCGTTTCTCTTGTTTCTCTGTCTCTCTGTCTCTCTCTTTTACTCTCTCTCTCTCTCTCGTTTCTCTTGTTTCTCTGTCTCTCTGTCTCTCTCTTTTACTCTCTCTCTCTCTCTCTCTCTCGTTTCTCTTGTTTCTCTGTCTCTCTGTCTCTCTCTTTTACTCTCTCTCTCTCTCTCTCTCTCTCTCGTTTCTCTTGTTTCTCTGTCTCTCTGTCTCTCTCTTTTACTCTCTCTCTCTCTTGTTTCTCTCGTTTCTCTTGTTTCTCTGTCTCTCTGTCTCTCTCTTTTACTCTCTCTCTCTCTCTCTCTCTCTCTCACACACACACATGCACATGCACACACACGCACACACACGCACACACACACGCGCACACACACACACACACACACACACTAGGAGCTACCATGTTAGAAACCTTACTGATCCTGATTGAAACACTAAACTAACTATACAAAGTGACACTAACACTGAGTAAGTTGCTTGAGAAAATCACTTTTAGACTAAATGTATACTTTGTAGGCTATATCTTCTTGAAAGATACATTTCATGAAGAAAATGTATGTGCTGGCTTTCAAAGTTACTTGAAGACATTACATTTTCTAGTTCTCTCTTACTTTCAAAATAATTATTACAACTAAATAAAGACACATAGAACTGTGATAGGTTACTACATCATTAAACCCCTACTGAGATAGGTTACTACATCATTAAACCCTACTGTGATAGGGTACTACATCATTAAACCCCTACTGTGATAGGTTACTACATCATTAAACCCTACTGTGATAGGTTACTACATCATTAAACCCCTACTGTGATAGGTTACTACATCATTAAACCCCTACTGTGATAGGTTACTACATCATTAAACCCCTACTGTGATAGGGTACTACATCATTAAACCCCTACTGTGATAGGGTACTACATCATTAAACCCCTACTGTGATAGGTTACTACATCATTAAACCCCTACTGTGATAGGATACTACATCATTAAACCCCTACTGTGATAGGTTACTACATCATTAAACCCCTACTGTGATAGGGTACTACATCATTAAACCCCTACTGTGATAGGGTACTACATCATTAAACCCTACTGTGGGTTTGTTCAGTTTGTTAGCTTTCCTCTTTCCTCAACCTAACATTCGGTCTCCCTTTCTAGCTACCTATTTTTCCCTTTTTCCCTCTCTTTCATTTCTCTCCGTCTCCCTCCCTCTGACTCCTCCCTCCCTCTTGCAGAACTAGGAAGTCCCTCCTCTCCCACAAACTCTCTTCTGAGGAAACAAAACTGATCTGAGTCTGTCTGTCCTCTGTCTCTGTGGGAGTGAACATCAACTGTCCAAATGGCTGCTCCCCCCTGCTCTGTGCTATGCTGGACCTGGAGATATGGCGGGTGACGTCTGTACTGGGACCAGAAAGCAGAAAGCCCTCATGTCCTGTCTGGTGTGTCTGGTGTCTTACTGTGAGACTCACCTCCAACCTCACTATGAATCTCTTGGTTTCAAGAAGCACAAGCTGGTCAAAGCCACCGCACAATTACAGGAGAAGATCTGTTCTCATCATGACAAACTGCTGGAGGTTTACCGGGGTACCGATCAACGGTGTACACTGAGTGTTCAAAACATTATGAACACCTGCTCTTTCCAACACATAAACTGACACTGGTGAATCCAGGTGAAAGCCATGATCCCTTATTTATGTCACTTGTTAAATCAGCTTCAATCAGTTTAGATGAAGGGAAGGAGACAGGTTAAAGAAGGATTTTTAAACCTTGGGATAATAGAGACATGGATTGTGTATGTGTGCTATTCAGGGGGTGAATGGACAAGACAAAAGATTGAAGTGCCTTTGAACAGGATATAGTAGTAGGTGCCAGGCGCACCGGTTTGTGTCAAGAACTACAACTCTGCTGGGTTTTTCATGCTCAAAAGTTTCCCGTGTGTATCAAGAATGGTCCACCACCCAAAGGACATCCAGCCAATCTTGACACAACTGTGGGAAGCATCAGAGTCAACATGGGCCAGCATCCCTGTGGAACTCAATATTAGGAAGGTGTTCTTAATGTTTTGTATATGTCTGCTGTTCATGGTGTATGAACATAAAGACTATGATACAGTGTAAGCTGCAGCAGAGAGGACTGAGAAACAGGTTAGACCAGAACAAGTTTTTGGTAACTCTCAGATGAATATAGGATTAAAGATACAATAGGAAGGCTGTTTTAATAGGAGAGAGAAAGAAACATAGTTATCCAAATTAAATCTATCTACAGCAGAAGAAATATAAACATACTGTAAAACCGAAATTATCCAAATCTATTTAGCATTTTCTAAAGTCAGAAACCATTAATATTCTGAAGGCCCTTTTATGAGTCCAAAGTTCAGTCTCTCTGATATGTGCCATGTACTGTAAAAACTAAAATCACTGTATGCTGTGGTGACTGTGTAGTAACTGTGTGCTAGGTGACAACAGAGTTTGGTTGAGAGGATGTCACGAGAGTTTCTATCTCTAATTAATCAAACTTAATGCTTTGAATAATTCCCAGAGGGTGTAAGGCTCTGGTTTAATCATGAATTAAACGAAGGTCCGCAACCAACAAGAATGATCTGTATGTTTTAATCATGGAGAGCTCTGGCGCCAAAAAACATACATACAGCTTTTATATCCCTTGACACACAAAGGCACTTTGCTCCGCCCACCTTTAAACAGTTTCTTAGTCCCCTTCACCCTGGAATGCTTTCTCAACAGTTTCTAACTTCCCCCCTCTGTTAGTGGGTTGACACTACATTATAACTCTAACAGCGTTCACACATTTATACTGTATTTGGGGTGAAATCCTTTAGTCATTATTCTTAAAATACAAATTAATCTATCAATCCACCCCTTTGACTAAATGTTTTCACATTCAGGATAAATTTATTTACAAGCACGATTAATCTCAGAGATTACGTCAGAACTAATAAACATTTCATCCAATTCCGGTCTTTCAGGTTCAAAATCCTCGTCATCCACCAAGCCTGGAGGATCGTTTTTCACATTCCCCTGGTCAGAGTCCGGAGTCGGTCCATATCTCATCATCGTTGAGATACTGCATTTCACCAACGCCTTACTCACCAATCCTCGGACTCAGGGAACAAGACAACAACCACATAATACAAGAATACCCATACAAACACTGACCGCCCTAAGATGGTGGCTGCTATGGTTTTCCATTTACCAAACATTTCATCAAACCACCCTATCCACGATGTACTAACTTCTGAGTTCTCAGCTCATTCTTCACTTAGTGCAGTTAATTCTGCAAGAGCTCTGGTGACCGTCCCATCCGGTGTGGTGTTGTTAGGGATAAAATGTGCAACAATGGCTTATCATTCTATAGACACCGCCCCTTTCTGCCTGATCTAGAGCTTAACCTCTTTTACTAAGTCATGAGTGAGATGGCGGATAATTGTTCAGAGATCCCTTTTACTGTATCCCTAGTCTAGCCAATAAATCGTTGTTGGTCGTAATAGATATAATTAATCCAATCCACAATTTTGTTTATTGTCACCCACCAAAAGAACGTGGTAGTAAACCTTTCCCCTAATTATTTCATAGCTTGTTATCCATCCGATACCCCCCTTGGTATCCCAATCGCATCCATCTAAATAGGGCTATTCTCCTTTTTGTTAAAACTCCTCCTACGTCTGTTTAACCCTTTCCTTGGTTCCTGGTGACTAATTCTAATTAGCTGAATCAGTAGAACCAGGGCGCACGTATCTAGCCACCCTTTTGATATTCTCTGCCTTATACTGTCTTTACTGGCACACGCCCACCACACATCGGTTACAGGGGCTGTAAGGTTCAGAATTCTCTCCTGTGCTTCTGAACTTAAGTCAATCACATTACCACTATCTCCAATTGATAATTGGTGATGTCTTTGTTTCTCTTTACCCCCCATCTGGATGTTCAGTCCCGCCCGGTCTCATATCCCCGTCCCCAAGTGTGTTTAAACACTTGAGTCTAGGAACAATCCGCCGTGGGGGCCGAACACGAATATAATTGGATTTTATAATCCCAAATTGCTTATTGACCTGTACCCCACCCGTTGGCTATGTCCCTAACCCGTTGGCTATGTCCCTAACCTTTATTTTGAATCCTACAGTCTGCCCTTCTCTGACTCCCATTTTGTAGGCCACTCGTCGTTGACGGTCAGTATGTCGGGTCGCTTCTCTTCTCTTTTACTTCTTAACAATGGTAAGGGCATAGCGTAATTGGTGGTGGATCTTGACATATCAAGACCATTGCCGAGACTATGATGCAGCTCAAGTTACCCCTATTCCCAAAAACCGCCAACCCTCTCCTGTCCTCATTCTTTCTGCTTGGTATTACCCCATACTCACACCTTGAGAACACACTACAGTGATGATAGGTCGTGATGGAGATCTTCGTTAACAGAGGTGATCCACAGACCCTATTGGTCCAGTTCTTCTCTCTAACTCTCTGTGTGTTCAGTGGTGCTTGTATGTGTTCTTACCTTTTCGCAGTGGGTAACGTGGACCCAGGTTGCTCTTTCTGCTATTCTAATGGGAAAGGCAGTGACCAATATAACCTGATAGGGCCCTTCCCAACAGGCCTGCTTCCAGTCTTTCTTCTTTAGGGACTGGATGCTCACCAGTCACCTGGTTAGATAGAGTGGGTCACCTTCTCCTTTAGTTCACCTGTGGGGCACAAAACCTCTGACATACCGCTCACATCAGTATTCTCTTTCTAGACTGTATCTAAAAAAATTTTTTAAAAAAATATATATTTTGTCCTCTCCTTCGTATATTATTTAATCCTACCACTAGCCTCTTCCCCCCTCTTGACACATGGTTCTGCTCATGTGTCAATATTACCACCTACCTAAACAATCACTTAGGTAATATTGGTAATTTATCATCCAATTGCCATCCCTTATTTATTTTTGAGACTGTCCCTTGCTTCTTTATTGCTCCTCCCACTTCCTTTGTCTTTTATGGCGGCTAAATTCGACTTTCATTCAGTTCAGAATCAATAGTAATCCAATCAATCAATCTCTTATCTTGTAAAAACACTCATGTTTAGTTCAAACTCTGTTCTACCCCGGCTCTCCCGGGCTTGACCTGAAGACTGATGGTTGGACATGACAGGTCCATACTTAAACCTTTCAAACCTAACACAAACCCCCCTTCATGCTGTAATCAATCAAGAAGATAGCAAAGGAGAGACAGGTTTTAGCCTGAACTCTGCTTAACCCTGGCCGCTTTTTCCTCTCTGTTTGAGGAGAGAAGCAAAAGGCTCCCTTCTGCTTTCATTCACTGATAACGTAGGACAGCCATAAGACTTAAGTAAGAGAGCAATTCGACCCTAGGTCACCTAAGTCTTCTGCCTAGCAACAAAGAATTAAAAAAACTCTATGTTCGTGATTAACCCAGTTATATCTAATAGCCCACAAAAAAAACTCCCTCATCACCATCTTTAAATCACGACCAATGTCATATATCCCTCTTTACTCTCTACCATTTGGGTAAAATCCCTGTTATATGTAGGAAAAGCTAAGACTGTTTGGGAAGTGAGCAACTTTTTTATCTTCATAAATTGTTCTTCCTCCTCAGAGTTCCAAATGATTTTACCATGGGCTGCCATTGCCTTTCCATAGATAAGATCACGTAATTTACCAGTATGCAGTACATAATGGAGTACCCAAGCTCTACAGTAGTCTATCATTCCCAAAAAGCTCATCATTCTTCATCTATTTCTGGACAGCTAGTCCCTATCTTAAATTATCCTATCCAGCTTCCTATTATTACTATCTTCCTGATCTTATTACTAAATCAATGATCTAGGCAATAGCTGTTTCGCATTAGATTGTGCCTTCCTCTGATTACTGCAGCTCATTGCATTAATTTAGTTTCAAATACCAACTTGTTATTTATTAAAGCATAATAAAAATGAAATGTAAATGACAACATTTGATAATATCTCAACTTACTTCTATCCCGTAAAAGTAATCCAAGATTAGTACAATTGACTAGCAACAGGTATCCCTCATTCAGGGAAAGCTCTCTCCATCTTCTGTTATTTTATGGTTCAAATCCTATTATTACCAAATTATAATCTTCTTCACACTTTTCACAGCACTATAAATTACCCTCAACTTGATAAAATAAACCATCCCAAGTCCTCCTCTCATGCCCCCAGAACCACTAGTGTGGATGACCAATCAACACCAGAAAGTCAAAACAGAGCCCAGAGGCCATTGAAATCACCCAACAAACCGTTTCATCCCACAGCATAGTAAACACCACCTATGAACTGTTGAAAATCCCCTAAATTCAACATAACAACCCTTTATAAACATCATACTAGGTGTGTTGTTTTTTATTTGAAAAACCCAATTGAAAAACAACAATCAAAGATAGCCAGGCCCCACTTAATTTGGTTACTCCCTTTTAGACCTAAGTACTGCCTAACTTCACTACTGCTCCCCCTAGCCCTGGGCAAGCTAATCTCTTTCTCCTGGTTATACATTTTGTCAACCTTCAATTACCATCAGTAATCTAAAGATGGTAAGTACACACAAAACATGATACAGATATCCCCAGTCCTAACTCATTAATAATCGTTTGTATCAATCTAATTCCTCATAACTAATCTCACAATGATTATTGAACCCCTAAATCTGCTCCATGTGATCTCATCTCAAATGATCCATTATCAATTATTTTACCAACACCATAGGAAAATCTGTCTCCCCTTCTATTGTTCCTTTCGCCCCTGTAAATGTCATATTTCATTCATTAGCCAATAGAATCACATACTCCGTGTAAGTAAGACATTATATTTTATCCCAGGCATCCCCTTAACATAATGCCATAGGAGACTTCCATCAATCCTGGAAGACACTATATAATACCACGTTTCATTAAGTTCACTACACCTTCTAATATAACCCTATAACCCCTTTCTATTAATTTAATAATTGCAACCTGTTGCATTGATGTTTTTAAAATATAAACCTATTGTTTAATAACTGCATACTTATAACCAATGTTTATTCAATCCATCATCCTAATAGTAAAAAAAATATCCCATTGTTCACGTAACGAAACCAAATTATCGTTTTAGAATTCACCACTTATTTTCATACACCACTGGTGTTACCCAACCTATACAATAAAGTAATAACCATTAGACTTAGTCAAATAAATGCTTTTCATTCAACCATTCCACCTTTTGCTCGATACCGTCAAGCAAGTACAACTATTTTACCCGGGAACTAGAACCATAAATTATTTTCCTTTGTCCTCAACTTAAATCATTTTCACAGCTCTATCGCCATTTCAGTTCGCTATTCAATTTCTTTAACTGTTCTCTCTGATTATGCCCTAATTAATAAAACAAATACTTGCTATCGTTGATAAGCATACATTTAATTACATTCCTATCATTTGAACTATGTACTGTCTCTCACCCCCCCCCCCCCCCCCCCCCCCCCTGCTCCTTCCTACACAACGGGGGAGGCGCGGGGACCTGCCCTAATCATCTTCCTTCTTAGGAAATAATGTCATTCGTACTTGTAACATATTTTCATAGACCTTTCTAGAATACTTCTAAAGCTATCTAATTTAACTTTTCACATTTCTCAATCTACGTAATAATCTAGGTCCATAGCCCCGATGCGAAAGCTTTACCCACTGTCCCTACCTGGGTTCGAACCAGGGACCCTCTACATACATCGCCAGTCACTCTACAACGATTCTTTCAAAGCAACTACTTCCAGGTCATAGAGCAAGTGACGTCACCAAATGAAAATCGCACTAGCTCTCACCTCATTCAGCAACACAAAAACTCTCTCTCCCTACACCCATTCCCTATTGAATAAGTGAGTCTTTCTATTTAACCCCAACCACGCTACAAATCTTCCATTCAACATCAACAAACCAAATACTCAGTAGTATCCGGTTACCACCCATACCAGCCGTTGAATTCACTCATACACACAGATTTCACCTTATGCCATTGAAATGCCCAACAAAACATAATAGTTCAATGGAACCCTCTATTGGCTCTCTACTATTTATACATTACTTCTATAACCACATTAGTTATGGTCCGATTACCCATTAAACCTTATCACATGATCAAACAACGGCACAACCTTAAACTCATATGGGGCGGCAGGTAGCACAGTAACCAAGAGCACCGTGCCAGCAACCGAGAGGTTGCCGGTTCCAATCCCCGAGCCGACCAGGTGAAAAATCTGCTGATGTGCCCCCGAGCAAGGCACCCAACCCCAATTGCTCCTGCAAATCGCTCTGGACAAGAGTGTCTGCTCAATGACCAAAAATGCAAATGTAAATATTCTCTACTTTCTCACCCATGACGTACATCTACGTTTGGGTGAGAAAGTTCATACGTATATATTGTTAGAAATGTATAAGTACCTCTCAAATAATCGCTTCGTGGTGTTTTTAGCCAATTCTTAATCGACACAAATCACTTCTTCAAACATTTTACCCTGCAACCAAAAAATAGACTGTCATTTCCCGGACACTGCCCTTTCCTTTATCTCTGCAGTCGCGATGGTTATGACCTGTTTTGTTACAGTATTTACACGGGGCCTTACACTCTCTAGCAAAATTCTCTAGTCTTTCCTGACTCTCCAAAAGCCATACTCTTGCTGTGTCTAGCCCCTCCCCTTGCTGTTTCTTCAAATCCGTTCCACAGTTTAGCCTCTAATTTCTCCACATCGAGATGCCCAATAAATCCATACCTCTTCTCCCAAATGGATCCATAAAACATATTTCTTCGATCCCTTCCTAACATATATCTTTCATCCCCCGTTAATTCTCGGATCTCTTTCGAATATTTATTTCCCATGGTAGAAAAATAAGAAATCCCCCCGTTTAGTAATAATTCAATCCAGAATTATTTTCCTTGGGACTTATTATCTGGTGCGACTCTTGAGCCAATGTTTATGATCTGTTTTGTAATTAACCATTTCAATTATCCAACCCGTAACCCAGAGTTTTTTAAAAACCCCAGTTTCATGAAAGGGATGGGACAACCATTTTTTTCTCACGCGACCTATTTTAGTCCCTTCCTTGAAACAAGTATCACGTATTTCGATGGATCATTAGGTCTCACACGTATACAACCTTATACGATTTTTTGCTAACACTATCCGTAACCTAGAGGTCGTAACTGCTCCAGTTTCATGAAATAGACAGAGTTAGAGCAAATCGCCAGTTGTTTATGACTCTTGACTTGTTTAATGTATCTATCTCACACGCTGATAATTATCTTCCTTCCTGTTTATATTGTAAACACTGTACCCCGTACAATCTCAATATTAACTAGTTTATTTTGGTAATGGCCATTTACCTTGAGTCATTTCAGACCCCCTTCCTCCCTTTTAGTCACTGTGCTTTACCACTCTAGAATATGGCAAGTCTTATGAGATTTTGGTAACTATTCTCTGCCCTCCACAATAATTACTATTCTCATACAAGTTCAAATAATTACAAAAAAAATTATGAATAAAAATTACTGACCTCCTCCTTGAAGTTGGGATTTAAATGCTTTTTCAAATCTCGTCAATGTCTTTATCGTTCATAAGATTCATCACCGGCCTGTTTATAACCTTAACGTCGAAGGCCAGGTCTATTCTATACGGATGCTATCATCCGCCCATGCACAGTTTTCGGTGTCCTCAGAACGATAAAGACGTATTTTGAGCTCCGCTCGAAGGACCATTTGTCACGAGAATTTCTATCTCTAATTAATCAAACTTAATGCTTTGAATAATTCCTAGTGGGTGTAAGGCTCTGGTTTAATCATGAATTAAACGAAGGTCCGCAACCAACAAGAATGATCTGTATGTTTTAATCATGGAGAGCTCTGGCGCCAAAAAACATACTGTCACACCCTGGCTCTGGGACTCATTATGTTGAGCCAGGGTGTGTTCATTTCTATGTGTGTATTTCTATGTTGGGGTTCATTCTAGTTTGTTGTATTCTATGTTTGCCTGAGTGACTCCCAATCAGAGGCAACGAGTGTCAGCTGTTGGCTGGTTGTCTCTAAATTGGGAGCCATATTTAAACTGTATGTTTTCCCTTTGTGGTTGTGGGTTTTTGTTCCGTGTTCGGTCATTGATACCGTGGACGTCACGAGTCGTGTTTTGTTTTGTATTTTGACGCTTTAACTAATTAAAGTCATGTTTGTTCATCACGCTGCGCCTTGGTCTACTCCTTACCTCGATCGTGACAGAAAAACCCACCATGCAACGACCAAGCAGCGTGTCCAGGGGCAGCTCTTGGGCTGGACATGGGAGGAAGCGTCGGGAGAAGAGACGGTGGAGGCGCGCCGTAGAGAGGAGCTACGGCGTGATCAGGGTCGTCGTCGGACGGTCGTGAGGCAACCCCAGAAAATTTTTAAGGGGGGGCACACGGCATGGACGACGGGGCTGACGGAGGAGAAAAGGGGGCGGATCCAGAAGGCCACCAGGCCAGGGGTACACCGCCCTGTACGTCCTGTAAGGATGCCTCACACAGAGTGTGTGAGGGTAGGCATTCAGCCAGGACGGGTGGTGGCCGCTCTTCACTCCAGGCCTCCTATCCGTCTCCACAGCCCGGTTCGGCCTGTCCCTGCTCCACGCACCAAGCCTACGATGTACGTCGCCAGCCCAGTCCGGCCTGTCCCTGCTCCACGCACCAAGCCTACGGTGTGCGTCGACAGCCCAGCCCGGCCTGTCCCTGCTCCACGCACCAAGCCTACGGTGTGCGTCGACAGCCCAGCCCGGCCTGTCCCTGCTCCACGCACTAAACCTACGGTGCGCGTCGCCAGCCCGGTCCGGCCTGTTCCTGCCACCCGCACCAAGTCTACGGTGCGCGTCGCCAGCCCGACCCGGCCTGTACCTGCCACTCGCACCAAACCTACGGTGCGCGTCGCCAGCCCGGTCCGGCCTGTTCCTGCCACCCGCACCAAGTCTACGGTGCGCGTCGCCAGCCCGACCCGGCCTGTTCCTGCCACTCGCACCAAACCTACGGTGCGCGTCGCCAGCCCGGTCCGGCCTGTTCCTGCCACCCGCACTAAGTCTACGGTGCGCGTCGCCAGCCCGACCCGGCCTGTTCCTGCCACTCGCACCAAACCTATGGTGCGCGTCGCCAGCCCGGTCCGGCCTGTTCCTGCCACTCGCACTAAGCCAGGGGTGCGAGAAGTCAGCCTGGTAAGGCCCGTTCCTCCTCCACGCACCAAGCCAGGGGTGCGAGTCGTCAGCCTGGTAAGGCCCGTCCCTCTTCCACGCACCAAGCCAGGGGTGCGAGTCGTCAGCCTGGTAAGGCCCGTTCCTCCTCCACGCACAAAGCCAGGGGTGCGCGTCGTCAGCCTGGTAAGGCACGTTCCTCCTCCACGCACCAAGCCAGGGGTGCGCGTCGTCAGCCTGGTAAGGCCCGTTCCTCCTCCACGCACCAAGCCAGGGGTGCGAGTCGACAGCCTGGTAAGGACCGCTCCTGTTAAGTCCAGTCCTGCTCCAGCCGGCGGGGCCAGACTGGACCAGGGGCGCTATGGGGGGTGTATTGGAGGGTGGTGGTCAAGGCCGGAGCCAGAACCGCCGCCGAGGAGGTATGCCCGCCCAGCCCTCCCCTGGTTTGTTTAGTTGAGGCGCGGTCGCAGTCCGCGCCTTTAGGGGGGGGTACTGTCACACCCTGGCTCTGGGACTCATTATGTTGAGCCAGGGTGTGTTAATTTCTATGTGTGTATTTCTATGTTGGTGTTCATTCTAGTTTGTTGTATTCTATGTTTGCCTGAGTGACTCCCAATCAGAGGCAACGAGTGTCAGCTGTTGGCTGGTTGTCTCTGATTGGGAGCCATATTTATACTGTATGTTTTCCTTTTGTGGTTGTGGGTTTTTGTTCCGTGTTCGGTCATTGATACCGTGGACGTCACGAGTCGTGTTTTGTTTTGTATTTTGACGCTTTAACTAATTAAAGTCATGTTTGTTCATCACGCTGCGCCTTGGTCTACTCCTTACCTCGATCGTGACACATACATACAGCTTTTATATCCCTTGACACACAAAGGCACTTTGCTCCGCCCACCTTTAAACAGTTTCTTAGTCCCCTTCACCCTGGAATGCTTTCTCAACCGTTTCTAACTTCCCCCCTCTGTCAGTGGGTTGACACTACATTATAGCTCTAACACCGTTCACACATTTATACTGTATTTGGGGTGAAATCCTTTAGTCATTATTCTTAAAATACAAATTAATCTATCAGAGGATTGGCCTTTTTAACAAACAATATAGATCATATACTTTTCCAAAGGGACTTTCTCAACGTTCATCCCTACCCTCCTAGTTTCTTTACTAGTGAACTATTGGACACATAAAACTTGATAGCTCAATGAAGAGTGTTTCTCCACACAGTCAGCTGGGGATGAGTCAGCAGAAGGTCCAGCAGAGAGTCCAGGAGAGAGAGAAGGTGCTGAAGGAACTCCAACAGGCTGTGGAGTCTCTCAAGATGAGTATTATTATTGACCAGAGGAGATGCACCATTTCACTTCCCTCCTCCAGGCAGTCAGTGAGAGAGAGAGGATACTCTCCAATCCCACTTTCTGAGTCCCACTGTGGGGAACAGAATGTCTGGGTTCCTAATTAAAGAGGGAATGGACTGATTAACATGTAGCCTTCTCTTTATCTTTCTGTCTCTCTCACTCTCTCTCTCTCTCACTCTCTCTCTCTCTCTCTCTCTCTCTCTCACTCTCTCTCTCTCTCTCTCTCTCTCTCTCTCTCTCTCTCTCTCTCTCACACTCTCTCTCTCTCTCTCTCTCTCTCTCTCTCTCTCTCTCTCTCTCTCTCTCTCTCTCTCTCTCTCTCTCTCTCTCTCTCTCTCTCTCTCTGTCCTAACAGTGTTCTGCAAAGACAGCAGTGGATGGCAGTGAGAGGATCTTTACTGAGCTGATCCGCTCCATGGAAAGATGCTCTGATGTGAAGGAGCTGATCAGAGCCCAGGAGAAGGCTGAATCCCCTTATACATGTATAATATGGTATGATCATAACACTCCCTCTCTCTCTGAATGTGTTTATGTGTCTGTTGTGAACATAGTGGATGTTTTACTGCCACCTACAGAGCCCAACACCAGAGAACAGTTCTTACAATGTGAGTATTTCTATCCTGAAGTAACTAACAGTTTCTCAGATACAGTATCTGACTTAAAACTTGTATTGTTCTAATTCCCCTCATTGGTCTCTGCTCTGCCCTTCTCTCAGACTCCTGTCAGCTATCACTGGACCTGAACACAACAAATAGAATCCTCTCTCTGTATGAGGGGAACAGAAAGGTGACAGTTACAAGCCAAGAATAGCCATATCCTGGCCATTGAGACAGATTCCCTGGATGCCAGCAGGTGCAGTGTAAAGAGGGTCTGGGCGCTGTTACTGGGAGGTTGAGTGGAGTGGTGGTGGTGTTGATACAGCAGTCTCATATAAAGACATTAGGAGAAAAGGATATGGCAATGTCTCCTCATTTGGATATCATTATAAATCCTGGAGATTACAGTGCTCTGGTGGTGGTTATATATTCAGACACAATAATGTTGTGACTAAAGTAACAGGCCCTCAGTCCTCCAGATTAGGAGGGTACCTGGATCACAAGGCAGGTACTGTCACGTTCGTTGAATGACGGGTCAGACCAAGGCGCAGCGTGATATGCGTACATGTTTATTTTAACTGTAAAACACACGACAAAACAACAAAGGAAACGAAACATGAAGTCCTAAGGTAGACACACAACTAACCTTACACGGAACAAGATCCCACAACTAGACAGTGCCAATAGGCTGCCTAAGTATGGTCCCCAATCAGAGACAACGAGCGACAGCTGCCTCTGATTGGGAACCACACCGGCCAACATAGAACTATACATACTAGATCACAAACATAGAAAACGCACAACAAAGAATATACACACCCTGACAAATACATTTAAGCGTCCCCTGAGTCAGGGCGTGACAGTACCCCCCCCCAAAGGTGCGGACTCCGACCGCACAACATAAACATAACAGGGTAGGGCTCGGGGCGTGACGACCTTTCACTCTCCGCCTCCCTGTTGCGCCCCTGGTCTGGTCTGGACCTCGGCGCGCTGCTTCCCCTCTCCTTCCTCCCACGATACGCCAGGCCCTGTCTGGACCCTGGTGTGGGAGACCCCGAACCTGGAGAGGGGCTGACGTCATGGTCTGGTCTGGAGCCGCTGACCGGAGCTGGACTTGGCACCGGTGGAGTGGACTACTCTGGCACCGGAGTGGAGCCGCTGACCGGAGATGGACTTGACCCCAAAGGAGCGGACTGCTCTGGCTCCGGAGTGGAGCCGCTGACCGGAGCTGGACTGGACCCCGGTGGAGCGGACTGCTCTGGCTCCGGAGTGGCGCAGCAGACCGGAGCTGGATCAGGCACCGGTGTAGCGGACTGCTCTGGCTCCGGAGTGGAGCAGCTGACCGGAGCTGGATCAGGCACCGGTGGAGCGGACTGCTCTGGCTCCGGAGTGGAACAGCTGACTGGAACTGGATCAGGCACCGGTGGAGCGGACTGCTCTGACTCCGGAGTGGAGCAGCTGACTGGTGCCGGACCAGGCACCGGTGGAACGGGCACGGGCCGTGCCGGACTGGACAAACGCACCACTGGTCTGGTGCGAGGAGCAGGCACGGGCCGGACCGGACTAGGAACACGCACCACTGGCTTGGTGCGAGGGGCAGGAACGGGCCGGGCCGGACTGGCGACGCGCACCACTGGCTTGGTGCGAGGAGCAGGAACAGGCTGGGCCGGACTGGCGACGCGCACCACTGGCTTGGTGCGAGGAGCAGGAACAGGCCGGGCTGGCGACGCGCACCACTGGCTTGGTGCGAGGAGCAGGAACGCGCACCACTGGCTTGGTGCGAGGAGCAGGAACAGGCCGGGCCGGACTGGCGACATCACCACTGGCTTGGTGCGAGGAGCAGGAACAGGCCGGGCCGGGCTGCGGAGGCGGACTGGAGGTCTGGAGCGGAGAGCTGGCACCACCCGTCCTGGCTGAATGCCCATCTTCGCACGGCACGTGCGTGGAGCAAGCACAGGACGTACAGGACTGTGCCGGCGCACTGGCCACACAGTACGTAGCTCCGCATAACACGAAGCCTGCCCAGTCATACGCTTCCTCGCGTGAGTACGGGGAGTTGGCTCTGCTCTGACACTAGGCTCCGCCAACCACCCCGTGTGCCCCTCCCCAAAATTTTCTTGGGGCTGCTTCTCGGGCTTCCTCCTCAACCGGCCTCCTCCGTGTTGCCGTTGCTCCTCTCCTACCTGGGCATCTACCTTAGCCCATGGTCCTCTCCCCGCAAATATCTCTTCCCATGACCACAAATCAGCCACCTGTGACATGGCCATTCGCTCCGCCTGGGCACGCTGCTTGGTCCTCGTTTGGTGGGATCTTCTGTCACGTTCGTTGAATGACGGGTCAGACCAAGGCGCAGCGTGATATGCGTACATGTTTATTTTAACTGTAAAATACACGACAAAACAACAAAGGAAACGAAACGTGAAGTCCTAAGGTAGACACACAACTAACCTTACACGGAACAAGATCCCACAACTAGACAGTGCCAATAGGCTGCCTAAGTATGGTCCCCAATCAGAGACAACGAGCGACAGCTGCCTCTGATTGGGAACCACACCGGCCAACATAGAACTATACATACTAGATCACAAACATAGAAAACGCACAACAAAGAATATACACACGCTGACAAATACATTTAAGCGTCCCCTGAGTCAGGGCGTGACAGGTACTCTGTCCTTCTACAGTGTCTCTGACACAATGACCCTCCTCCACAGAGTCCAGACCACATTCACTCAGCCCCTCAATCCTGGGTTTAATGTTAATGATTCTGCTGAGCTGTGTAAGCTGTGGTAAAGTTCCCCTTACTAGAGAGATGCTTTATTATGGTCTATTTTGCACTTTTTAGCAATCCATTTTCTTGTCAGCATTTAAATCTTGTGCATTCACATTGATCTTTATGTACCGTATGCTCACTTTGATAAAGATACTGTATAACAACTGTATTTATATATTTTCTCATTATTAAACAAAGTATTGTTTATGAATTACAATAAGTTAGACTGATGCTGTGGTCCTCACCATTTATTAATCATTACTCCCACATTTGTAAACGTTAGTAAGCTAGTTATTCACACATGTATATATATTTCCTTAAACATCCAAGCTTATTCTTTTACCAGGTACTGCAGGAATGTCTACCAATGGCATGCCCATCTTTTTCTGAGAAATTACACTGGTGACTCAAATGGAGATGGAAAATGGAGGGCATTTGTATGGTTGAATACATAGCCTCATAAAATGGGTCCATTCTTTGTCAGACTCCATAGACATTTCCCTCCATGGTTCAAACAGTGCAAGAGGAGCTATGGTCAGTCAGTGTGCGTATCGAGGTATCTAAAGTCTTCCATAGCAGACAGTTCATAGTGTGAGTCTTGATATAGAAATAATACAGTGCCTTCAGAAAGTATTCACGCCCTTTGACTTTATCCACATTTTGTTGTGTTACAGCCTGAATTTAAAATGGGAGATTTTGTGTCACTGGCCAACACACAATACCCCATGATGTCAAAGTAGAATTATGTTTTTAGAAATTTTTACAAAAAATGAAATGCTGAAATGTATTGAGTCAATAAGTATTTAACCCCTTTTTTATGGCAAGCCTAAATAAGTTCAGGAGTAAAAATGTTGCTTATCAAGTCACATAATAAGTTGCATAGTGTTTAACATGATTTTTGAATGACTACCTCATCTCTGTACCCCACACATACAATTATCTGTAAGGTCCCTCAGTCGAGCAGTCAATTTGAAACACAGATTCAACCACAAAGACCAGGGAGTTTTTCCAATGCCTCGCAAAGAAGGGCACCTATTGGTAGATAAAAAATAAATAAAAAAGCAGACATTGAATATCCCTTTGAGTATGGTGAAGTTATTAATTACACTTTGGATGGTGTATCAAAACATCCAGTCAATACAAAGATACAGGTGTCCTTCCTAACTCAGTTGCCAGACAGGAAGGAAACCACTCAGGGAGACCAAACTTAAAATGTGACATGGGTTATAAAAGTTAGCATTCCTTCTGTGAAGTAGGCGTATATGACCCACACACAAACATGTTAGAACGAAGTGTGGATGTAAAAAAAGCCATGACTTTCCCCACAGTCCCGTTAGGGTGATTTCTCCCCTTCTTAGCTGTCTACCACAGCCTCCTGGTTTCCACCAATCAGCGTGCCTGAATGCACATCTGGACTCTGCTCCCTCCCAGGTCAGAGTGGTTTAATAGTCGGAAGAAGAAGACACACGTTTTGGCTGGTGACTCAGTTGACTGTGTTTACTAGGAAGATTGTGGGTGCATAAAAAAAAAACACAAGTCATTCAGAGTATTAGTATTTCACAAGATAACCTATTCTATGTGTGTGTGTGCTAATGTGTGGTGGTGACCAAGAGACAATAAAACTCTGGATATGGACACATCTGCCTTGTTCTTCCGGACAGTCTGTAGTGTCACAATCTTTTAAAGATATGTAACTTTCAAAATACAGAAATCATCCCTGTATGATGCATTTCACATCATGATGCACATCTTTTTGCATCACAAAGGGATGATTTCTGTATTTTGAAAGTTACATAACAAGCAAAACATTTTGAGACTATGAACTAATGAAACAAATACCAAAATATAGTTTTTGAGTGGAGTTTTCCTTTAATTTCTCTATGTAAGGCTACCTGAGCTCACATTGATGGGATTGTGGGAGATGATTAATAAGCTGTTAATTGACAGTCAATATTTTAATGTTATGTATGAATGAATGTCTACAGTAGCCTCAAAAGCGCTCTCTGGGGTAGTACCATGGTGTAGCCGGAGGACAGCTATTTTCCGTCCTCCACTGTGTACATTGACTTCAACACAAAACCTAGGAGGCTCATGGTTCTCACACCCTTCCATAGACTTACACAGTAATTATGACTACTTCCGAAGGATGTCCTCCAACCTCAGAGCTCTTGCAGCATGAACTGACACGCTGACCACCCAATCAAAGGAACAGAGAATGAACCTAGTACTGAAAGCATACGCTACAGCTAGCTAGAAAATGTGGTGAGTAGTCGACTCAAAGAGAGAGAAAGACAATAGTTGAACAGTTTTGAAGGGCACAACGGCCACTGGCCGCAAAAGGCCTGGACTTTTTTAGGGTGCATTACGGCCACACAGATGGGATACCTTTCTAGGCATTATCAAGTGCTTGTCAAATTGTGAATGAGTGACTGATGTAGTGTGTACAGCCTGCACAAAAAACAAAGCAGAGCTCATGCCTTTCAAGCGACTTTTTTCAAATAATCTGTCACGTACGTTAAGAGAAGGGTCGGACCAAGGTGCAGCGTGAAAGGCGTACATGTTTATTTAACTAATAAACACACGACACAGTAACCAAAATAACAAACTTAACCGTGACGGTCCAAAGGGCTAAAACACAAGCCTAAACAGGAACACAACAAAATCCCACAACACAGGCAGGAAAACTGGCTGCCTAAGTATGATCCCCAATCAGAGACAACGAGTGACAGCTGCCTCTGATTGGGAACCACACCCGGCCAAACATAGAAATACAAACCTAGAATATTCACACCCTGACCAAACTAGCTAGAGTTCTATAGGCCAGGGTGTGACAGTACCCCCCCCCCCCCCCAAAGGTGCGGACTCTGGCCGCACAAACCTGACTGAATAGGGGAGGGTCCGGGTGGGCTTCCAGCCTCGGAGTGGAGCCGCTGACCGGAGCTGGATCAGGCACCGGTGGAACGGGCACGGGCCGTGCCGGACTGGCGACGCGCACCACTGGCTTGGTGCGAGGAGCAGGAACAGGCCGGGCCGGACTGGCGACGCGCATCACTGGCTTGGTGCGAGGAGTAGGAACAGGCCGGGCCGGACTGGCGACGCGTACCACCGGCTTGGTGCGAGGAGCAGGAACAGGCCGGGCTGGACTGGGAACACGCACCACCGGCTTGGTGCGAGGAGCAGGAACAGGCCGGGCCGGACTGGGAACACGCACCACTGGCTTGGTGCGAGGAGCAGGAACAGGCCGGGCCGGACTGGCGACGCGCATCACTGGCTTGGTGCGAGGAGTAGGAACAGGCCGGGCCGGACTGGCGACGCGTACCACCGGCTTGGTGCGAGGAGCAGGAACAGGCCGGGCTGGACTGGGAACACGCACCACCGGCTTGGTGCGAGGAGCAGGAACAGGCCGGGCCGGACTGGGAACACGCACCACTGGCTTGGTGCGGGGAGCAGGTATGGGGCGTCCCGGACTGGGAACCGGCGCTGGAGGTCTATGACTGTCTCCATCCTCTACACTCCGTGCCCCGTCCCCCTCCATTGAGGACTCCTCCTTGAGCCCCCATGAGTGCAGTGGTCGGGGCTCCTCTCTGTCGCTCCCCGACCACCCTTTTAGCCCCCAGAAAATGTTTTCTTGGGGCTGTCTCTCCTTCTCCACCCTGATCCCTTTCAGGGCCTTCATCTGCCTTGCCAGATCCTCTCTTATCTCCCGCCAAGTCCATACTCTCTGGTCCTCCTGGGCACGCTGCTTGGTCCATTGGTGGTGGGATTTTCTGTCACGTACGTTAAGAGAAGGGTCGGACCAAGGTGCAGCGTGAAAGGCGTACATGTTTATTGAACTAATAAACACACGACACAGTAACCAAAATAACAAACTTAACCGTGACGGTCCAAAGGGCTAAAACACAAGCCTAAACAGGAACACAACAAAATCCCACAACACAGGCAGGAAAACTGGCTGCCTAAGTATGATCCCCAATCAGAGACAACGAGCGATAGCTGCCTCTGATTGGGAACCACACCCGGCCAAACATAGAGATACAAACCTAGAATATTCACACCCTGACCAAACTAGCTAGAGTTCTATAGGCCAGGGCGTGACATCATCATTAGAGTCGCATCATGCAGCCTTCAATGTATTAAAAATCAAAACAAATAGCCCAACATTTGTAGAACTACTAAAGTTACATTAATAACTCTTAATTAAGCATATAGGAGTACCTATTTCTTTGTTAACTGTTCTACACAGAATAGCCGCATGTGCGCACACCCTTAAATCGTTTGGAGAAAATATCCTTTCTATTTTATTCAGTTTGTTCAATTGTATTCTTCATACTATAAAATAATGCAACGTAATTCTAAGCAAATCTTGTCTGGTAAATTAACTAGTGTAGCCCACAGCCATTTGGCATAGCCAGATGAGGACCTAACATAAGGACAACTCAGAGTATGCTATTCTGTTCTTCTGAAATAGACCACATTTTCTTCATATCATGCTTCTTTAAGACCTGTCTAAATTAAATAATGGATTTATTGTGAAAGTGTAGGCTATATTACATGGATTTATTAGACTTTTTCAAATGTAGATGTTCCAAGGGTCTGCAACAGTGGCTTATAGGCTATGTGTGGAAGCCAGGAGATGCTAAATGTGTTTATGTTAATTCATGGTCAATTACTGTGAGACTGACAGTTATTTGCTTGACAATCACCGGCTGACGAAATTTCGTGACCGCCACAGCCCTAATCCTGCAACAAAACTTCCTCGAGCTCAACAATTATAACACGGAACTCTGCCTCATAGGCACCAAATCCACCCACACCAAAGCTGGCAACCTCACCATTGACGACACCGCTGTCTCTCCCTCCCTCCATGCACGCAACCTTGGCGTCATCCTGGACTCCACCCTCTCCTTGCCCACCACATCCGTGACTCTGAGTCCATCACCATCTTTCAGCCCCCCCCTAAAGCCCCACCTCTTTGACAAGGCCTACCCTCAAGCATCACAGACAAGTGACAGACGCATAGTCCCTGTGCCCAAGAATGCCAAGGTAACCTGTCTCAATGATTATTGCCCCAAGCACTCACATATCTAGCCATGAAATGCTTTGAAAGGCTGGTCATGGCTCACATCAACACCATCATCCCAGAAACCCTGGACCACTCCAATTCGCATACCGCCCCAATAGATCCACAGATGACGCAATCTCTACTGCATTCCACACTGCCCTTTCCCACTTGGACAAAAGGAACACCAACGTGAGAATGCTGTTAATTGACTACAGCTCAGCATTCATCACCCAAGTGCCCTCGAAGCTCATCACTAAGCTAAGGACCCTGGGACTGAACACCTCCCTCTGCAACTGGATTCTGGACTTCCTGACGGGACGCCCCCCAGGTGGTGAGGGTAATCAACAACACATCCGCCACACTGTCCCTCAACACGGGGTGCCCTCAGGGGTGCATGCTTAGTCCGTCCTGTATTCCCTGTTCACCCACGACTGCGTGGCCGCACACGACTCCAATACCATAATTAAGTTTGCCGACGACACGACGGTGGTAGGCCTGATCACCGACGACGATAACACAGCCTATGGGGAGGAGGTCAGTGAGATGGCAGTGTGGTGCCAGGACAACAACCTCTCCCTCAACGTGATCAAGACAAAGGAGCTGATCCTGGACTACAGGAAACGGAGGGCCGAGCACACCCCAATTCACAGCGACAGGGCTGTAGCAGAGTGGGTCGAGAGCTTCAAGTTCCTCAGTGTCCACATCACTAAGGCTCTATCATGGTCCAAACACAACAACGCAGTCGTGAAGAGGGCACGACAACGCCTCTTCCCCCTCAGGAGACTGAAAAGATTAGGCATGGGCCCTCAGATCCTCAAAAAGTTCTACAGCTGCACCATTGAGAGCATCCTGACTGGATGCATTACCACTTGGTATGGCAACTGCTTGGCATCCGACCGCAAGGCGCTACAGAGGGTAGTGCGTACGGCCCAGTACATCACCGGGGCCGAGCTCCCTGCTATCCAGGACCTCTATACCAGGCGGTGTCAAAATTGTAAAATCATCCAGCCACCCAAGTCATAGACTGTTCTCTCTGCTACCACACGGCAAGTGGTACCGATGCACCAAGTCTGGAACCAGCAGGACCCTGAACAGCTTTTACCCCCAAGCCATAAGACTGCTAAATATTTAGTTAAATCGTTAACCAAATAGCTACCCGGACGATCTAAATTGACCTTTTTTGCACAAACTTTTTGGACTCATCACATACCCTGCTGCTACCTGTCACTTTTATTCCTAGTTATAGGTACATATCTACATCAATTACCTTGTACCCCTGCACATCGACTCGGTACGGATACCCCTTGAATATATTCAAGTTATCGTTGCTCATTGTGTATCTATTGTTACCTTTATTATTACGTGTTTTACTTTATATTATTTCTCTATTGTTGTTCTCTCTACATTTCACTGCTAGTCCACACCTGTTGTTTATGAAGTATGTGACAAATACAATTTGATTTGATTTGTTACTGTGACCTTGTCTGCGTCTGTCTGTTTCCGTGTCTGTGACCTTGTCTGCGTCTGTCTGTTTCCATGTCTGTGTCTGTTTCCGTGTCTGTGTCTGTGTCTGTGTTTGTTTCTGTGTCTGTTTCCGGGTCTGTGTCTGTGTCTGTGTCTGTTTCCGTGTCTGTGTCTGTGTCTGTTTCTGTGTCTGTGTCTGTCTGTTTCCGTGTATGTGTCTGTGTCGGTGTCTGTCTGTTTCCGTGTCTGTGTATGTGTCTGTGTCTGTGTCTGTGTCTGTCTGTTTCCGTGTCTGTGTCTGTGTCTGTCTGTTTCCGTGTCTGTGTCTGTGTCTGTGTCTGTGTCTGTGTCTGTGTCTGCCTGTTTCCGTGTCCGTGTCTGTGTCTGTGTCTGTGTCTGTCAGTTTCCGTGTCTGTGTCTGTATCTGTGTCTGTCTGTTTCCGTGTCTGTGTCTGTGTCTGTGTCTGTGTCTGTGTCTGTGTCTGTGTCTGTGTCTGTGTCTGCCTGTTTCCGTGTCCGTGTCTGTGTCTGTGTCTGTGTTTGTCTGTTTCCGTGTCCGTGTCCGTGTCTGTGTCTGTGTCTGTGTCTGTGTCTGTGTCTGTCTGTTTCCGTGTCTGTGTCTGTGTCTGTGTCTGCCTGTTTCCGTGTCCGTGTCTGTGTCTGTCTGTTTCCGTGTCCGTGTTCGTGTCTGTGTCTGTGTCTGTCTGTTTCCGTGTCTGTGTCTGTGTCTGTGTCTGTGTCTGCCTGTTTCCGTGTCTGTGTCTGTGTCTGTCTGTTTCCGTGTCTGTGTCTGTGTCTGTGTCTGCCTGTTTCCGTGTCCGTGTCTGTGTATGTGTCTGTCTGTTTCCGTGTCTGTGTCTGTGTCTGTCTGTTTCCGTGTCCGTGTCCGTGTCTGTGTCTGTGTCTGTGTCTGTGTCCGTGTCCGTGTCTGTGTCTGTGTGTGTGTCTGTGTCTGTGTCTGTCTGTTTCCGAGTCTGTGTCTGTGTCTGTCTGTTTCCGTGTCTGTGTCTGTGTCTGTGTCTGTGTCTGTGTCTGTGTCTGTGTCTGTGTCTGCCTGTTTCCGTGTCCGTGTCTGTGTCTGTGTCTGTGTCTGCCTGTTTCCGTGTCCGTGTCTGTGTCTGTGTCTGTTTCCGTGTCTGTGTCTGTGTCTGTCTGTTTCCGTGTCTGTGTCTGTGTCTGTCTGTTTCCGTGTCTGTGTCTGTGTCTGTGTCTCTGTCTGCCTGTTTCCGTGTCCGTGTCTGTGTCTGTGTCTGTGTCTGTCTGTTTCCGTGTCCGTGTCTGTGTCTGTCTGTTTCCGTGTCTGTGTCTGTGTCTGTGTCTGTGTCTGTGTCTGCCTGTTTCCGTGTCTGTGTCTGTGTCTGTCTGTTTCCGTGTCCGTGTCTGTGTCTGTGTCTGTGTCTGTCTGTTTCCGTGTCTGTGTCTGTGTCTGTGTCTGCCTGTTTCCGTGTCTGTGTCTGTGTCTGTGTCTGTCTGTTTCCGTGTCTGTGTCTGTGTCTGTGTCTGTCTGCGCGTACTGCATCTTGGGTTGGGCTGGTAGTGGGATGGTGGTCTTGTGGTCTGTGGTTGCACTGTATCCCACTACATACCAGCTCCCTGAGCTCATCATTGTGAGAAGATGATAGGCCTACAGTCAGTAGCAGAGAGGAGGTTATACCCTCTCCACATGCCCCCCCACACCTTTTCTCTTGTTTCTTTCTCTCCCTCCCTCTGTCTCCTCCCTCTGTTTCTCTAACTCCACCCTCTAGCAGAATTAGGAAGTCCCTCCCCCTCCCACAAACTCTCTTCTGAGGAAACGAAACTGATCTCTGTCGCTGTGTTATCTCTCTGTGTGAGAGTGAACAACAACAGTCCAAATGGCTCAGCAGTGAGTTCTGCTGGACCAGGACCAGTTCTGTTGTTCTGTCTGTCTGGATCTACTGAAGGAGCCGGCTATTCCTTGTGGACACAGTTACTGTAGAAGCTGTATTGAGGGCTACTGGGATCAGGATGATCAGGGCATCTACAGCTGTCCTCAGTGCAAGCAGACCTTCACTCCGAGGCCTACTCTGAGGAAAAATAACATGTTGGCTGAGTTGGTGGAGACAATGAAGAAGACAGGACTCCAGGCTGCTCCCCCTGCTCTGTTCTATGCTGGACCTGGAGATGTGGCGTGTGATTTCTGCACTGGGACCAGAAAGCAGAAAGCCCTCATGTCCTGTCTGGTGTGTCTGGTGTCTTACTGCGAGACTCACCTCCAACCTCACTATGAATCTCCTGGTTTCAAGAAGCACACATTGGTTAAAGCCACCACACAACTACAGGAGAAGATCTGCTCTCATCATGACAAACTGCTGGAGGTTTACTGTCGTACCGATCAACAGTGTATCTGTTATCAGTGTGTGATGGATGAACATAAAGGCCATGATACAGTGTCAGCTGCAGCAGAGAGGACTGAGAAACAGGTTAGACCAGAACAACTTGTTGGTAACTCTCTGATAAACACAGAATTAAAGACACAGTAAGAAGGTTGGTTTAATAGGAGAGAAAAATAAACATAGTTATTCAAATTAAATCTATCCACAGCAGAAGAATTGTGAACACGGGTGGCAGGTAGCCTACTGGTTAATAGCGTTGGGCCAGTAACTGAAAGGCTGTTGGTCTGAATCCCCGAGCCGACTATGTGAAAAATCTGTCAATGTGCCCTTGAGCAAGTCACTTGACCCTAATTGCTCATCTAAGTCACTCTCGATAAAAGCATTTTCTAAAGTAAAAAAAAACATAATTCTGAATGCACTTTCATGAGCCTAATGTTTAGTCTCTCTGATTCATGTTGTGTACTGTAAAAACTATAATCATTCAACTGTGTAATAACTGTTTGCTAAGTGATTGACAGGTAATGTAGGTGAGAACATAGGTTAAGATGGCTGGCTTTTTTTAACAAACAACATAGATCATAGTTTTCCAAAGGGACTTTCTCAAGATTCATCCCTACCCTGTTAGTTGCTTTACTAGTGAACTATTGGACACATACATCTTGGTAGCTCAATGAAGAGTGTTTCTCCACAGAGTCAGCTGGGGATGAGTCAGCAGAAGGTCCAGCAGAGAGTCCAGGAGAGAGAAAAGGTGCTGAAGGAGCTCCAACAGGCTGTGGAGTCTCTCAAGGTGAGTATTATTATTGACCAGAGGAGATGCACCATTTCACTTCCCTCCTCCAGGCAGTCAGTAAGAGAGAGAGGGCACTCTCCAGTCCCACTGTCTGAGTCCCACTGTAGGTAACATGCTGTCTGGGTTCCCAGTTAGAGAGGGAATAGACTTATTAAAATGGAGCCTTCTCTCTCTCTCTCTCTCTCTCTCTCTCTCTCTCTCTCTCTCTCTCTCTCTCTCTCTCTCTCTCTCTCTCTCTCTCTCTCTCTCTCTCTCTCTCTCTCTCTCTCTCTCTCTCTCTCGCTCTCTCTCTCTCTCTCTCTCTCTCCTAACAGCATTCTGCAAAGGCAGCAGTGGATGACAGTGAGAGTATCTTTACTGAGCTAATCCGCTCCATGGAGAGAAGGTGCTCTGAGGTGAAGGAGCTGATCAGAACCCAGGAGAAGGCTGAAGTGAGTCGAGCTGAAGGACTCCTGGAGCAACTGGAGCAGGAGATAGCTAAGCTGAGGAGGAGAGGTGATGAGCTGGAGCAGCTCTCACACACAGAGGATCACATTCATTTCCTTCAGGTAACTATACTGCCTTGTTACGCCTATAGATGATATTAAAATAAAGTTACAGTAATGTGAAACTCTCTCTCTCACTCATTCTCCCTATCTCCCTCTCTCTCTCTCTCTCTCTCTCTCTCTCTCTCTCTCTCTCTCTCTCTCTCTCTCTCTCTCCCTCCCTCTATCTCTCTCTGTCTCACTCTCTTTCTATCTCTCGCCTCCCTCTCTCTCTCTCCAGAGTGATCGTTCTCTCTCCAGTCCCAGTGTATCTTCAGACTTACCCAGCATCGTTGTCGGTCCTCTTCAGTGCTTTGGAGATGTGAGTAAGTCTGTGTCTGAGCTGAGAGAGAAAGTAGAAGACCTCCTTAAAGGAGAATGGACCAAGATCTCCACTACAGGTGGGTTGTAAATACTAAGGCTGCATTTACACAGGTGACCCAATTCTGATCTTTTGCCCAATTATAGGTCTTTTGACCAATCAGATCAGATATTTTGCCAGTAATTGGGCAAAAGATCAGAATTGGGCCGCCTGTGTAAACGAAGCCCATTACTTAAATACAAAAACTCTTAACTTTCTTAACTATTGTATGAACTATTTATATCATGTTACCACTGCTCACAAACCAAATGTCCCTCTGGAGACAATAAAGTTTGATCGATTGATTATAATAGCATCAACTTATTCTTATTAAAGGTCCTACAGCCATCAAATACAGCATGAAATTGTCATCCTGTGTCCTCCTGTCTCTCTGTCTCTTTCTAGGAATGGCCGGTCGTAACAACCACAGCTCCCAGATGAAAGCTGCCCTGCAGCAAGACGACCCCATGGAGGACAAGGACAGGGGTCAGGGGGTCAAACGCCGCCCAAGCAGCGAGTTCCCTGTTGGAAACCTGGTCGACATTGACGACACTCCGGTCACCAAATCACCGCACGGAGACAGTGAGAGAGAAAGAGATGGAGAAAGGGAGAAAGAGGGAGGAAGACAGAGACAGAAAGAGAGGGAAAGAGAAAGAGAAAGGGAGAAGAAGAGGGATGGAGGAAGGGAAAGACAGATGGAGGGGGCGAGGGAAGGAGAGAGGGATGGAGGAAGGGAAGGAGAGATGGAGGGGGCGAGGGAAGGAGAGAGGGATGGAGGAAGGGAAGGAGAGATGGAGGGGGCGAGGGAAGGAGAGAGGGATGGAGGAAGGGAAAGAGAGATGGAGGGGGCGAGGGAAGGAGAGAGGGATGGAGGAAGGGAAGGAGAGATGGAGTGGGCGAGGGAAGGAGAGAGGGATGGAGTAAGGGAAAGAGAGATGGAGGGGGCGAGGGAAGGAGAGAGGGATGGAGGAAGGGAAGGAGAGATGGAGGTGGCGAGGGTAGGAGAGAGGGATGGAGGAAGGGAAGGAGAGATGGAGTGTGCGAGGGAAGGAGAGAGGGATGGAGTAAGGGAAAGAGAGATGGAGGGGGCGAGGGAAGGAGAGAGGGATGGAGGAAGGGAAGGAGAGATGGAGTGGGCGAGGGAAGGAGAGAGGGATGGAGTAAGGGAAAGAGAGATGGAGGGGGCGAGGGAAGGAGAGAGGGATGGAGGAAGGGAAGGAGAGATGGAGGGGGCGAGGGAAGGAGAGAGGGATATAGGGTTGGAAAGAGAGAGGGGGAGAGAGGGAGCGAGGGCTGAGGAGGAGAAGAGGTCGTGCTGCTCTCTCTCTGAGCTGAAGAAACTCCCTAAGTGTTACGTGGAGCTGGAGCCACTGTCCTTCAGCAGAACTCACACCGTCCTCATAGATGTAAGACTCTCTGACATCGCTCTGTCTGGTTTGAATGACTGTGTGTCTTTTTTTGTTTGTGATTATGGAGAGAATGAGGAGGAGGAGGTAGAGAGAGATCGTTAAAACAGCTCAATAAAAAATATCGTATTTAAAGCGACAGAGTGAACTGGATCTTTTACACCAGAAAATAAACTACAAGGAGTTTTGAAATCATTGCTTTCTCTCACAGATCATTCATGTCTCTCTCTACCTTCCCTATTCAGGTGAATGAGATCCACCCTAAATCGACATTAAAAGCTCAGTCTGGACAGCATGTGTGGCACAGTGACTTTGTTAAGATGCCATGCTCACCAGAAAGCCTCATCAAGACTGGATCGGTGGGTTCATTGATTGATTCATTTACTGATTAATTTAGACATTATTTGTCGATTGATTGGTTCATTGAATGCTTCGTTGATTGGTCAGTTGGTTGATTGATTGGTTAGTTGCTTGATCAGTTAGTTGGTTGATTGGTTATGCATTATTTGTCGATTGATTGGTTTATTGAATGTTTGGTTGATTGATTCATTGATTGATTGGTTTGTTGGCTGAATTATTGATTTTTAGTAGGTTGAGTGGTTAGTTGGTTGAGTGGTTAGTTGGTTGAGTGGTTAGTTTGTTGATTGGTAAGTTGGTTGAGTGGTAAGTTAGTTGATTGGTCAGTTGGTTGATTGATTGGTTAGTTGCTTGATTGTTAAGTTGGTTAATTGGTTAGTTGCTTGATTGCTTATACAGTATTTGTCGATTGATTGGTTTATTGAATGTTTAGTTGATTGGTTAATTGATTGATTGGTTTGTTGGCTGAATTATTGATTTGTTAGTAGATTGCATGGTTAGTTGGTTTAGTGGTTAGTTGGTTGATTGGTCAGTTGCTTGAATGGTTAGTTGGTTGATTGGTTAGTTGGTTGATTGGTTAGTTGGTTGATTGGTTAGTTGGTTGATTGGTCAGTTGATTGATTTACTTTTCCCAGGTAATCAGCTTTGAGCGAGGTCGGTGGGAGGTGGTCTTTAAACAACTGGATAGTCTGGCCAAGAAGACCACTGCATCAGTGGGTGACGTAGAGGTACGACACAAACACACACACACACACTCATTTACATTTACATTTACGTCATTTAGCAGACGCTCTTATCCAGAGCGACTTACAAATTGGTGCATTCACCTTATAGCCAGTGGGATAACCACTTTACAATTTCTTTTTTTGGGGGGGTGGGGTGGGGTAAGGGGGGGTAGAAGGATTACTTTATCCTATCCCAGGTATTCCTTAAAGAGGTGGGGTTTCAAATGTCTCCGGAAGGTGGTGAGTGACTCCGCTGTCCTGGCGTCGTGAGGGAGCTTGTTCCACCATTGGGGTGCCAGAGCAGCGAACAGTTTTGACTGGGCTGAGCGGGAACTGTGCTTCCGCAGAGGTAGGGGAGCCAGCAGGCCAGAGGTGGATGAACGCAATGCCCTCGTTTGGGTGTAGGGAATGATCAGAGCCTGAAGGTAAGGAGGTGCCGTTCCCCTCACAGCTCCGTAGGCAAGCACCATGGTCTTGTAGCAGATGCAAGCTTCAACTGGAAGCCAGTGGAGTGTGCGGAGGAGCGGGGTGACGTGAGAGAACTTGGGAAGGTTGAACACCAGACGGGCTGCGGCATTCTGGATGAGTTGTAGGGGTTTAATGGCCCATGCAGGGAGCCCAGCCAACAGCGAGTTGCAGTAATCCAGACGGGAGATGACAAGTGCCTGGATTAGGACCTGTGCCGCTTCCTGTGTAAGGCAGGGTCGTACTCTCCGAATGTTGTAGAGCATGAACCTACAGGATCGGGTCACCGCCTTGATGTTAGCGGAGAACGACAGGGTGTTGTCCAGGGTCACGACAAGGCTCTTCGCACTCTGGGAGGAGGACACAACGGAGTTGTCAACCGTGATGGCGAGATCATGGAACGGGCAGTCCTTCCCCGGGAGGAAGAGCAGCTCCGTCTTCCCAAGGTTCAGCTTGAGGTGGTGATCCGTCATCCACACTGATATGTTTGCCAGACATGCAGAGATGCGATTCGCCACCTGGTTATCAGAAGGGGGAAAGGAGAAGATTAGTTGTGTGTCGTCTGCGTAGCAATGATAGGAGAGGCCATGTGAGGATATGACAGAGCCAAGTGACTTGGTGTATAGCGAGAATAGGAGAGGGCCTAGAACTGAGCCCTGGGGGACACCAGTGGTGAGAGCACGTGGTGCGGAGACAGCTTCTCGCCACGCCACTTGGTAGGAGCGACCGGTCAGGTAGGACGCAATCCAAGAGTGAGCCGCGCCGGAGATGCCCAACTCGAAGAGGGTGGAGAGGAGGATCTGATGGTTCACAGTATCAAAGGCAGCAGACCGGTCTAGAAGGACAAGAGCAGAGGAGAGAGAGTTAGCTTTAGCAGTGCGGAGAGCCTCCGTGACACAGAGACGAGCAGTCTCAGTTGAATGACCAGTCTTGAAACCTGACTGGTTTGGATCAAGAAGGTCATTCTGAGAGAGATAGCAAGAGAGTTGGCCAAAGACGGCACGCTCAAGAGTTTTGGAGAGAAAAGAAAGAAGGGATACTGGTCTGTAGTTGTTGACATCAGAGGGATCGAGTGTTGGTTTTTTGAGAAGGGGTGCAACTCTCGCTCTCTTGAAGACGGAAGGGACATAGCCAGCGGTCAAGGATGAGTTGATCAGCAAGGTGAGGTAAGGGAGAAGGTCACCGGAGATGGTCTGGAGAAGAGAGGAGGGGATAGGGTCAAGCGACAGGTTGTTGGGCGGCCGGCCGTCACAAGTCGCAAGATTTTATCTGGAGAGAGAGGGGAGAAAGAAGTCAAAGCATAGGGTAAGGCAGTGTGAGCAGGACCAGTAATGTCATTTGACTTAACAAACGAGGATCGGATGTCGTCAACCTTCTTTTCAAAATGGTTGACGAAGTCATCCACAGAGAGGGAGGAGGGGGGGAGGGGGAGGAGGATTCAGCAGGGAGGAGAAGGTGGCAAAGAGCTTCCTAGGGTTAGAGGCAGATGCTTGGAATTTAGAGTGGTAGAAAGTGGCCTTAGCAGCAGAAACAGATGAAGAAAATGTAGAGAGGAGGGAGTGAAAAGATGTCAGGTCCGCAGGGAGTCTAGTTTTCCTCCATTTCCGCTCAGCTGCCTGGAGCCCTGTTCTGTGAGCTCGCAATGAGTCATCAAGCCACGGAGCTGGATGGGAGGACCGAGCCGGCCGGGAGGATAGGGGACATAGAGAGTCAAAGGATGCAGAAAGGGAGGAGAGGAGGGTTGAGGAGGCAGAATCAGGAGATTGGCGGGAGAAGGATTGAGCAGAGGGAAGAGATGATAGGATGGAAGAGGAGAGAGTAGCGGGAGAGAGAGAGCGAAGGTTGCGACGGCGCATTACCATCTGAGTAGGGGCAGAGTGAGTAGTGTTGGAGGAGAGCGAGAGAGAAAAGGATACAAAGTAGTGGTCGGAGACATGGAGGGGAGTTGCAGTGCCCCTATTATCCTAACATTTCCTAACATGCCTCCTCATGTTAACTTGGGTTTGGGGTAACAGTTAAGGTAGGGGTTAGCATGTTTGACCAGTACTGTGTAACTATGATCTTCATGTTTCTCTCCACTTAGAAAGCCATAAAGAAATACAACCCAAAGTATGAAAACCAATGGTCCTTTGATGCCCTGCACACCTTTGTTCAGGTCAGTTACAAGTTCACTGTGAATGGTCAACACTCTCTAATGGTGTTGTTGTGTATAATTAAGCAATAAGGCATGAGAACCCAGGATTATCGTCTGAATAACTTCCGATTAAGGCCTGACACGGAGCGGAGGGCCTGGGTGTTATTCCTAATAATTCCCGGGTTCGAGGGCCTTATTGCTTTTGTAAAACGGTTACCAACAAAGATGAATGACATGTTTTAATTGAAAAAGTATTTATTTCATTCTTCCACCAGACATTATAGTCCAGGCAAAATCCACTGTGGGATTCTGAAGTTGCTAGCCAAACAAGCTGGTTCTCCATTCCAAATGTTCTAAGCAAAAAAGGTTGCCATGAAGGCTAACTACTTCTCCTTTGCTAGCTAGACAACTAAGGCCTAGATTCAATCAGATCAAGCGTTAACCGGCGATAGCAGACACCTGCATTGCAGATGTTTGGCGGTGTCGGATGTGGAACTGGGTTGGAGCCATCAAATTGGTGAGCAGCTGCTCTTGCGATCATTGTCACACCCATCCCACTCGCGTTTAGAACGAGAAAGTGTAGTCTATATAGAAATAATTACGCTCAAACTGAAAAATCATTCAACAAAATATTTATGATTTCTATTATCCTAATTGAGGTGTAGATTACATCTCACATTCCAGTGTTCGAACTTGTAAACAAGGCTGCATGGGATTGCAACCTGATCTCAGAGCATTTCGTGTTATTCCGTAGGTAAATCCAAGACACTCCATGTAGTATGATATGTTACGTTTCGGATGGTATGTATTAATTTGTGGATGTCCATCACCCATTTCGTATCAAATCAAATTGTATTTGTCACATGCGCCGAATACAACAGGTCTAGTAGTCCTTACCGTGAAATGCTTACTTACAAGCCCTTAACCAACAATGCAGTTTTAAGAAAAATAAGAGTTAAGAAAATATTTACTGAATAAACTAAAGTAAAACAATAAAAGAGCAACAGTCCGGGTAGCCATTTGATTAGCTGTTAAGCTAATACCCCCAAGCTGTCTCATGGCTTGGGGGTAGAAGCTGTTAAGAAGCCTTTTGGACCTAGACTTGGCGCCCGGTACTGCTTGCCATGCGGTAGCAGAGAGAACAGTCTATGACTAGGGTGGCTGGAGTCTTTGGCTATTTTTAGGGCCTTCCTCTGACACTGCCTGGTATAGAGGTCGTTGGATGGCAGGAAGCTTGGCCCCATTGAAGTGCTGGGCGGACGCACTACCCTCTGTAGCGCCTTGCGGTTGGAGGCCGAGTAGTTGCCATACCAGGCAGTGATGCAACCAGTCAGGATGCTCTCGATGGTGCAGCTGTATAACTTTTTGAGGATCTGCGAACCCATGCCAAATCTTGTTCAGTCTCCTGAGGGGGAATAGGTATTGTCGTGCCCTCTTCACGACTGTCTTGGTGTGTTTGGACCATGATAGTTTGTTGGTGATGTGGACACCAAGGAACTTGAAGCTCTCAACCTGCTCCACTACAGCCCCGTCAATGAGAATGGGGAAGTGCTCGACCCTCCTTTTCTTGTAGCCCACGATCATCTCCATTGTCTTGATCATGTTGAGGGAGAGGTTGTTGTCCTGCCACCACACTGCCAGGTCTCTGACCTCCTCCCTATAGGCTGTCTCATCGTTGTTGGTGATCAGGCCTACCACCGTTGTGTCATCGGCAAACTTAGTGATGGTGTTGGAGTCGTGCTTGGCCACGCAGTCATGGGTGAACAGGGAATACAGGAGGGAACTAAGCACGCACCCCTGAGGGGCCCCCGTGTTGAGGATCAGCGTGGCAGATGTGTTGTTGCCTACCCTTACCACCTGGGGGCGGCCCGTCAGGAAGTCCAGGATCCAGTTACATAGGGAGGTGTTTAGACCCAGGGTCCTTAGCTTAGTGATGAGCATTGAGGGCACTATGGTGTTGAACACTGAGCTGTAGTCAATGAATACTGATATGATACTGTATGTTACAAATTACAATTCGTATATTTTGTGTTACGAATTTTCAAAAAGCACAATATGTTACAAATTTGCAAAACTTGTTATATGTTAGAATTTGCTAAACATACAATATGTTATGAATTTTCTAAAAGTACAATATGTTATGAATTTTCAAAACATATGATATGTTACGAATTCTAGCTAGGTGGCTAGGTGCTAATGTTAGCTAGCTCGCTAACGTTAGCTAGGCTAGTGGTTAGGGTTAGGAGTTAGGGTTAAGTTTAGGAGTTTGGTTATAGGGTTGAGGTTAGGGTTAGCTAAAAGGGTTAAGATTATGGTTAGGTGAAGGTTTAGCTAAAATGCTAAAGTTGTCCATGATGAGATTCGAACTCGCAAACTTTGGGCTGCTAGATGTTCTCATTATACACTCACGCATCCACCCTGACCAACCACCCTACTTTCATTTTTGCGTTAAGTAACCATCTGTCTTATGTAATCATACCAAACGTAACATATCATACTAAATGGTTGTCTCGGATTTACATACAGAATTATTCGAAACGCTCTGAGACCAGGTTGGGGATTTCACTTAATACGACTCCATGCAACCATTGTCAATGTCCGCTTTAGGTATAATGTCAGGAACTACTTGTGCATTAGACAGCGCTAACGCAGTTCCACCTCTGACACTGTCAAAACAACCATTATGGATGTTGGCTAAAGTGGATCTGATTGAATAGAGCCCTAAAGCTAACACACAATCATATCAAGCAGCTGAAATTACAGCCAGCTATGTCCATTTTCATTTGTTTTACGTTTGTTTCTATTGCCATTTATTTTGATGTTTCCATTATAATGATCCTGATAAATGAATTGGCCTGGCTCAGAGAAGCTGTCAGTCTCGTCATGTTCAATCTCTCTATGGCACGGTGGAGATTGCAAAAAAATACTACATTGTTGCACAGGTTGGAGAGGCAGGCAGCAATGTTTAGACAAACCCCAGCTGTTGCAAACAAAATGATAGCCTAGTAGCATGGGAAAATAATGTCTAGACACTTTTTTCCATGGGAGATTAAGTTTATAAATTGCCTGGCTGGGCTGTGGGACAGTGGATGCACATTGATAATTCAAATGGAACTGTTAACAGGCATTACCCAGGGATTGTGGTGAATAACTCCCTGCAATCAACCAATCAGCATCCAGGACCCAAACAACCCATTTTACAATTATATATATTCTCCTCTCCCTCTCTCCTCTAGTTTATAATGATATATATTCTCCTCTCCCTCTCACCTCTAGGAAGCGCCTAAAGAAGAGAACTACTACACTTCTGTTTTTCCTAAGATAGCAGAGCTGGCCTCCAGACTGCCTCAGCATATCAAGAAGGTAACAACATAGGAACTGAATGATGTACACAATGTAGGCTACAGAAATAGTGCACTAGAGTACAGAGGTAGTGTACTATGGTACAGAGTTAGTGTACTATGTAGGGTACAGAGGTAGTGTACTAGGGTACAGAGGTAGTGTACTATGTAGGGTACAGAGGTAGTGCACTAGGGTACAGAGGTAGTGTATTATATAGGGTACAGATGTAGTGTACTATATAGGTTACAGAGGTAGTGTACTATGTAGGGTACAGAGGTAGTGCACTAGGGTACAGAGGAAGTGTACTATGTAGGGTACAGATTGTAGAGGTACTCTATGTGTCTTCCCTACTCAGTCTGTTAACATTTTTACATTTAACATTTTTGTCATTTAGCAGACGCTCTTATCCAGAGCGACTTACAGGAGCAATTAGGGTTAAGTGCCTTGCTCAAGGGCACATCGACAGATTTTTCACTTAGTCGGCTCGGGGATTAGAACCAGTGACCTTTCGGTTACTGGCACAACGCTCCTAACCACTAAGCTACCTGCCACCTGTTAAATGTTTGTGTGTGTGTGTGTGTGTGTGTGTGTGTGTGTGTGTGTGTGTGTGTGTGTGTGTGTGTGTGTGTGTGTGTGTGTGTGTGTGTGTGTGTGTGTGTGTGTGTGTGTGTGTGTGTGTGTGTGTGTGTGTGTGTGTGTGTGTGTGTGTGTGTGTGTGTGTGTGTGTGTGTGTGTGTGTGTCTAACTGTGTGTGTGTGTCTAACTGTGTGTGTGTGTGTGTCTAACTGTGTGTGTGTGTGTGTCTAACTGTGTGTGTGTGTGTCTAACTGTGTGTGTGTGTAGGCCATTCCCCTGCTCCAGAGAGGCCAGACTCATTCCATCACGTTGTCCCAGAGTCAGATAGCTTGTCTGCTGGCCAATGCCTTCTACTGCACCTTCCCCCACCGCAACTCCCCCAACCCCAGAGCAGAGTACAACAACTACCCCACCATCAACTTTAACAGGTCAGAATACACACAACAAACTCCACTGAGGACCCACACACATAGAGACAAACACTAAGTATTCCAACTTCAACAGATGATAACATGTGACCACTGTATCTCTCTGTGTTGTCAGTCTGTTTGGAAAGTGGTCTGAGAGGAAGAGAGAGAAGCTGAGAGCCATCCTTCATTACTTCCACACTGTCACAGACCAAGGTAAGTTACTACCACACACTACTATAGTCACTATAATGACTGGAATACAAGTACTGTAGTGTACTTTAGGGTACTATGTAGGTTACAGGAACCTATTTAAGACATAGTCTGATGAGTGTAGATGAGGAATACCCTCTGATAATAGTTGCTGTGGGAACCAGGTTTACCTGAGCTTTGACCCTTGTTGTTGTCATGACAGCGACCAGGCCCAGTGGACTGGTGACCTTTGAGAGGCGCTACATCAGCGACAGAGACATGCCCAACTGGAGGAGGTACACACACACACAGACACAGACACACACACACACACAGACACACACACACACAGACCAACTTAATTTGTCCCCTCTTCTATTTCTCTGTGTGTCAGTTGTAAGGAGACTGTTCCTAAACTCCACGTCACCTCAGCAGGCTGCATAGAGGAACAGGGAACAGGGATGCTACAGGTTGGTGACAGCTCCAGGCTTGTGTATGTGTGTGTGTGTGTGTGTGTGTGTAAAAAATGTTTTGTGTGTGTGGTGGTTTGTGTATGTGTATTAATGTGTGTGTGTGTGTAATGCTGGGGACATACTGAACTATACTTGAAGACCAGAAGTCCCCACAAGAATAGTAAACAAACAAACATTTGACCAACTGGGGACATTTTGTTAGTTGGGTTAAGGTTAGAGTTAGGGTTTGGGTAAGGTTTAGGGTTAGGGTTAGGGTTAGGGTTAGGATTAGGGGTTAAGGAAAATAGGATTTTGAATGGGACTGAATTTTGTGTGTGTATGTGTGTGTTGCAGGTGGACTTTGCCTGTAAGATGATAGGAGGTGGAGTTTTGGGCTCAGGTCTGGTTCAGGAGGAGATTCTGTTCCTGATGAACCCAGAACTCATCGTATCTCGACTCTTCACTGAGAGACTAGGAGACAACGAGTGTCTCTTCATCACAGGTGTGTGTGTGTGTGTGTGTGTGTGTGTGTGTGTGTGTGTGTGTGTGTGTGTGTGTGCGTGTGTGATCACAGGTTATACCTACCACCCTTTATAACTCTCCCCCTCTCTCTCTGTCACGTCTTATCTCTCTCTCTCTCTCTCTCTCTCTCTCTCTCTCTCTCTCTCTCTCTCTCTCTCTCTCTCTCTCTCTGTAGGCTCTCAACAGTTCAGTCAGTACAGTGGCTACAGCGACTCTTTTAAGTGGAAAGGGCCTCACAGAGACAACATTGAGAGGTGAGCACACACACACACACACACACACACACACACACTCACACTCACACACACTCACACACACACACTCACTAAAATCCCTGATTGCGCTGCCTGTGTTTGCAGGGATGAATGGCAGAGGCTACACAGGCAGATTGTAGCCATGGATGCTCTCCACTTCAGACACCAGAGAGAACAGTACAACATGAGACATGTCACCAGGGAACTCAACAAGGTGAGAGACAACCCTCCTCTCCTGTAGGGGACAGACTGCAGCTGATTAGTAGAATCAGGTGTGCTAGCTAGAGCAGGGCTGGAGATAAATCTGATGTCGGTGGTCTCCTGTGATATCCTCCCTCAGGCGTACTGTGGCTTTAAGGCAGGTGACAACACTCACCCAGACCTCCTTCCTGACATCGCCACGGGCAACTGGGGCTGCGGAGCCTTCAATGGAGACCCCAAACTTAAAGGTAGCCCTAACTGTTGACCCTGGCTCCTAACCCCCCAAACACTAACTCAACTCTACCCACAGGATATTCTACATAGACCCACTCTGAAAATTCACAGAAAATGATACTGTGATCTGATTGGTTGTTTTTACCCTCCCAGCTCTGATCCAGCTGATGGCTGCAGCCAGGGCTCAGAGGGGCATGGCCTTCTTCACCTTCAAGAACTTCAGTTTGGAGAGAGAGCTGCAGAACATGCACCACCTACTGGTCACACACAGAACTACAGTGGGTGAGTTAGTACACACAGAACTACAGTAGGTGAGTTAGTACACACAGAACTATAGTGGGTGAGTTAGTACACACAGAACTACAGTGGGTGAGTTAGTACACACAGAACTACAGTGGGTGAGTTAGTACACACAGAACTACAGTAGGTGAGTTAGTACACACAGAACTACAGTAGGTGAGTTACCATAGATAGTACACACAGAACTACAGTGGGTGAGTTACCATAGATAGTACACACAGAACTACAGTGGGTGAGTTACCATAGTACAGACTCAGAACTACAGTAGATGAGTTACCATAGATAGCAGACACACAGGACTACAGTGGGTGAGTAACTATAGCAACTATTAGACTACAGGAGGTGAAACCTGATCTGAAAGTCCTCCTTCCCTTCACTGTGTTTAGTCAAACCTCATATCCTCTTAGTGGCTGTGTAAATAAAGTTTGATTGATTGATTCCTCTCCCCTGTCTCAGGTAAACTGTATGAGTTGCTGGATGACTACTGTGCTGTGATACAGTTGGCTCACACACATGTGGACCTGTTTGACTGGATCAGGAACACCCTGAAGCACAGGAGTCAGCTGTGAGGACACATCTCAATCCTCTAAAGGAGCTTCCTTTCCTTGTCTCCTTTCCTTTTTAGCATTATTGAGATGCACCCCAGAGATAGAGTGGCTCTATGAATGATCTGTGGATAGAAACATGGTACAATTCCAAGTAGTGGTTGATTATGAATGTGTTTGTCTTTTCACTACTACACATTTCCTAAATCAAACTGAGAAGGTATACAGGGCTTTATAACTGATGCACACTGACATATTTAGTTAATAATATATAATATGCCATTTAGCAGACGCTTTTATCCAAAGCGACTTACAGTCATGTGTGCATACATTTTTACGTATGGGGGGTCCCGGGGATCAAACCCACTACTCTGGCGTTACAAGCGCCATGCTCTACCAATTGAGCTACAGAGGACCACCCAATGGAGATAGGGGTATGAACATGTGGGTGAGCAGTTGGGATGTATTCGATGTTTGTGTACATCTGTATGTTGGCGTGCATATGTGTATGTTTGTAATTGTTTGGGGAAAAAGTTAATGAATAAATTATAAATATAAAAGCATAATGCAACCTCAACACGCTTGCTAAATACCCCTATGGGCAGACCTGTACAATAATCAATTTGCTCTTTGCTCACCAATGGGCGTAAATCTTGTGATGTATTTAAATGATGGCTGTTCTGTCTCTCAGCGTCTTGCAGCAACACTGTTACCGAATTCTGTTCTCCTTAAATAAACTATAGACGTTTGCCATCGTTTTTAGAGCTCACCAACATTCACTCACTCACTCACTCACTCACTCACTCACACACACACACACACACACACACACACTCACCTTACACTCTTTCTGTGATGTATGTTCAGTATGTTCTTCTCTGGTAGTACAGTAAGATTTTACAAACAAACAAACAGGTAATTAATTCTGTGTCTTTTCTGCGGGGATTTTATGTGTGTGTGGGAGTGTGTGTGTCAGCCACAATGATCAAAGCAGTCAACATGCTCAAAAAAGCCACAGTGCTAATAACAGCGACAAATTAAAAAGTTAATTATGAAGAGGAATTTATTACTGGATTATAAAGCGGAATTTATTAATCATTTTATAAAAATAAATAATAATTCTAGAGTATTTTACACTACACTTCATGTTTATCACAGCAGGCTGCTGAGAGGAGAATGGCTCATAATAATGTCCGGAACGGCGCAAATGGAATGGCATCAAACACATTGATGAAGATTTTTTAGTAAACTATTGGATAAACAAAGTTAAATCACAGACGTTACGAACATATAGTCAGGATTCTCTGTTGCTAGGCAAGAACTTTAATGGTTCCTTTCACTGGGCTTGGGTGTGTGTGTGAAGTGGGGATCTGACCTAGGCTCGAATTGCTCGCTCTTACCTAATCCATGGCTGTCCTACCTTATCAGAGACTGAAACCAGACTGTTGCGTAATGCATCTCTCCTCAAACAAAGTAGAAAGAGCGGCGCCAGAGTTGAACAGAGTTTAGACTAATCATGAGTAATTATAGCATGACGGGAGGGAAGAGAGGAGTGGGTTTGGGTACGTTTGAGAGATAGAGTGTGGACCTGTCATGTCCAACAATCAATCTTCAGGTCAAGCCAGGGTGAGCCGGGGTTGAACAGAGTTGAAACTGAACATGATTGTTTTAGCTTGACAAGGGCGTGATTGATTGTAATAATATTGTTTCTAAACTGAATGAAAGTCAAATTTAGCCCTATCATAGACTAAGGATGTGGACGGAGCGGTAGAGAGAGGGAAACGGAAGATAATGGTGGGGGAACCTAAGGGCTTTTTAAAAAAAAAAATTTTATTTTATTTTACCTTTATTTAACTAGGCAAGTCAGTTAAGAACAAATTCTTATTTACAATGATGGCCTACACCGGCCAAACCCGGAAGACGCTGGGCCAATTGTGCGCCGCCCTATGGGATTCCCAATCACGGCCGGTTGTGATACAGCCTGGAATCGAACCAAGGGGGTTCTTTAAGCTAAGATGTATGTGAATATGATTATATAAACGGAGAGCTGAGAGGTAGAGGGGAGGTGCTCTGCAGATCATCTCGGCTTCCGATACTCTGTGTAACAAAGTCTATCTTGATTCTACAAAATCTCTGGAAGAACTTTGATTTTTATAGTATAGTGATAATATTCCACATCACCCTTCATCCAACACCTCACTAATGCTCTTGTGGCTGAATTGAAGCATGTCCCCTCAGCAATGTTCCAACATCTAGTGGAAAGCCTTCCCAGAAGAGTGGAGACTATTATAGCAGCAAATGGGGGAACAACTCAATATTAACATACTTTTGGTCATGTAGTATAGATGTCTACCATGTCCATCCGACCTGGGGCCCAGGCTCGATTCTTTCTGAACAAATATTATGAACCCTCTGCACAGATGATTCCCTGGGAACGCGGAAAGAAAATGTTTTTTTAATTTTCTTGTCAGTGAGTGCACAACCTCAAATCTACACAGAACTAGTCAACTTGTCTTGAATAGTACAGGTGTAGGATCTTAATTTGATCAATATTTTGTTGCTGAGAATTTTCCTGTAGACTTGATTTGCCCTAAAGAAAAATGTATCAACCCCTACAAAAATGTCCATTAATTATAATCCACATAATAATTCACATTTCCAGTTGCTGCAGGATTATTTTATTGCTGTAGCAACACATGCTCAAATTAAGATCCTACATCTGTAGTCCAACCACAAATACTGTTTGTTTGACCAATAATCCTTGATTGTACTAATAATTGACTACAAACGAGCAGATATTGGCATATATAAATCATAACTTACAATTAACATCAAACTGACTTGAAACAAGTTTTTGGAATAACATTTTCAATATATTTCCTTAAACATCCTGTGTTGTGTGCTTATTCTTTAACCATTTTTATGTTCTAGGTCATTTTGAGACCTTGGAGCGCTGGGCCCGGTTGCATAAAACATCTTAAGTTAATTTTCCCCTTATCTTTTCCCTTAAAGTTTCCTTAACTTTAAGTACATTGCACCAAACATTTTAAGGCGAATTTCCCCCTTAAATTAAGTGAAAAAGTTAAGGGTGCCCATGAAGTCCCTTAAGTGCTTCATTCAGTATGGATATGTCAATGTCAATAGCATTTGTTGAAGTGAATGTTGCTTTCCTCTGCCCTGGTTTCAAAAGGAAAACATCCACCAACTAGCTAGCTACATTAGCTAGCTACGGTACTTAGATAAACAATGGAGAATGGAAGGTGCACAATCCATGGCTACAAAGCTAGCTGGCTAGCTAACTACCTACTCTGTAAGTAGTAAGCTTGACGTTCTAGGAAGTAATAGAAACATGTTAGAAACATGTTTTATTATCTTCTGAATCAATTTGTTTCTCCTGTCTTGAATCATGTTCAGAAACTATTTCTGCCGTATGCCTTCAAACTACCGTAAAACCCTTAAATGATGCCCTTACCTACAGAAATGTTTGAGGGGCTCTATGCAACACCCTTAAACAATTACTTTAGGTGAGGGGAAATGATTCCTTAAGTTAAAATATGTTTTATGCAACCAGGCCCTGGAGCATCAGGCACTGCTGGAATGTCTACTAGGGGCATGTCCAGCTATTTGGGAGAAATTACACTGGTCATTCAAAACATTTATTAAGCATGAATTATAAATAGGTCTCTCTTTAGATCTGATATCATTTTTTATGTTATTTTTTATTATTAATCTTTTTTATTAACCCATCCACCCCTCTTCGGAGGACACATATCTTTTTTGTTGTTTACAGATTTTCTGCTACATATACATACATTTTACATATACATTTTACATACACCTTCTGCATTCACATTTTACATACACAATACTTTTATATACAGCAATCACATAACGATAATACATTACTGAACATAAGCTCTTTAATCCCACTCCTCAGATCAGATACTGCAAAAAGGGATTTTTTTAATGGTTTATGAAGATATTATATTAATCCTATATTTATAAATGACCATACATATAATTAATAAATCATTTCAAAGGTGTGTAAATAACTATCTATAAATAGCTTACTAACATTTACAAATGTAGACATATTGGTTAATAAATGGTGAACAAACTATTTATGAATGCCTTATAAATGGTTTATTACTGAACGGTATTATCATAAAGCGTTACCAAGCATGCTAGTTAAGTATTCTATGACTATTGTGTAATAACATGACCAGTAGATGGGGGTATTATTAATGGAGAATGTATAGTCTATGGCAGTATGTCAGTAAGAATGAAAGGGAATAGGTTTTGTCTACTGTACAATACTATAGAAATACTTCTTTATATTTTCAGGATGAATAAATTCCTATAATCCAGTGACTTCACGACACACAGACATACACTACCTGTCAAAAGTTTTAGAACACCTACTCATTCAAGGGTTTTTCTTTATTTTTACTATTTTCTACATTGTAGAATAATATATATATATAATATATTTGAGATTCTTCAAATAGCCACCCTTTGCCTTGATGACAGCTTTCAACACTCTTGGCATTCTCTCAACCAGTGTCACCTGGAATGCTTTTCCAACAGTCTTGAAGGAGTTCCCACATATGCTGAGCACTTGTTGGCTGCTTTTCGTTCACTCTGCAATCCAACTCATCCCAAACCATCTCAATTTGGTTGAGGTCGGGGGATTGTGGAGGCCAGGTCATCTGATGCAGCACTCCATCACTCTCCTTCTTGGTGAAATAGCCCTTATACAGCCTGGAGGTGTGTTGGGTCATTGTCTTGTTGAAAAACAAATGAAAGTCCCACTAAGCCCAAACCAGATGGGATGGCGTATCGCTGCAGAATGCTGTGGTAGCAATGCTGGTTAAGTGTGCCTTGAATTCTAAATAAATCACAGATAGTGTTACCAGGAAAGCACCATCACACCTCCTCCTCTATGCTTTACAGTGGGAAATACACATGCAGAGATAATCCGTTCACCCACACCACGTCTCACAATGACACGGCGGTTGGAACCAAAAATCTCAAATTTGGACTCCAGACTAAAGGACACATTTCCACCGGTCTAATGTCCATAATATGGACTTGGTCTTTTACCAAATAGGGCTATTTTCTGTATACCTCCCCCCTACCTTGTCACAACACAACTGATTGGCTCAAACGCATTAAGTTCCACAAATTAACTTTTAAGAAGGCACACCTGTTAATTGAAATGCATTCTAGGTGACTACCTCATGAAGCTGGTTGAGAGAATGCCAAGAGTTTGCAAAGCTGTCATCAAGGCAAAGAGTGGCTATTTGAAGAATCTAAAATATATATATATAATATATTTTGATTTGTTTAACACTTTTTTGGTTACTACATGATTCCATATGTGTTATTTCATAGTTTTGATGTCTTCACTATTATTCTACAATGTAGAAAATATTTAAAAATAAAGAAAAACCCTTGAATGAGAAGGTGTTCTAAAACGTTTGACCGGTAGTGTACGTGCACACACCCAAACACACACACATACACACACACACACACACAGACAAACACACACACACAGACAAACACACACACACAAACACACACACACACACACACACACACACACACACTACCATGCTATAAACATTACTGCTTATGCTATAAACACTCAACTAAACATAGACAATATATCATTTCTATATCGATGAAACTAACTGTATGTGCACACTGACACTGGGTAAGTTGCTTGAGAAAATCAGTTAATACTTTTTAAACTAAGGGCTGGATTCAACCAGTAGCACCAAAGTTCAGTGCTACAGCGCGCTTGAAATTACCTTTAAATGTATATCGGGCTACAACGCTGACCTTCAGCACTACACATTGAATCCAGACCTAAATCTTCTTGAAAGGTACATTTCATGAATATAATGTGTGTGCTTACTTCCACATTTCATTGAGAAAATTATCACTAGTTCTCTCTCTTACATTCTGAAATTTTACCTGTGTAACTGTGATAGGTAAGTACATCATTAAACAACCCCTAATGTGGGTTTGTTCCGTTTGTTCGCTTTCTCCTTTCCTCTCCCTGACTCCTTTCCTCTCCCTGTTTCCTTTCCTCTCCCTGTTTCCTTTCCTCTCCCTGTCTCCTTTCCTCTCCCTGTTTCCTTTCCTCTCCCTGTTTCCTTTCCTCTCCCTGTCTCCTTTCCTCTCCTTGTCTCCTTTCCTCTCCTTGCCTCCTTTCCTCTCCCTGACTCCTTTCCTCTCCCTGTTTCCTTTCCTCTCCCTGTCTCCTTTCCTCTCCTTGTCTCCTTTCCTCTCCTTGCCTCCTTTCCTCTCCTTGCCTCCTTTCCTCTCCCTGCCTCCTTTCCTCTCCCTGTCTCCTTTCCTCTCCCTCTCTCCTTTCCTCTACCTGTCTCCTTTCCTCTCCCTGCCTCCTTTCCTCTCCCTGCCTCCTTTCCTCTCCATGCCTCCTTTCCTCTCCCTGCCTCCTTTCCTCTCCCTGTCTCCTTTCCTCTCCCTCTCTCCTTTCCTCTCCCTGTCTCCTTTCCTCTCCCTGTCTCCTTTCCTCTCCCTGTCTCCTTTCCTCTCCCTGTCTCCTTTCCTCTCCCTGCCTCCTTTCCTCTCCCTGCCTCCTTTCCTCTCCCTGTCTCCTTTCCTATACCTGTCTCCTTTCCTCTCCCTGTCCCCTTTCCTCTACCTGTCTCCTTTCCTCTACCTGTCTCCTTTCCTCTCCCTCTCCCCCTCTCCTTTCCTCTACCTGTCTCCTTTCCTCTCCCTGTCTCCTTTCCTCCCTCTGTCTCCTTCCCTCTCCCTGTCTCCTTTCCTCTCCCTCTCTCCTTTCCTCTCCCTGTCTCCTTTCCTCTACCTGTCTCCTTTCCTCTCCCTCTCCCTCTCTCCTTTCCTCTACCTGTCTCCTTTCCTCTCCCTGTCTCCTTTCCTCTCCCTGCCTCCTTTCCTCTCCCTGCCTCCTTTCCTCCCCCCTTCTCCTTTCCTCTCCATGTCTCCTTTCCTCTCCCTGCCTCCTTTCCTCTCCCTGCCTCCTTTCCTCTCCCTGTCTCCTTTCCTCTCCCTCTCTCCTTTCCTCTACCTGTCTCCTTTCCTCTCCCTGTCTCCTTTCCTCTCCCTGTCTCCTTTCCTTTCCCTGTCTCCTTTCCTCTTCCTGACTCCTTTCCTCTCCCTGTCTCCTTTCCTCTCCCTGACTCTTGGTTCTCTCACTTTTGTTTCTATCGTTTCTCTCTCTCTCTTTCTCTCTTTCTATTGCTCTCTCTCTCTCTCTCTCTCTCTCTCTCTTTCTCTCTCTCTCTCTCTCTCTCTCTCTCTCTCTCTCTCTCTCTCTCTCTCTCTCTGTCTCTCTATCTCTCTCTCTCTCTCTCTCTCTCTGTCTCTCTCTCTATCTCTCTCTCTATCTCTCTCTCTCTATCTCTCTCTCTCACATCTTTATGCACGTTCACCATTGTTTTTAGAGCGCACCAACAACACACACACACATAAACACACACACACACTGTCTCCCTCGCGCTACAGTTGAGCTCTAATATATTTGCACCCTTGCACGATTCACTATTTTTTCAACAATAATTTGAAATTGAAAAACATTTTGGTGTTCATAGGTGTGTTTGTTTGATTTGCAATTGAACAGGACCAAGAAAACAAATTGAAATAGATTTGTTTAACTTCAAAGTAAAAAATGGCCTGGACTAAATGGTTCAGATTATTACTATTATTATTAATTTGACTGATTTGGTTGGATGGTAACAATATATTAGACCTCAACTCTCTCTTGTTTCTCCCTCCCTCCCTCCCTCCCTCCCTCCCTCCCTCTCTCCAACCCCACCCTCTGGCAGAAGCAGGAAGTCCCTCCCTCTCCCACAAACTAACTTCTGAGGAAACGAAACTGATCTGAGTCTCACTGTCGTCTGTCTGTGTAAGAGTGAACAACAGTCCAAATGACTCAGCAGGGAGTTCTGCTGGACCAGGACCAGTTCTGTTGTTCTGTCTGTCTGGATCTACTAAAGGAGCCGGTGGTTATTCCTTGTGGACACAGTTACTGTAGAAGCTGTATTGAGGGCTACTGGGATCAGGATGATCAGGACATCTACAGCTGTCCTCAGTGCAAGCAGACCTTCACTCCGAGGCCTACTCTGAGGAAAAATAACATGTTGGCTGAGGTGGTGGAGAAACTGAAGAAGACAGGACTCCAGGCTGCTCCCCCTGCTCTGTTCTATGCTGGACCTGGAGATGTGGCGTGTGATTTCTGCACTGGGACCAGAAAGCAGAAAGCCCTCATGTCCTGTCTGGTGTGTCTGGTGTCTTACTGCGAGACTCACCTCCAACCTCACTATGAATCTCCTGGTTTCAAGAAGCACACATTGGTTAAAGCCACCACACAACTACAGGAGAAGATCTGTTCTCATCATGACAAACTGCTGGAGGTTTACTGTCGTACCGATCAACAGTGTATCTGTTATCAGTGTGTGATGGATGAACATAAAGGCCATGATACAGTGTCAGCTGCAGCAGAGAGGACTGAGAAACAGGTTAGACCAGAACAATTCTAAACATAGTTATTGAAGACACAGTAGTAAGGCTGTTTTAATAGGAGAGAGAAGAAGAAGCATAGTTCAAATAAACTGGATCCACAGCAGACGAAATACGAACATGAAACCTGAATTATCCAAATCTATTTAGCATTTGAAACACCATTATAATTCTGAATGCTCTTTTATCAGTCCAAAGTTCAGTCTCTCTAATACATGTTGTGTATTGTAAATACCATAATCATTCAATCAATTGTGTGCTGTGGTGACTGTGTAGTAATTGTGTGCTGTGGTGACTGTGTAGTAACTGTGTGCTGTGGTGACTGTGTAGTAACTGTGTGCTGTGGTGACTGTGTAGTAACTGTGTGCTGTGGTGACTGTGTAGTAACTGTGTGCTGTGGTGACTGTGTAGTAACTGTGTGCTGTGGTGACTGTGTAGTAACTGTGTGCTGTGGGGACTGTGTAGTAACTGTGTGCTGTGGGGACTGTGTAGTAACTGTGTGCTAGGTGATTGACAGGTGATGTAGGTGAGAACATAGTTTGGTTGAGTGGACTGGCCTTTTTAACAACCAACAATATAGATCATATACTTTTCCAAATTGACTTTCTCAAGATTTTCATCCCTACCCTCTATGTTACTTCACTATTGAACTATTGGACACATTAGAAAAAAAGTATGATGGGTCCGCACTCAAAAAGATGTTGCATAAAGCTTTACTTAATTTTTCTTTTTTCTTTTCACTGCATCAGGTATAACGTAGACAGACGTTTCAGCTTTTTAGCGTTCTTCAGTGTGTAGGTTTCCCTACAGGATTTACGCACCAACCAAACTTTTGGAGAGCGTAATGGTCCCCTTTTAATTAACTATTGGACACATGAAACTTGATAGCCCAATGAAGAGTGTTTCTCCACAGAGTCAGCTGGGGATGAGTCAGCAGAAGGTCCAGCAGAGAGTCCAGGAGAGAGAAAAGGTGCTGAAGGAGCTCCAACAGGCTGTGGAGTCTCTCAAGGTGAGTATTATTATTGACCAGAGGAGATGCACCATTTCACTTCCCTCCTCCAGTCAGCCAGTGAGGGAGAGAGAGAGGCCACTCTCCAATCAGACTGTCTGAGTCCCACTGTGGGGAATAGGCAGGGCCGGCACTAGGCATAAGAGACATAAGTGGTGGTGGCAGGTAGCTTAGTGGTTAAGAGCGTAGTGCCAGTAACCGAAAGGTCGCTGGTTCTAATCCCCGAGCCGACTAGGTGAAAAATCTGTTGATGTGCCCTTGAGCAAGGCACTTAACCCTAATTGCTCCTGTAAGTCGCTCTGGATAAGAGCGTCTGCTAAATGACTAAAATGTAATAAGTGGTTGCTTAGGGGCCGCAACCCTTCCCCCAAAAAAATGTTTTAGGGACTCAACTTACTGTTGAGAATTAGAATAGTGGAATACACAAGTTGCAATTTTGAAATGTGGTTGTGCATCAGCAGTTTTCCTCTTGTTATGTCAGTCACTGACAGTCACTCAATTAGCCCATGTCAGCAAAACATTTTTTGATTGGTAAGTTTGTGTAGCCAGCTATCTAAACTTGTAGTTATCATGGCCGAATTACCGATTGAGCGCGAAGGGCACGTGCCCATGGGCCCTGACCTTCAGGGGCCCCCATTGATTTTCACTCTCATGGTATAAGTCAAAATGTGTAGAATTTCAGGATATCAGCTTCAAACTGCAAAAATGTATTTCCACCCCATGCCAAAATGTGTAGAATTACATTCATTGTTTTATAAAATTGCAAAATGTTCTCTCCGACCCATGCTAAAATGTGTAGAATTACATTCATTGTTTTATAAAATTGCAAAATGTTCTCTCCGACCCATGCTAAAATGTGTAGAATTGCAGAAAACGTAGTTTAAAACTGAAAAAAAAATTATACGCCCCATGGCAAAATGTGTAGAATTACAGGAAATTAACTTAAAAAATGTAACATTTTCTCTCCGCCGTCAAGAGGGGGGCCACTAAAATGTTTTACCCACGAAGTGGGGGGACCCCCAAGCAAATCTCGCTTAGGGCCCCCAAAAGGCTAAGGCCATCCCTGGGAACAGGGCTCCTAGTTACAGAGAGGATAGACTGATAACATGGAGCCTTCACTCTTTTGTCCTCTTCTCTCTCTCTCTCTCTCTCTCTCTCTCTCTCTCTCTCTCTCTCTCTCTCTCTCTCTCTCTCTCTCTCTCCTCTCTCTCTCTCTCTCTCTCTCTCTCTCTCTCTCTCTCTCTCTCTCTCTCTCTCTCTCTCTCTCTCTCTCTCTCTCTCTCTCTCTCTCTCTCTCTCTCTCTCTCTCTCTCTCTCTCTCTCTCTCTCTCTCTCTCTCTCTCTCTCTCTCTCTCTCTCTCTCTCTTTCTCTCTCTCTCTCTTTCCTAACAGCGCTCTTCAAATGCAGCAGTGGAGGACAGTGAGAGTATCTTTACTGAGCTGATCCACTCCATGGAGAGAAGGCGCTCTGAGGTGAAAGAGCTGATCAGAGCTCAGGAGAAGGCTGAAGTTAGTCGAGCTAAAGGACTCCTGGAGCAACTGGAGCAGGAGATAGCTGAGCTGAGGAGGAGAGCTGATAAGCTGGAGCAGCTCTCACACACAGAGGATCACATTCATTTCCTTCAGGTAACTATACTGTCTTGTTAGGCCTATGAATGATATTAAAATAAAGTTACAGTAATGTGAAACTCTCTCTCTCTCACTCATTCTCTCACTCATTCTCCCTCTCTTCCTCTCTCTCTCTCTCTCTCTCTCTCTCTCTCTCTCTCCAGAGTTATCAGTCTCTCTCCAGTCCCAGTGTATCTTCAGACTTACCCAGCATCGTTGTCTTTCCTCTTCAATACTTTGAAGATGTGAGTAAATCTGTGTCTGAGCTGAGAGAGAAAGTAGAAGACCTCCTTAAAGGAGAATGGACCAAGATCTCCATTATAGGTGGGTTGGAAATACTAAGGCTGCATTTACACAGGCGGCCCAATTCTGATCTTTTGCCTAATTATTGGTCTTTTGACCAATCAGATCAGATCTTTTGCCAGATCAGATCTTGGGCAAAAGATCAGAAGCCTAGACACATTTTTTCAGAAATATTCCTTATTTACATTTAAAATTCACATTCCCATGGCAACAAGTAGTATGTTTATTTATTCATACACAATTTATCTCTTCAATAAAACCAACTTCATACAGCCTGTGTAAACGAAGCCCATTACTTAAATACAAAAACTCTTAACTTTCCTAACTTTTGTGTGGACTATTTCTATCATGTTACTGCTGCTCACAAACCAAATTTCCCTCTGGGGACAATAAAGTTTGATGGATGATTATTTGATTGATTATAATAACATAAACTTATACTAAAAGGTCCTACAGCCATCAAATACAGCATCAAATTGTCATCCTGTGTCTTCCTGTCTCTCTGTCTCTTTCTAGGGATGGCCGATCGTAACAACCACAGCTCCCAGATGGGGTTGAGGAGGAGAAGGGCTGAGGAGGAGAAGAGGTCGTGCTGCTCTCTCTCTGAGCTGAAGAAAGTCCCTAAGTGTTACGTGGAGCTGGATCCACTGTCCTTCAGCAGAACTCACACCGTCCTCATAGATGTAAGACTCTCTGGCATCGCTCTGTCTGGTCTGAACGACTGTGTGTCTTTTTTTGTTTGTGATTATGGAGAGAATGAGGAGGAGGTAGATGTCTGAACAGCGCCTTCTTCACCACACTGCCTGTGTGGGTGAACCATTTCAGATTGATAGTAATGTGTATGCCGAGGAACTTGAAGCTTTTCACCTTCCCAACTGCATGCAGATTAAACAGTGCAGATTAATAAAAAAGCTTGCATCTAAAGCGACTGAGAGAGAACTGGAGTGTTGAAATCATTACATTCTATCACAGATCAGTTATGTCTCTCTCTACCTTCCCTATTCAGGTGAATGAGTTATGCCATAAAATGACATTGAAAGCTCAGCCTGGACAGCATGTGTGGAACAGGGACTTTGTTAAGATGCCCTGCTCACCAGAAAGCCACATCAAGACTGGATCGGTGGGTTCATTGATTCATTAGTTTATTGATTGATTGATTGATACATTATTTGTCGATTGACTGGTTCAATAGAATGGTTGATTGATTGGTTTGTTGGCTTAATGATTGATTTGTTAGTAGGTTGGTTAGTTGAGTGGTTAGTTGGTTGAGTAGTTAGTTGGTTGATTGGTAAGTTGGTTTATTGGTTAGTTGGTTGATTTGTTGATTTGTTAGTTGGTTGATTGGTTAGTTGGTTGATTGGTCAGTTGGTTGGTTGGTTGATTGATTCATTGATTGTTCCCAGTTAACCAGCTCTGAGGCAGGTCTGTGGGAGGTGGTCTCTAAACAGCTGGTGAGTCTGGCCAAGAAGACCACTGCATCAGTGGGTGACGTAGAGGTACACACACACACACAAACACACACACACACACACACACACACACAAACACACACACACCAAACACACACACACAAACACACACACACAAACACACACACACACTCACACACACAAACACACACACACAAACACACACACACACACACACACACACACACACACACACACTCATGCCCCTATTATCTTAACATTTCCTAACATGCCTCCTCATGTTAACTTGGGTTTGGGGTAACAGTTAAGGTAGAGGTTAGCATGTTTGACCAGTACTGTGTAACTATGATGTTCATGTGTCTCTCCACTTAGAAAGCCATAAAGAAATACAACCCAAAGTATGAAAACCAATGGTCCTTTGATGCCCTGCACACCTTTGTTCAGGTCAGTTATCAGTTCACTGTGAATGGTCAACTCTCTCTAATGGTGGTGTTATATAGACTGAACTAAAATATAAAAGCAACATGTAAAGTGTTGGTCCCATGTTTCATGAGCTGAAATAAAAGATCCCATACATTTTCCATATAGTTACATATATTCTCCTCTCCCTCTCTCCTCTAGTTTATAATGATATATATTCTCCTCTCCCTCTCTCCTCTAGTTTATAATGATATATATTCTCCTCTCCCTCTCTCCTCTAGTTTATAATGATATATATTCTCCTCTCCCTCTCTCCTCTAGTTTATAATGATATATATTCTCCTCTCCCTCTCCCTCTAGTTTATAATGATATATATTCTCCTCTCCCCCTCTCCTCTAGTTTATAATGATATATATTCTCCTCTCCCTCTCTCCTCTAGTTTATAATGATATATATTCTCCTCTCCCTCTCTCCTCTAGTTTATAATGATATATATTCTCCTCTCCCTCTCTCCTCTAGTTTATAATGATATATATTCTCCTCTCCCTCTCTCCTCTAGTTTATAATGATATATATTCTCCTCTCCCTCTCTCCTCTAGTTTATAATGATATATATTCTCCTCTTCCTCTCCCTCTAGTTTATAATGATATATATTCTCCTCTCCCTCTCTCCTCTAGTTTATAATGATATATATTCTCCTCTACCTCTCTCCTCTAGTTTATAATGATATATATTCTCCTCTCCCTCTCTCCTTTAGTTTATAATGATATATATTCTCCTCTCCCTCTCTCTTCTAGTTTATAATGATATATATTCTCCTCTTCCCCTCTCCTCTAGTTTATAATGATATATATTCTCCTCTTCCTCTCCCTCTAGTTTATAATGATATATATTCTCCTCTCCCTCTCTCCTTTAGTTTATAATGATATATATTCTCCTCTCCCTCTCTCCTCTAGTTTATAATGATATATATTCTCCTCTCCCTCTCTCCTCTAGTTTATAATGATATATATTCTCCTCTCCCTCTCTCCTTTAGTTTATAATGATATATATTCTCCTCTCCCTCTCTCCTCTAGTTTATAATGATATATATTCTCCTCTCCCTCTCTCCTCTAGTTTATAATGATATATATTCTCCTCTCCCTCTCTCCTCTAGTTTATAATGATATATATTCTCCTCTCCCTCTCTCCTCTAGTTTATAATGATATATATTCTCCTCTCCCTCTCTCCTTTAGTTTATAATGATATATATTCTCCTCTCCCTCTCTCCTCTAGTTTATAATTATATATATTCTCCTCTCCCTCTCTCCTCTAGTTTATAATGATATATATTCTCCTCTCCCTCTCCCTCTAGTTTATAATGATATATATTCTCCTCTCCCTCTCTCCTCTAGTTTATAATGATATATATTCTCCTCTCCCTCTCTCCTCTAGTTTATAATGATATATATTCTCCTCTCCCTCTCCCTCTAGTTTATAATGATATATATTCTCCTCTCCCTCTCTCCTCTAATTTATAATGATATATATTCTCCTCTCCCTCTCTCCTCTAGTTTATAATGATATATATTCTCCTCTCCCTCTCTCCTCTAGTTTATAATGATATATATTCTCCTCTCCCTCTCTCCTCTAGTTTATAATGATATATATTCTCCCCTCCCTCTCTCCTCTAGTTTATAATGATATATATTCTCCTCTCCCTCTCTCCTCTAGTTTATAATTATATATATTCTCCTCTCCCTCTCTCCTCTAGTTTATAATGATATATATTCTCCTCTCCCTCTCTCCTTTAGTTTATAATGATATATATTCTCCTCTCCCTCTCTCCTCTAGTTTATAATGATATATATTCTCCTCTCCCTCTCTCCTCTAGTTTATAATGATATATATTCTCCTCTCCCTCTCTCCTCTAGTTTATAATTATATATATTCTCCTCTCCCTCTCTCCTCTAGTTTATAATGATATATATTCTCCTCTCCCTCTCCCTCTAGTTTATAATGATATATATTCTCCTCTCCCTCTCTCCTCTAGTTTATAATGATATATATTCTCCTCTCCCTCTCTCCTCTAGTTTATAATGATATATATTCTCCTCTCCCTCTCACCTCTAGTTTATAATTATATATATTCTCCTCTCCCACTCTCCTCTAGTTTATAATGATATATATTCTCCTCTCCCTCTCTCCTCTAGTTTATAATGATATACAGTGGGGAAAAAAGTATTTAGTCAGCCACCAATTGTGCAAGATGAGAGAGGCCTGTAATTTTCATCATAGTTACACGTCAACTATGACAGACAAAATTAGAATTTTTTATCCAGAAAATCACATTGTAGGATTTTTAATGAATTTATTTGCAAATTATGGTGGAAAATAAGTATTTGGTCAATAACAAAGTTTCTCAATACTTTGTTATATACCCTTTGTTGGCAATGACACAGGTCAAACGTTTTCTGTAAGTCTTCACAAGGTTTTAACACACTGTTGCTGGTATTTTGGCCCATTCCTCCATGCAGATCTCCTCTAGAGCAGTGATGTTTTGGGGCTGTCGCTGGGCAACACAGACTTTCAACTCCCTCCAAAGATTTTCTATGGGGTTGAGATCTGGAGACTGGCTAGGCCACTCCAGGACCTTGAAATGCTTCTTACGAAGCCACTCCTTCGTTGCCCGGGCGGTGTGTTTGGGATCATTGTCATGCTGAAAGACCCAGCCACGTTTCATCTTCAATGCCCTTGCTGATGGAAGGAGGTTTTCACTCAAAATCTCACGATACATGGCCCCATTCATTCTTTCCTTTACACAGATCAGTCGTCCTGGTCCCTTTGCAGAAAAACAGCCCCAAAGCATGATGTTTCCACCCCCATGCTTCACAGTAGGTATGGTGTTCTTTGGATGCAACTCAGCATTCTTTGTCCTCCAAACACGACGAGTTGAGTTTTTACCAAAAAGTTCTATTTTGGTTTCATCTGACCATATGATATTCTCCCAATCCTCTTCTGGATCATCCAAATGCACTCTAGCAAACTTCAGACGGGCCTGGACATGTACAGGGATTTGAGTCCCTGGCGGCGTAGTGTGTTACTGATGGTAGGCTTTGTTACTTTGGTCCCAGCTCTCTGCAGGTCATTCACTAGGTCCCCCCGTGTGGTTCTGGGATTTTTGCTCACCGTTCTTGTGATCATTTTGACCCCACGGGATGAGATCTTGCGTGGAGCCCCAGATCGAGGGAGATTATCAGTGGTCTTGTATGTCTTCCATTTCCTAATAATTGCTCCCACAGTTGATTTCTTCAAACCAAGCTGCTTACCTATTGCAGATTCAGTCTTCCCAGCCTGGTGCAGGTCTACAATTTTGTTTCTGGTGTCCTTTGACAGCTCTTTGGTCTTGGCCATAGTGGAGTTTGGAGTGTGACTGTTTGAGGTTGTGGACAGGTGTCTTTTATACTGATAACAAGTTCAAACAGGTGCCATTAATACAGGTAACGAGTGGAGGACAGAGGAGCCTCTTAAAGAAGAAGTTACAGGTCTGTGAGAGCCAGAAATCTTGCTTGCTTGTAGGTGACCAAATAATTATTTTCCACCACAATTTGCAAATAAATTCATTAAAAATCCTACAATGTGATTTTCTGAATTCTATTTTCATAGTTGACGTCTACCTATGATGAAAATTACAGGCCTCTCTCATCTTTGTGGGAGAACTTGAACAATTGGTGGCTGACTAAATACTTTTTCCCCCCACTGTATATTCTCCTCTCCCTCTCTCCTCTTGTTTATAATGATATATATTCTCCTCTCCCTCTCCCTCTAGTTTATAATGATATATATTCTCCTCTCCCTCTCCCTCTAGTTTATAATGATATATATTCTCCTCTCCCTCTCTCCTCTAGTTTATAATGATATATATTCTCCTCTCCCTCTAGTTTATAATGATATATATTCTCCTCTCCCTCTCTCCTCTAGTTTATAATGATATATATTCTCCTCTCCCTCTCTCCTCTAGTTTATAATGATATATATTCTCCTCTCCCTCTCACCTCTAGTTTATAATGATATATATTCTCCTCTCCCTCTCTCCTCTAGTTTATAATGATATATATTCTCCTCTCCCTCTCCTCTAGTTTATAATGATATATATTCTCCTCTCCCTCTCTCCTCTAGTTTATAATGATATATATTCTCCTCTCCCTCTCCCTCTAGTTTATAATGATATATATTCTCCTCTCCCTCTCTCCTCTAGTTTATAATGATATATATTCTCCTCTCCCTCTCTCCTTTAGTTTATAATGATATATATTCTCCTCTCCCTCTCTCCTCTAGTTTATAATGATATATATTCTCCTCTCCCTCTCCCTCTAGTTTATAATGATATATATTCTCCTCTCCCTCTCTCCTCTAGTTTATAATGATATATATTCTCCTCTCCCTCTCCCTCTAGTTTATAATGATATATATTCTCCTCTCCCTCTCTCCTCTAGTTTATAATGATATATATTCTCCTCTCCCTCTCACCTCTAGGAAGCGCCTAAAGAAGAGAACTACTACACATCTGTTTTTCCAAAGATAGCAGAGCTGGCCTCCAGACTGCCTCACTATATCAAGAAGGTAACAACATAGGAACTGCATTATGTACACTATGTAGGCTACAGAGGTAGTGTACTATGTAGGGTACAAATGTAGTGTAATATGTAGGGTACAGAGGTAGCGTACTATGTAGGGTACAAAGGTAGTGCACTATGAAGGGTACATAGGTAGTGTATTGTGTAGGGTACAGAGGTAGCGTACTATGTAGGGTAAAGAGGTAGTGCACTATGAAGGGTACATAGGTAGTGTATTGTGTAGGGTACAGAGGTAGCGTACTATGTAGGGTACAGAGGTAGTGCACTATGAAGGGTACATAGGTAGTGTATTGTGTAGGGTACAGAGGTAGCGTACTATGTAGGGTAGAGAGGTAGTGCACTATGAAGGGTACATAGGTAGTGTATTGTGTAGGGTACAGAGGTAGCGTACTATGTAGGGTACAGAGGTAGTGCACTATGAAGGGTACATAGGTAGTGTATTATGTAGGGTAGAGAGGTAGTGCACGATTTACATTTACATTTACGTCATTTAGCAGACGCTCTTATCCAGAACGACTTACAAATTGGTGCATTCACCTTATAGCCAGTGGGATAACCACTTTACAATGTTTTCTTTTTGGGGGGGTAAGGGGGGGGGGGGGGGGGGGGGTGGGGGGGGGGGGGGGTAGAAGGATTACTTTATCCTATCCCAGGTATTCCTTAAAGAGGTGGGGTTTCAAATGTCTCCGGAAGGTGGTGAGTGACTCCGCTGTCCTGGCGTCGTGAGGGAGCTTGTTCCACCATTGGGGTGCCAGAGCAGCGAACAGTTTTGACTGGGCTGAGCGGGAACTGTGCTTCCGCAGAGGTAGGGGAGCCAGCAGGCCAGAGGTGGATGAACGCAATGCCCTCTTTTGGGTGTAGGGACTGATCAGAGCCTGAAGGTACGGAGGTGCCGTTCCCCTCACAGCTCCGTAGGCAAGCACCATGGTCTTGTAGCAGATGCGAGCTTCAACTGGAAGCCAGTGGAGTGTGCGGAGGAGCGGGGTGAGGTGAGAGAACTTGGGAAGGTTGAACACCAGACGGGCTGCGGCATTCTGGATGAGTTGTAGGGGTTTAATGGCACAGGCAGGGAGCCCAGCCAACAGCGAGTTGCAGTAATCCAGACGGGAGATTACAAGTGCCTGGATTAGGACCTGTGCCGCTTCCTGTGTAAGGCAGGGTCGTACTCTCTGAATGTTGTAGAGCATGAACCTACAGGATCGGGTCACCGCCTTGATGTTAGCGGAGAACGACAGGGTGTTGTCCAGGGTCATGACAAGGCTCTTCGCACTCTGGGAGGAGGAAACAACGGAGTTGTCAACCGTGATGGCGAGATCATGGAACGGGCAGTCCTTCCCCGGGAGGAAGAGCAGCTCCGTCTTGCCAAGGTTCAGCTTGAGGTGGTGATCCGTCATCCATACTGATATGTCTGCCAGACATGCAGAGATGCGATTCGCCACCTGGTTATCAGAAGGGGGAAAGGAGAAGATTAGTTGTGTGTCGTCTGCGTAGCAATGATAGGAGAGGCCATGTGAGGATATGACAGAGCCAAGTGACTTGGTGTATAGCAAGAATAGGAGAGGGCCTAGAACTTAGCCCTGGGGGACACCAGTGGTGAGAGCACGTGGTGCGGATACAGCTTCTCGCCACGCCACTTGGTAGGAGCGACCCGTCAGATAGAACGCAATCCAAGAGTGAGCCGTGCCGGAGATGCCCAGCTCGGAGAGGGTGGAGAGGAGGATCTGATGGTTCACAGTATCAAAAGCAGCAGACAGGTCTAGAAGGACAAGAGCAGAGGAGAGAGAGTTAGCTTTAGCAGTGCGGAGAGCCTCTGTGACACAGAGAAGAGCAGTCTCAGTTGAATGACCAGTCTTGAAACCTGACTGGTTTGGATCAAGAAGGTCTTTCTGAGAGAGATAGCAAGAGAGTTGGCTAAAGACGGCACGCTCAAGAGTTTTGGAGAGAAAAGAAAGAAGGGATACTGGTCTGTAGTTGTTGACATCAGAGGGATCGAGTGTTGGTTTTTTGAGAAGGGGTGCAACTCCGGCTCTCTTGAAGACAGAAGGTACATAGCCAGCGGTCAAGGATGAGTTGATCAGTGTTTTCTAGGAATAGACTAACTTAGTTTATTCAGCTAGCTAACTAGGTACAGTATTCTTCCGTGAAAATCGTCCAGGGCACCTAGTCATAAGACGCCACAGCCAGCTAGCATGCCGGACTCCAACAACACGGTTTAGCACCAATACTCGGCCACAACAAACCACCAGTGTGTCAACACGCCAAGCAGATCGTTCATGTCCATGTCTAACGTTGTGGGTTAGTCCCGACAGCTTGAGCGAGTCCGTCGTCAACTTATTCAGCCAGTTAGTTAGCTAGAATAGTTAGCATACTAGCTAGCCATTGCTTTCAGACAAAGAAGAAACCCCTCCTTTCACGGCACGAACACACAGAGAGAGCCAAGCTAACGTTAACTAGTCACCCATGTCCCGAATTCCTTGAACGACTCTGGCTACCAATATGTAAAAACAAAACACAAATGTATGTTATGACTTACCCCTAGCAGCTACTGTTAGCTAGCCAAGTGCAAAGCTAGCCACTGAATTGACTCAGCCAGTTCGCGTCTGTTCGCTAGGTCGTTCCAGCTATTGTTTACTAGTAGCTATCCAGGTAGCAACAAGCTAGCTAAATTTCAAGCACAGTAGCCACTTACTACCTAACATTAACGGTTCAGACAATGAGGTTAGAAAACAGCTGAATGGTAGGCAATTATTGTATGTAATTATTGTAGGCAGCCAGCTGGCGTAATTACAGGCACTCTCAGGCGTGAAACAACCATACCGTTGCTAATAGTTGCCAGTAGCTACCCACCAGCTAGTCCAGGTAGTGGGTTAGCTAGCTAGCGTCGTGCTTCACTGGGCTCTGCCGAATACAATACTAACCTACAATAATTACATACAACAACCCACGATAACTACCTACAATACCTAACTACAATCTAAATACATAGTTTAAGCCTTACTCGACAAAGCCCAAACTATGTATAAAGCCAAGCTTGCCCGACGACCTCACCCGACAACCTCCTCCTGCTACAGTTGTGTTGTGATATAGGGTACAGCGGTAGTCTACTATGTAGGGTACAGAGATAGTGTACTGTGTAGGGTACAGAGGTGGTGCACTAGGCTACAGAGGTAGTTTACTATGTAAGGTACAGAGGTAATGTACAATGTAGGGTACAGAGGGGGTTAACTATGTACGGTATAGAAGTAGTTCAATAAGGGACAGAGGTAGTGCACTAGGTAGGGTACTGAGGTAGTGTATTATGTAGGGTACAGAGGTAGTGTACTATGTAGGGTACAGAGGTAGTGTACTATGTAGGGTACAGAGGTAGTGTACTATGAAGTGTACATAGGTAGTGCACTAGTGTACAGAGGTAGTAGCACAGCGCTTGTAACGCCAAGGTAGTGGGTTCGATCCCCGGGACCACCCATACACAAAAAAAAATATGCACGCATGACTGTAAGTCGCTTTGGATAAAAAGCGTCTGCTAAATGGCATATTATTATTATTATGTAGGGTACAGAGGTAGTGTACTATGAAGGGTACATAGGTAGTGCACTAGGGTACAGAGGTAGTGTACTATGTAGGGTACAGAGGGGGTTTATTATGTACGGTATAGAAGTAGTGCACTAATGTACAGAGGTAGTGAAATATGTAGGGTACAGAGGTAGTGCACTAGGGTACAGATATAGTGTATTATGTAGGGTACAGAGGTAGTGTACTATGTAGGGTACAGAGGTAGTATACTGTGTAGGGTACAGAGGTAGTGTACTTTGTAGGGTACAGAGGTAGTGTACTATGAAGGTTACAGAGGTAGTGCACTATGAAGGGTACAGAGTTAGTGTACTATTTATGGTACAGCGGTAGTCTACTATGTAGGGTACAGCGGTAGTGTAATATGTATGGTATGGAGGTAGTGTAATATGTATGGTATAGAGGTAGTGTAATATGTATGGTATAGAGGTAGTGTAATATGTATGGTATAGAGGTAGTGTAATATGTATGGTATGGAGGTAGTGTAATATGTATGGTATAGAGGTAGTGTAATATGTATGGTATAGAGGTAGTGTAATATGTATGGTATAGAGGTAGTGTAATATGTATGGTATAGAGGTAGTGTAATATGTATGGTATGGAGGTAGTGTAATATGTATGGTATAGAGGTAGTGTACTGTGTAGGGACAGAGGTAGTGTAATATGTATGGTATGGAGGTAGTGTGATATGTATGGTATAGAGGTAGTGTAATATGTATGGTATGGAGGTAGTGTAATATGTATGGTATAGAGGTAGTGTAATATGTATGGTATAGAGGTAGTGTAATATGTATGGTATAGAGGTAGTGTAATATGTATGGTATGGAGGTAGTGTAATATGTATGGTATGGAGGTAGTGTAATATGTATGGTATAGAGGTAGTGTAATATGTATGGTATGGAGGTAGTGTAATATGTATGGTATAGAGGTAGTGTAATATGTATGGTATAGAGGTAGTGTACTGTGTAGGGACAGAGGTAGTGTAATATGTATGGTATAGAGGTAGTGTAATATGTATGGTATGGAGGTAGTGTAATATGTATGGTATAGAGGTAGTGTAATATGTATGGTATAGAGGTAGTGTACTGTGTAGGGACAGAGGTAGTGTAATATATATGGTATAGAGGTAGTGTAATATGTATGGTATGGAGGTAGTGTAATATGTATGGTATAGAGGTAGTGTAATATGTATGGTATAGAGGTAGTGTAATATGTATGGTATAGAGGTAGTGTAATATGTATGGTATAGAGGTAGTGTAATATGTATGGTATAGAGGTAGTGTAATATGTATGGTATAGAGGTAGTGTAATATGTATGGTATAGAGGTAGTGTAATATGTATGGTATAGAGGTAGTGTAATATGTATGGTATGGAGGTAGTGTAATATGTATGGTATAGAGGTAGTGTAATGTGTAGGGACAGAGGTAGAGTAATATGTATGGTATAGAGGTAGTGTAATATGTATGGTATAGAGGTAGTGTAATATGTATGGTATAGAGGTAGTGTAATATGTATGGTATAGAGGTAGTGTAATATGTATGGTATGGAGGTAGTGTAATATGTATGGTATGGAGGTAGTGTAATATGTATGGTATAGAGGTAGTGTAATATGTATGGTATGGAGGTAGTGTAATATGTATGGTATAGAGGTAGTGTAATATGTATGGTATAGAGGTAGTGTACTGTGTAGGGACAGAGGTAGTGTAATATGTATGGTATAGAGGTAGTGTAATATGTATGGTATGGAGGTAGTGTAATATGTATGGTATAGAGGTAGTGTAATATGTATGGTATAGAGGTAGTGTACTGTGTAGGGACAGAGGTAGTGTAATATATATGGTATAGAGGTAGTGTAATATGTATGGTATGGAGGTAGTGTAATATGTATGGTATAGAGGTAGTGTAATATGTATGGTATAGAGGTAGTGTAATATGTATGGTATAGAGGTAGTGTAATATGTATGGTATAGAGGTAGTGTAATATGTATGGTATGGAGGTAGTGTAATATGTATGGTATATAGGTAGTGTACTGTGTAGGGACAGAGGTAGTGTAATATGTATGGTATAGAGGTAGTGTAATATGTATGGTATAGAGGTAGTGTAATATGTATGGTATAGAGGTAGTGTAATATGTATGGTATAGAGGTAGTGTAATATGTATGGTATAGAGGTAGTGTAATATGTATGGTATGGAGGTAGTGTAATATGTATGGTATAGAGGTAGTGTAATATGTATGGTATAGAGGTAGTGTAATATGTATGGTATAGAGGTAGTGTAATATGTATGGTATAGAGGTAGTGTAATATGTATGGTATAGAGGTAGTGTAATATGTATGGTATAGAGGTAGTGTAATATGTATGGTATAGAGGTAGTGTAATATGTATGGTATAGAGGTAGTGTAATATGTATGGTATAGAGGTAGTGTACTGTGTAGGGACAGAGGTAGTGTAATATGTATGGTATAGAGGTAGTGTAATTTGTAAGGTACAGAGGTAGTGTACTATGTAGGGTCCAGAGGTAGAGTACTATGTAGGGTACAGAGATAGTGTACTATGTAGGGTACAGAGATAGTGTACTATGTAGGGTCCAGAGGTAGAGTATTATATAGGGTCCAGAGGTAGTGTACTATATAGGGTACAGAGGTAGTGTACTATGTAGGGTACAGAGGTAGTGCACTAGGGTACAGAGGTAGTGTACTATGTAGGGTACAGAGGTAGTGCACTAGGGTACAGAGGTAGTGTACTATGTAGGGTACAGAGGTAGTGCACTAGGGTACAGAGGTAGTGTACTATGTAGGGTACAGTTTGTAAAGGTACTGTATGTGTGTGTCTGTCTGTCTGTCTGTCTGTGTGTGTGTCTAACTGTGTGTAGGCCATTCCCCTGCTCCAGAGAGGCCAGACTCATTCCATCACGTTGTCCCAGAGTCAGATAGCTTGTCTGCTGGCCAATGCCTTCTACTGCACCTTCCCCCACCGCAACTCCCCCAACCCCAGAGCAGAGTACAACAACTACCCCACCATCAACTTTAACAGGTCAGAATACACACAACAAACTCCACTGAGGACCCACACACATAGAGACAAACACTAAGTATTCCAACTTCAACAGATGATAACATGTGACCACTGTATCTCTCTGTGTTGTCAGTCTGTTTGGAAAGTGGTCTGAGAGGAAGAGAGAGAAGCTGAGAGCCATCCTTCATTACTTCCACACTGTCACAGACCAAGGTAAGTTACTACCACACACTACTATAGTCACTATAATGACTGGAATACAAGTACTGTAGTGTACTTTAGGGTACTATGTAGGTTACAGGAACCTATTTAAGACATAGTCTGATGAGTGTAGATGAGGAATACCCTCTGATAATAGTTGCTGTGGGAACCAGGTTTACCTGAGCTTTGACCCTTGTTGTTGCCATGACAGCGACCAGGCCCATTGGACTGGTGACCTTTGAGAGGCGCTACATCAGCGACAGAGACATGCCCAACTGGAGGAGGTACACACACACACAGACACACACACACACACACACACACACACACAGACCAACTTAATTTGTCTCCTCTTCTATTTCTCTGTGTGTCAGTTGTAAGGAGACTGTTCCTAAACTCCACGTCACCTCAGCAGACTGCATAGAGGAACAGGGAACAGGGATGCTACAGGTTGGTGACAGCTCCAGGCTTGTGTATGTGTGTGTGTGTGTGTGTGTGTGTGTGTGTGTGTGTGTGTGTGTGTGTGTGTGTGTGTGTGTGTGTGTGTGTGTGTGTGTGTGTGTGTGTGTGTGTGTGTGTGTGTGTGTGTGTGTGTGTGTGTGTGTGTGTGTGTATGTATGTATGGCTGTATGTATGTGTGTGTGTATGTTGCAGGTGTAGATATATGGCTCTGGTGTGTGTGTGTGTGTGTGTGTGTGTGTGTGTGTGTGTGTGTGTGTGTGTGTGTGTGTGTGTGTGTGTGTGTGTGTGTGTGTGTGTGTGTGTGTGTGTGTGTGTGTGTGTGTGTGTGTGTGTGTGTGTGTGTGTGTGTGTGTGTGTATGTATGTACAGTGAGGGAAAAAAGTATTTGATCCCCTGCTGATTTTGTGCGTTTGCCCACTGACAAAGACATGATCAGTCTATCATTTTAATGGTAGGTTTATTTGAACAGTGAGAGACAGAATAACAACAAAAAAATCCAGAAAAACGCATGTCAAAAATGTTATGAATTGATTTGCATTTTAATGAGGGAAATAAGTATTTGACCCCTCTGCAAAACATGACTTAGTACTTGGTGGCAAAACCCTGGTTGGCAATCACAGAGGTCAGACGTTTCTTGTAGTTGGCCACCAGGTTTGCACACATCTCAGGAGGGATTTTGTTCCACTCCTCTTTGCAGATCTTCTCCAAGTCATTAAAGGTTTCGAGGCTGACGTTTGGCACTCGAACCTTCAGATCCCTCCACAGATTTTCTATGGGATTAAGGTCTGGAGACTGGTTAGGCCACTCCAGGACCTTAATGTGCTTCTTCTTGAGCCACTCCTTTGTTGCCTTGGCCGTGTGTTTTGAGTCATTGTCATGCTGGAATACCCATCCACGACCCATTTTCAATGCCCTGGCTGAGGGAAGGAGGTTCTCACCCAAGATTTGACGGTACATGGCCCCGTCCATCGTCCCTTTGATGCAGTGAAGTTGTCCTGTCCCCTTAGCAGAAAAACACCCCCAAAGCATAATATTTCCACCTCCATGTTTGACAGTGGGGATGGTGTTCTTGGGGTCATTCCTCCTCCTCCAAACACGGCTAGTTGAGTTGATGCCAAAGAGCTCGATTTTGGTCTCATCTGACCACAACACTTTCACCCAGTTCTCCTCCGAATCATTCAGATGTTCATTGGCAAACTTCAGACGGGCCTGTATATGTGCTTTCTTGAGCAGGGGGACCTTGAGGGCGATGCAGGATTTCAGTCCTTCACGGCGTAATGTGTTACCAATTGTTTTCTTGGTGACTATGGTCCCTAAGTCCTCTCACGTCACCCCGCTCCTCCGCACACTCCACTGGCTTCCAGTTGAAGTTCGCATCTACTACAAGACCATGGTGCTTGCCTACGGAGCTGTGAGGGGAACGGCACCTCCGTACCTTCAGGCTCTGATCAGTCCCTACACCCAAACGAGGGCATTGCGTTCATCCACCTCTGGCCTGCTGGCTCCCCTACCTCTCCGGAAGCATAGTTCCCGCTCAGCCCAGTCAAAACTGTTCGCTGCTCTGGCACCCCAATGGTGGAACAAGCTCCCTCAAGACGCCAGGACAGCGGAGTCACTCACCACCTTCCGGAGACATTTGAAACCCCACCTCTTTAAGGAATACCTGGTATAGGATAAAGTAATCCTTCTACCCCCCCCTTACCCCAACCCACCCCCCCCCCCCAAAAAAAAAAAAAAGTTATAGCCAGTGGTTATCCCACTGGCTATAAGGTGAATGCACCAATTTGTAAGTCGCTCTGGATAAGAGGGTCTGCTAAATGACGTAAATGTAAATGTAACTGTCCCAGCTGCCTTGAGATCATTGACAAGATCCTCCCGTGTAGTTCTGGGCTGATTCATCACCGTTCTCATGATCATTGCAACTCCACGAGGTGAGATCTTGCATGGAGCCCCAGGCCGAGGGAGATTGACAGTTATTTTGTGTTTCTTCCATTTGCGAATAATCGCACCAACTGTTGTCACCTTCTCACCAAGCTGCTTGGCGATGGTCTTGTAGCCCATTCCAGCCTT